>NC_142769.1:41826768-42426768 GCF_988280905.1 Pimephales promelas
GATAGATGGATGGATGGATGGATGGATGGATGGATGGATGGATGGATGGATGGATGGATGGATGGATGGATGGATGGATGGATGGATGGATGGATGGATGGATGGATGGATGGATGGATGGATGGATGGATGGATGGATGGATGGATGGATGGATGGATGGATGGATGGATGGATGGCACAAGCAGAAAAAGGATGAATCTCTCTTTTTTTTACAGTAACAGTAATAATCTGTTTGAGATGAGGTTAAGAATGGACATGTGGTAAATGTCAGCCGTGTTTGTTTATGTTCGTGACTGCAGAAGTAGGAAGCAATATGATCTAATCAGTATCTTTCTCTCTCTCTTTCTCAGCGCCACCTCCACCTTCTGGATGGCGAACCCCAATAACAATCTCATCAACTGTGCAGCGGCCGGATCCGAGGTGAGTCTCGTTACCACGGCGATGCCTCTGCGATTAATGGGGCCTTTCCACCTACCATGCTAATTTGTGATGGATCATGCAGCAGCATGTGTTGGTTAGCTGTGGATATTTCTTATATACCGCTGTGTGCTCATTCTCTATGTGTTTTGTGTCATTAGGGCTGCCATTAGCACTTTCTTACGTGTGTGTGTGTGTGGCCTTGCAGGAAACGGGATTCTGGTTCATTTTCCACCACGTCCCCACTGGTCCATCAGAAGGCATGTATTCCCCCGGCAAGTCCGAACATACACCCATGGGGCTCTTCATTAATAACAGAGCTCACTCCAATTACAGGGTGAGTGTGTGTGTGTGTGCATGTGCTGTAGGTGCGTGATATTGTGAATGAAAGTGGGCCACAGCACCAGAGATATAGGTGCCGCTAGCGCAGCTCTCTGTATACACCACTAAAAGGCAGATGCCTGAGATTGATGATCTTGTTGTTCGAAAAATGGAAGCGGGCGAACGCTTTCTTTTGCGCTCCTGCGGTAATCTAAGGCATCATTCTCAGTACGGCCACCGTAATTGAAATATAATTCATTTTGAGCTGCTTAGCTGTTTAATAAAACATGATTTAAGGGTTCGGTAATCTTGGTGTCTTGGAAGCTGTGAAGAGCTTGGAGCTGTGAAGGAATGGATGGCGGAAACTTATTTTTATGACGCCAAGGTTTTTACATTGAGAAATATATATTTTTTTGCTTATAAGCTGGTGTTTTTGACAAGTTTGTTTAGAAATATTGACTTGCATTTTTTAAAATCTTTTTTTAATTTTTATCTTTTGCTTACCAAGGCTGCATTTATTTGTCTATTCCTGTGATGCAAAGCTGAATTATGATCATTCAGAAATCATGCTGATTATTATCAATGTTGAAAACAGTTTAATAATTTTTAATAATTAATAATTTTGTGGAAACCAAAATTATTATTTTTTTCAGGATGTTTTGATGAATAGAAAGTTCAAAAGAACAGCATTTATTTAAATGTATTTTAATTAATTCATCAAATTTTTTTGTTGACATTACTTTCACTTTTAAATCAATTTAATGCATACTTGCTGAATAAAAGTATTACTTTCTTTTAAAAAACAGTTTTTGTATTGTATTGTGTATTATCTTCACCTTTTTGCCTTCATTAGTGTGATAAATTAAAAAGTACAACTATTGCATATATTCTCTTAATTAACATGTGCTCATAAAATCTGCATGGTAATCCTATTAGAGTGAGCAAAAGGTTGTATAATTTGAGTTTGGGTAAATGTTACTCTGCAGGATGTCAACAAATCTGTTAGGTTTACATAAAACATGATGAATGAGGTCTTGTTTTGCTGTTTATGTCTTGGTAGGCGGGGATGATCCTCGACAATGGAGTGAAGACGACCGAGGCTAATGCGAAGGACAAGAGACCCTACCTCTCCCTTGTAGGAGCAAGGTTAGCATTTACAATTTCCCACTCTTGCTGAAGCATTGGGTTTGGTTGCCTCTGTGCTGGGGTTTTAAAGGCATTTTATTTTTTGTCATTTACTCACAGACCTCATGGCTACTTTTTTTCCAAAAAAAAAAAATACACTGAGGCTGTCAAGCTCTGAAAACCCACAAAAGATGTATAGAAATCATACATGTATCATTAGCTCACAAAACCAGACATCAGATCCAGCAAGGACCAGTGTTCTTTTTTTGGCAGGTACGGCCCACACCAGGATGCAGACCCCTTTAAACCAAGAGTTCCTGCTCTAGTCCACCATTTTGTGGCCTACAAGAACCAAGACCATGGTGCATGGCTGAGAGGAGGAGACGTTTGGCTGGATGATTGCCAGTAAGCATTTTGATTATTGAATTGGAATGCCCTGAAGTTAGAAAATCCTGTTTCATTTCTGATAGTTATGCCACAGTGGCCATCTCCTGTATTTTTATTTTATTTTATTTGTTTATTTATTTATTTATTTTTTTTGGTTTAAATTTCATTTCATTTCATTTTATTTTATTTTTTGTCATTTTTTATTGTTTTTTTTTTTTACTTTAATTTATTTTTATTTAATTTATTTTTTTTATCTTTTTTATGCCATTTGGCCATATTCTTAGCAGCCTATTTTATTTTATTATTTTATTTTATTATCTTATCTTATTTTATTTTAATTTAATTTTATTTTATTTTATTACTCTTATTTTATTATATTTATCTTATTTATTTACTTTATTTTTTTACTATACCGTTTGGCCAACCTCTTAGCAGCCTATTTTATTTTATTTTATTTTATTTTATTTTATTTTATTTTATTTTATTTTATTTTATTTTATTTTATTTTATTTTATTTTATTTTATTTTATCTAGATGGGACGTTTAACATGAGCAGCTGTTTTTGTATGATGAAATTGAATTATCACTAAACCTTGGTATATATGAAATATCACTCACAAAAATGTACCGTCCACTGAAGGCCTTCATTAAAACATTTATTATTTAAATGCACTACATTTTGAAAAATAAAAATTATATATATATATATATATATATATATATGCTTTTCAACATAGCTTCAGTAAAATAGCTTTAGATGAGGCAAATAAACTCTACTTCTGTTTTGCGTCTCTCAGACTTATGACTTCAATCATGTGTGCGAGTCAGTTGTGATCGTGTGCGCTCTAGAATCTGATGAGTGTTATTGCAGTGTGCATGGCATGTGGTCAGCACTGACATATCCCTTCATCTTAATTGCTCACAGGTTCGCTGATAATGGAATCGGCCTGACTCTCGCCAGGTAAACCCACTAATCACCATTTTTCCTTGATTCTATTATTTTCTTTGCACACATTTCAGCAGTCTAAAAATGAAATGTTCATATTTGTTGAATTCATTATAGCGCAGGGCATAGTGCCTCTAATTGGAAAATGCCTTATATGGGCGGCTTCTTAGGATGCAGTAAAGGAGTCTGGGCTTTTGTGGGAATGTGAAAGTAATTTATTGGTGAGAACGCAGCAAAGATGTGGTGTTTATTCTCAAAAGGTGAGGAATCACCCTGCTTATTTTTACTTTGTGCTTCTTTGCTTGCATAGTGGCGGAACATTCCCGGATGACGACGGCTCCCGTCAAGAGGTGAAGAACTCTCTGTTTGTGGGAGAGAGTGGGAACAGAGGGATGCACGACCTGAATGATCAATCCTGGGGACCGGGCGGCCCCGATCATCTCGGCAGGTCTCTACCGAGAGGAACGTGAGTGCTGCGAACAGCGCTTTTCCCTTTATCTTGCTATGCACAACAAAACACTGTTTGAAAGTGTTGTGAATGGTGTGGTGTGGAAGTGTGCAACTAGGGAAGCATTTGTTCAATTTTGTTTCCTTTCAAAGAGAACAATGTCTGTGACCTTGGTTTTGATGCCTAATTGATGCCCACATTTTTCCCAGAAATGTCTGTAAGGTGCTGTAAGCCATTTTTGTGGAAAATGTGCCCATTAGTTGTCAGATATTAGGTGTTCTGAGATATCGCAGCTATTTGTACAGTGTGAATTGTTTCTAAAACATCTATAGTCACCTAAAAAATGCAAAAGAGGTATAGAACGTTCAGCAACTTTAGTTGTCCGCAGGCTGAAGTGTGTTGTCAGTATGATTCTAAATTTGCAATAATTTACTTGTGTTAGTTGACATTTATATGCAAGAACAAAAAATGTAGGCTTGATTTTATTCATCAGGAATCGATTGGACGCTCCATAGGGGAATGGCATGGGTTGAAATATAAGACGTCAGTCGAAAAGGAATAGTTTGCACTGTTTTTCTTTGAAAGATGATGATGAATATGTATTAAGAAAGTTTGATTTCATGTGTAGTTTCTGCCCCACTTGCAGTAAACCAAATAGTGAAAACAAATATAGCTGCAAACCACAATTAGTGGAATCCAGCCGGTATAGGAAAATGTAAAGATGAAATATGCTTAGTGAGTTCTGTGTTTACAATTGGGGAGAAATCAATCCAAAGTTCCAGGTTTTACTTTGTTTTCTCTAACATCTCAGAGCAATTTATCACTAGACTCTTTATACCTGACAGGGCTTGAGGATTTCATGTGCTTGACTTTCATCTGTATGTAACTTTATATTCCTTGTCCGCCGCTCCCTTAGAAAATTTTGGATTTTTATAGATGTGAACAAAAAGTGAATGATAAAACACATTTAACACTGACAAATCCCATCTTTATTGCATCCATGAGAGCCAAAGTCTCTATCTTTCTCTTTGAAAACTGTCAAAGTGTCAGGTGCATTTTTCAAACTTTAGCATTCTTCTTGTAGAGAGAACTTTAATTGGACACTTCAACCATCATTTACATTTGAATTAGTTTTTTAAAGAAGAGCCGTTTGTAAAAAGGGTCCACATTTTAAAGGTTAAGTGTGCAATTTCTGTACCTCTAGTGGCATCAAACTGAATTACAAAATCAATGACCGTTTTCAAACAAGATTTAATTTCTGAACCCCTAAAGTCACAAAATTGCAATTGCATTGACCATCTTGCATTTACATTAAAAAAAATTGCATCTATTCAATTTTGCAAACTTACTCGGGCTGTCCATAGATGGCGTATTAAACATCTCTGCTGAATAAAAATAATAATAAAAACTTTAGAGGGAGAAAATTATGGGCAGATTTCCATGTATATTTTTAAGTCTCTATAGGTCAGACAGGGCAGCTGGATGGGCTTTTAGAATGTTCAAAATGTAACTGCTAGTTGCTAGGCAACCATAAATCCCAAAATTACATAAAATGCAATTAACCCCAGACCCTTCTCGCAATATTTGTTGAGTTTCCAGCACTCGGACGGAAAGTTGTAGCCGTTCAAAATGAGGAAGAAAGTACACTCTAAAAAATGCTGGGTTGTTTTAACCCAACTTTGGGTCAAATATGGACTAACCCAGCCGTTGGGTTAAATTTTTACATTACATTTTTAACCCAGCATTTTGGGTTTGTCCATATTTGACCCAAAATTGGGTTAAAACAACCCAGCATTTTTTAGAGTGTAGTTAGAGGAAAACCAGCACGTTTTATTCCTTATGACTTTTTTTCCTGTCTTGTTTAAATAATAAAAATAATAAACAACATTCTCAATCCAGTTATCTCAAGGTTTTTCTCAAGACAAGGCAAAAATAATATTGTATTGTTATTCTATTTCGTGCAACTAGTTTCTCCGGAAATTGAATTCCGGTTGATTTTGTAAATGTTTTTCTTCGTCCACTGCATTACATTGACCAAATGTCCCATCATGGGTGTTATTTGATGAGTGCAAACCAGTTCAGTGATGTCATCACCTCTCTGCCCTGCAGTGACTTCCCTATTCGCGGAATGCAAATCTACGACGGGCCGATCAACGTCCAGAACTGCACATTCCGCAAATTCATTGCTCTTGACGGACGCCACACAAGCGCTTTTGGTTTCCGCCTGAACAACTCCTGGCAGAGCTGCCCGAACAACAACGTCACTGACATCACCTTTGATGATGTGCCGGTAAGCGATGTCGGGTCTCATCCAGATCTCTGTGGCCCTTTGTGACTCTGTGACAAAATATATGTCAGCGCTCTTTGTGCTTCTTAATAAAAGTGGATGAGGACACTGTCTCTGAGCTATTTCAGGAACTCTGATTGATTTTGTGGATGTCAAAGAGGATTATAACATTTCTGAGTGTCTTCTAGCTGACAGAGGTTGTCCTTCCTCTGGTTATAATCACCCCCCCTCATGTCACTTCCAATAGTCAGATATAAGGCTTCATTGACTTCATTTATGCTGCAAGGTCTAAAGCAGAGATCTGATTAGGGTTGTGTACGACTGTAGAAATGTCGGTCATTTATTATTAATATATATTTCAGTATATATTTGTGAAAACATCTTAGAAACATGGAAGAAAAGAAAAAAGCCAAACAAGACAAGGCATTGCAGATTGCAACAGTAATAATGAATTTAACAGTTGTGCAGCCACTGATGTGACTATAAATATTTAGTAACGGCATTGAACATGGCACATCCGATCAGAATTTAGAGTCATACATTTTAATAGATAATATTATGATAATATTATTTAACTTTTCAATGATTTGTTTAATTAACCAGAATGTGCAAAATTGAGCATCACCACGTGGTTGTTTAAAGGGATAGTTCATTTTGAAATTAATTTTTGGTATGTTTTAGCTCACCTCAAGGGCATCCAAGATGTAGGTTCAATTTTGATATTTTTAGGTCAAACCGTTCTTGTCTGTCAGTCATATAATGCAGGTCTATGGTCACTAGGGTTGGGTATCGTTTGAATTTGAACGATTCTGATTCTGATTCCGATTCCTTGTTTCGATTCCGGTTCCTAACGATTCTCGATTCTGATTCTTTTAAGAGGCAGGGTCAAAAAAGTTTAGCTAACCTTGCTAACCAACGGCCTTTCTGAAGGAAATAATCCTTTCTGAAGGAAATACTCCTTCTGTAAAAATACTCCTTTTGTCACAAATTTTGCATTTTGCCGAGATTTCGTTATTTTTAGAAAAGTGAAGCCACACTTTGGATCGCCGACGTAAGGTACTCATGTTCGACTCGCGTGGTTATGCCAACACTTCCGGTAGACGCTTCTTCATTGGTGTTGTTCAGCGGTTTCTTCTTCCGCTCGGCGGACTGTGAATATCGAAACTAGGAATCGAAATTTTAACTTTTGAACGATTCCGGGAAAAACGAAAAGTTAGTCTCGGTTCCAATCGATACTCGATTCTCGATACCCAACCCTAATGGTCACCACCTCAAAGAGCATGCACAGAGAAGTCCAAATTGATATTTTTAGTATTTATATTGTTTTTACGTCTTGTAACCACAGCCACGTCCAAGTGATCTGAGGGCGCGGGCACTTCGGTCTGCACAAGCACCGGAAAGCGCCGGAAGTGATCTCTTGCGCGTGTATGTCACTCATTGTTTACACAGAAATTTCGGAAGCGTTACGTTTCACTGTGAAGATTTATGTTCTATGTTTATACATATTTAGATATACAGGAAATCGCAACGGACGACGATTTCGATATATCAACAGACAACTTTGATTTTTTTTTTTTTGCAACCGCGCGAGAGATCACTTCCGGTGCTTTCCGGACAGAAGCGCCTGCGCCCTCAGATCACTTGGACATGGCTGTGGTTACAAGAGATAAAAACGATATAAATACTGTTCGTTTTCTCACACAAACCGCTCGTTTCGTGTCTAAGGCCATCAATGTGTACTTACATTTACGAGTCATTAAATCATGTTTAATTTGGACTTCTCTGTGCATGCTCTTTGAGGTGGTGACCATAGACCTGCATTATATGACTGACAGGCAAGAACGGTTTGACTTAAAAATATTAAAAAAATTGAAACTACTGCGGAAACAAAGAAACCTACATCTTGGATGCCCTTGACGTAAGCTAAAACGTACCAAAAAATGTATTTCAAAGTGAACTATCCCTTTTAATATTCAAGGTTATCTACTACCGAAGGATCATGCAACACTGGCGACTAGAGTAATGTGTATACAAATGCGTAAAATATATTTCAGACATCATGTTAAATTTTTGTTTGTGTTATGTCAAATCTAGAACCACATTTGTTATTGGTGCAATAACAAAGCTGTGACAAGATTTCTGATCTGTGACAGATCAGATATTGGTGTAAATGTACAATTGTTGGCTTAATAAAAAAATTTTGGCAGGTATAAAGACAAGTAATTTACAAATAGTATCCTAAATTCCCTTGGCTCTAGATCACTTCACGTGTATTCTTTGGTGAACCGGGTCCCTGGTTTAACAAGATGGAGATGGATGGCGACAAGACAACCATTTTCCATGACATCGATGGCTCGGTTAGCGAATACCCAGGCGCTTTCATAGTCAAAGAGGACAACTGGCTCCTGAGACACCCCGACTGCATTGACATCCCCGACTGGAGAGCTGCCATCTGCAGCGGGCACTACGCCCAGGTGAGTCCAACCCGAAGCCATCCACACCCTCCCGTTACTCCCAAAACAGTCCCATGTTTTAGTGTCAGCAGCCTTCATTCGGGCATTCGCTACACAAGCATCTACACGCAAACGGCAATGTTTCCCAAGCAGCACCTTGTTGGTTTGATACATTCCAAGAAACGATAAAACCAGACACCTTGTTATTTAGCCTTCTTTGAAATTCGCTTTCATACAGAAAGGCAATCAGTCTGTCAAATAACACTCAAGTGCTTTTTCACACACTTGTGCAAAATATTCTGCCTCCATCCAGATTTACGTCCAGACCCGAAACCCAGCCAACCTTAACATGAAGATGGTGAAGGATGAGTATCCAGACAAACCTCTGGAGCTGTTCGGTGCTCTGGGAAAGAGGAATCATTACCAGCAGTTTCAGCCCGTGGTCACACTGAGGAAAGGATACACCATGCACTGGGACCAAGCGGCTCCTGCTGAGGTCACTATCTGGCTCATTAACTTCAACAGGTCAGTGACTGATCAACTGTGCAATAGTCTTGATAGTTTCCACTCAGGTTCAAGCCTTTTTGTTGACAAAATTCACTGTAAATCTATAATCTTTCACAATTAAAATTTACGGTCCCCCCAGCAGTTTTTCATCTGAATATAAACTATTTGAAAGCGAAGAAATTAAGACAGCCATAATCAGTAGTTTTATTGTTTTAGTGTCGTTTTGTAAATAAAATAAAAAATTAATATATATATATATATATATATATATAAAGAGCTTATAAATCAGTGATGTGTTTGGAAAATGTAAAAATGCAGAAAGTTTTCTGTCATGGGTATAGTTTAGTGTAAGGGGATAGAATATACAGTTTGTATAAAAATCATTATGTCTATGAAAAGTCTGATGAAAAAAACTCGAAACCACAATGGGTATGTATGCTTCTTATAGCAACCCTATGCAAAGACAACTATATGAAAGCTAGCTAGTTCACAACATTCTGACCAGACCATTATACATTTATATTTGCTCAACCAGTGGAGTGGGTTTGGGGGGTCTGAACATTCTCTTTGTCCAACCAGTGGCAGATGGGTGGAGTGCCTAGGATGCCCAGCCAATTTTTTGTCATCTGGTTCTTTATATAAGTCCTTCATGTGTAAATGCAGCCTAATAGACTAGTCTCTGGGTCATAAATTATAATTAAACCAAAATATTAACAAGAAACCGAGGAAATCACTCACTACTCCTTGTATAACTTTAATAGTGTGAAAAGCCCTCTAGAATCAAACATGAACATACATTTAGGCCAATAGAAAAAAAGAATCTGGACAGCTGATTTGAATTATTTACTGTCAGTCAAACTCCAACAGCATCACTATTAATGTATTATATAAGTCTTTGACAGTAGTCAAAATAATTGATTGTGGATTTGATTCCTTCGGTATTAGTCTAATTTTTAATGTTTACTTGAATATTTTAAGCACTAATTTGTCTCTTTGTATCATAATCTGAATCTTTGTTCTGCTTTTTTTTACTTATTTAAGGAACAATTAAGAGCTGCATGCATTTTTTGTTGTTGTTTTGATGATGTTTATATTAATAATTCAACTTTTTAAATGAAGGATGCACTCACATGAACAGATCAAAATAAAGAATGAAGTTTGAAAAGACTTCAGAGTATGAAAAAAAAATACATTAAAGTGAGAGATATGCACACATTTATGTTATTCACATTTATACTGTAGATTAAAATAGCAACATTCGTAACAGTGATTATAAATCATATTCACTAAAAAAAATACACATCATCCTGCTCTCCAATGAAACCAGACCCTGGAACCGGGAATATGGTGCCCCCTAGTGATTGATGAAAATACTAAAATACACGACCACATATCTGTCGAACTACAGTTACCGTGCTTTATTCATTTACAGCAGTTTTGTTGCTTCTTTTACAGAAATGACTGGATAAATATGGGCATCTGCTATCCAAAAGGCACAACGTTCACCATAATCTCCGACATCCACAACCGTCTCACTAAACAGACGAGGAAGACTGGGGTGTTCATGAGGACCACTGTGAGAGAAAAGATAGGCGACTCTCACCAGACAAGAGGATATTACTATTGGGAGGAGGACACTGGGTAAGAGCAGATGTGCTCTCATTCTCCAAATGCTGGGTTTATATAGTCCCTGAATGACACTATCTGCACTCCTATGTAACTGCAGGTCTGGTAGTGAATGCAAATAGATGTTATAATAGAAAAAGTCTTTTTGACGATTTTATTGAAAAGATGAATGGTTGAGAAGTGATGCAGAGAAGTAAGGGAACAGGATCAGCAAAATGGCACGACTCTGGCTCAGTGTTGGCGCATCATGTGCACTAAATGAAATACTGATTCATTAAATCAGTATAAAAATACATAAAAATAATTGAATCTAATATAAATAAATAGTTTTAAATTCCCATCAGCTCCAAGCTTATCAGTTTAATAGATCATTGTAATTTATATTTACATTATTTTTAACTTAAATATTTTTTTAATGTGCACTGGTCAATAGTGTGGAATCATTAAAGTCCCCATTAAGTTGTCAGTCATTTTATCCTTTAAAAACTGATTGTATTTGACATATTTAAAAGTTTTTTCTTAGTCTTCATGTCTTAAAACAGCTCCACTCTTGCAACTCTACACTCTTGCCTCATTTCGTATACGCAGTTCTATGGATATGCAAATTATCCCCGCCTCCACTCACTCACACCAGCTCAGAGACATGTTGACGTGATTGGTTACAAGGTAGTTTGTGACATCAGAAACACCAGCGATTTCAGGCTCACTGCAGTGTTAAAGAGAAAATACTCAGCAATGGTGTTGACTTATATGCTTTAAGACAAACCATGTGCAAATTGATATTAAAAACACCACATAGACATATAAACAACATTAAAAGCTTGATATTCACCACTGAAATAAGGGTTCGGGTTTTTTTAATGTTAGAAGACTTGATCACTTCCAAACAACTCTTAATGTTTCAATCAGTTTTTAAAAATCACCGAACAGAATGAATCCATTATAATGCTAATGGTGTTTAAAAGAATGGACGTAAAACATATTAAATTAAATGTGTGTGTTTTTCTATTGACACGTCTAATAGAAAATCATCCTGAACGAAGTCGTAGTAATTATTAGACATCTGTGTTATGATAGAGGATGAAAATATAGCTGTTCTCAATTTAGCGATGTCAGTCTTCCCTTGCTAATGAAACATAATTAAATTGTAAGAATGATTAATACCACTCAATTGGAACTGCTCTGAAATTACCCAGAAGGCTGGATGCTAAACGCCACAGTTTTATCAATTATTATTATTGTAAGTTTTGATGTTATTTTAAAAGTGTCACAGCTTCCAAACTCATGACAGTGTTATTCCTGTTGGTGTGTCTGATCTCTGGTGTGTGTCTGCCGTCATCCCTGCAGGCTGCTCTTCCTTAAAATCAAAGCGCACAATGAGAAGGAAGATTTTGCGTTCTGCTCGATGAAGGGTTGTGAAAGAGTGAAGATCAAAGCGGTGATTCCCCCCGGCAGCGGCCCCAGTGACTGCATGGCTGAAGCCTACCCCAAATACGAAGAGATGCCCGTCGTAGATGTGCCTATGCCTAAAAAACTGCCTCGCTCAAGACTGGTGAGGAGACGGTTTTGACTTTTGAAAGCCTCTCTGTTTGAAGTCTGGTGTGATGCTGCGAGTCAGAAGTGAAATGTTCCTGCTGGGTTTCTCCAACGTGCTCGATGCTCTGAAGATGATGTATAAAGAAGCAAAATGGCTTTTGTTAGTTTTGCAGGTGTTTAGTTGTCTCTGGGCAATCAAACGGTGCAGGATGAAGGATGCTGTATGGTGCTAGCATATTTTCTGCGGTTATCAGCAGGAGCGTTTATGTGTTTTGCTCACTTGAGTCTGCAAAACAGGTTTTATTATCATATGATGCATTTTATTTACATAACGATATTACGCAGCAGCCCCTAAAGGGACATGGTGACGGAATAATGTGAGATGGGAGGGAAAAAAATACTCGCAAAGAACGCAAAGTTTCTCGGGGAAAAGGAATATATCTATCTATCTTCTATATATCTATCTAGAGATATGGGTATATATTTGTATCATACATATTCAAATATAACTCATTTTTGAATATGTGATATGTATTATACGTATCTTGAATATGTATTATACTAACTAACTAAAAGGAAAGAATAAATAAAGAAATGAAAGAGGTGTACACATTATATATATATATATATATATACACACACACACACACACACACATTTAATTCTGTCAATTTACTATCAATAAAGTTATATATCTAAATATTTTCTGTTATGTGCTATGAAAAACATACATTTTAGCAAATATATATATATAAATATATATAAATAATATTAAATATTAATATTAAATATATACTGTATATATACCGATATTAGGCCATTTTTATTATCGGCCGATATTAGGCATTTTCCAAACTATAGGTATCGGCAGTTATAATGGCCGATAAATGAATATTTCAAAAATAAAATAGAAACGGACGAAACACGCTTGAACCATATCATGAGTGTTGGAGTTGTATAGTTTGTCCACCAGAGGGCACTCTACACCGTTCCTGTTGGCAACACTCGTTGAGTTGGTCACGATACATACATTGCTTGAATAACAATTAAAAGAACATCCCCATCAGTTCCCTTAACTCAAATAAGCATGACAAAATTTGTGACTATCATGTCCAGTTTAAAAAAATTAATTAAAAAATAAATAAAATATCGGCCGATATATCGGAATATCGGATTTTAAAACCCAAAAATATTTGTATCGGTATCGGCCTTCAAAATCCTTTATCGGTCGGGGTCTAATATATATGTGTGTGTGTGTGTGTTCCTGTGACATCATTTCACCTTTCGGCACTGTTGGAGTTGAAGTGACATTATGTTACATTTTGCAAGCGGAAAATTAGAACATCTGATATTCTGAGCAGAAAAGAGCACAGTATATTCATAATGGCAGTTCAAGTTTATCGTATATATGTTCAGGAATTCTCATATGCATGTTTTAAGTACAAATATCAATCGAGAAAGTATTATCATGAGTTGAGTTGAACTTTATTGTCCATTCTGTTTGTCACAGAGTGGAAATTTATCTTTGACACTGGCGACATAAATACATCCACGTTACTGTTAAAAAAAAAAAGTATTATCATAGGATTTTATATTATTGTAATCACATTTCCCTGTTTTCTTTACAGCCTCACGCAACAGAGCACTTCCTCGAAGTCAAACTAGAGTCATATTTCACACGCTTCTTCCACATCAAAGAGTACTTCGCCTATACAGAGGTACAAACTCTTAATAATGTGTATTTACTTTATCAAGCTTTGAGTTTTTTTTCTCCAATGGTGTTTATAATAACTTATTTTCAACTCAAATCTTAAAATATAACAAGAAAAAAGATGATAGCTGTTATTTCCATATATTTTGTTTTCGTCAATATAGCAAAAAAGAATACAGAAATAGAAACTTATGAGACAGACTGAACAAAACGATAAAGGAAAAAGTTCAAAACAAATGAAAATAAAGTTATTGTTTCTGTAGGTGAATGGCAAGAAGATCTATCAATCAGAAGACGGAGTGCATGTGACTGTGATCGACGGCCACAGCGGTAAAATCCTGGAGTCTAAAGGCTTTAGGAACTCCATACTGATGGGAATCCCAGCTCAGCTAGAAAACTACATCAACAACCTCAAAGACGAGTAAGACTAACAGAAAAAAATCCATATGCATGAATATTAAACGTGCATTTAAAATCAAAATGACTATGCTGTATCATTAAAACCAGCGTTATAGCCTACTTGTGTAAATGAAACCCAAACAGTTGTTACAGAGTTAAAAATGCTCTTTTTTTCAGTTTTTAAAGAAGCATTTTATATGTACATAAAGCACCTCATTATCAGCTAAGCATCAAGCTATCTGAGATGTTTGACTTCCTGTAGGGCTTCAATGTGTTGAATTCAAGCGAATCATAGACTGTTGTGCTACACGCGGCGCTATGAAGTTCTGCACTGTTGATGTGTTTGGACTCTCACAGAAAAGCATTGAACTGGAAATGATCACACAGTCATGTAGGGAGAGAGAAATTGCAAGTTGCACATGCTTCAATGGCCTTGTAATGTAGCTTGGCATGTCACTGAAAAATGAAAAACTAAACTATGATTTCACAAGTTTTGTCTGTAGGTAAAGCAAAACAAGTGAAATTTGATTTCAGGGACCAGTTCAGAGGATGTATTTGTTCAAAGAACTATTTTTTAATGTCTATTTTTTTTGTATTTGTTCATCAATTGAAGTGCTGTGTGATAGGAACTGATTTTTTGCACTTGCAGGTCAGTGGTTTTGATCACCTCTAAAGGGAAGCTGGTCACCACAGGGCCATGGACCAAAATCCTCGAGACCCTCGGAGCTGATCGGACGGTGAAGTTGAAAGGTTAGTTAAAGTGTAATGAAAGTGTCAGTTAAATGGGTTATTAACGGCGTTCATGCAAATACAGTTTAAAGCGATTTTTTTTACAGTCTTTTCGGCCTAGCAAACATTGTACATTTTTTTACATACTTTTGCAACAGGACGCGGCATGCGTGGCGCTGCGCAATGAAGCCCATTAATGTCAATGGCCAAACCGCACACCGCGGTCAAATTTCAAAATAGTTAAACTTTTGCCGCTGTGACGATTACCAGCGCACCCAATATAAACTTTTTGGCATCCAAAATGTGCGGCGTAGTGGATGACGAGCGCGAGACGCCGAAATGGATGCCAATAAGATATGATTCTGAATAGAGAGTGTACTTTTAAAAAGTTGCCAAATTTTTTTTTTTTTGACGTTGTGAACTGAGCTATCATTGATGGCCAAGCACACACACACACACACACACACAACTGAGGCGAATTCTCCGTCCCCTCGTCAATATCCAGCCCGATCGCACGAAAGTTCGTATCTATGGCACGAATGTCATTTCTCGTGGCATTTATACGCCAAAAGCAGTTTTTGCGTGTATTTGGCACGCGATTTTCGCGTACATATTATACGCACTTTTTTGCGTATAATACACACGAACTCCCCACCCCCCTCCCCCCTAAACCTAACCCAGGGTTTTTTAGTGCGTACCATATACACGAAAAAAACACTTTTGGCGTATAAATGCCACGAGAAATGACACTCGTGGTATAGATACGCATCTTCATGAGACTGTGTTGCAATATCAGGACCTCGTCAGTATTTCTTTCACCCTTTTATTGATGCATTGTGAGAGAGATGTGTGAGAATTTTTAAGTGTGAAATTGAACACAGTATTGTCAATGTTGTTTTCAATAAAATAAAAAAAACATTTGCACAAAGCAAGCCGATCCACTTTTTCATGCTGATAACTTAAGATCATTAAAATGAGAAAAAAATATGCGACAAAAAGATATTTAGAATAGATAGATAAATGTGCGATGAATTGCGAGTTAACTGAGCCATTAATGCAATTAATCGTGATTAAATATTTTAATCATTTGACAGCACTAATATATATATATATATATATATATATATATATATATAAAAGAAATCAATAGTATATATTCAACAAGGCTGGATTAAATTGATCAAAATTCACAGTTAAAAAGGTATATGAAACTGATGTTGTGAGTCTTTACTCTTCCCTATAGTTACGTATTACAGGACACATGAATTTAAGCAAAAATAAGATTTGTCAATTTGATTTCATGGTGACTTTAAAATATATTGAAATAGAAAAAAGTTATTTTAAATTGTAACAGTATTAATTTTCGATCAAATAAATGCACTCTTGGTGAGCAGAAGACTCTTCTTTTAAAGACTTTTAAAATGATCGACCCTAAATTTTTGAACAAAGTGTCTCCGGTTCACGCTTATTTCTGGCTATAGAGTTTTATCCCAGTGGTATTTGGGATTCTTTATGGTAAATTTCAACTTGTGTGAAGAGAAGCTGTTTTCTGGGTTGGACACACACATACAGTACATACCAGAGCAGCAGGGTCCTTCCTCTCGACCCTCCCTTCACATATTATATTTATCATGTCGAATTGTCATTTCAACAGGCCGAAACCCCTTCAGTTTACATTCCAAGTCCTTCCCACCGTGAACATATTTCGCAGGTCACGCGGCATGCAGAGTATCTATTGAAATACTAAAGGATTAAAAATGAAAAACACAAGATTCTATAATAATGATCATCTTACTCTACTCTCGTTTATTTCATGGAAACCAAATAAATTGCTAAATAAATAAATAAACATGAAATATTAATTTGACATTTATTTTAAACATGAAACAACAAGGAAGATTTTTATTCAGCAAGGGCACATTAAATTGATCAAAAGTGACAGTAAAGACATTTATAATGTTCCAAATGATTTCTATTTTAAATAAAATCAGTTCGTTTGAACTTTCTATTCACTAAAACAAATATTAAGCAGCACATCTGTTCAACATTGATAATAATAATCAGAAATGTTTCTTGAGCAGTAAATCTGCATATTAGAATGATTTCTGAAGGATCATGTGACACTGAAAACTGAAGTAATGATGCTGAAAATTCAGCTTTGCATCACAGGAATAAATTGCACGTTAAAATATATTCAAATTGAAAACGTATTACTGTTAGTAAATTGTAATAATATTGTACTATACTACTGTTTTATTGTATTTTGATCAAATGAGTGCAGCCTTGGTGAGCAGAAGACTTTTTTTAAAAAACATAAAAAAAATCCTACTGACCTCAAGCTTGTGAATGGTAGGATATCTGTTGCCAGGGATGACAGTCAATCATAAAGTAATGGCCTCATTATACAATGTTTGGCTGTAAAATGTTGCGTTTGACCAATCAGAATCAAATATTTTAAACTGCCTTTTTATTACCACAACATCAAAGACCATATAATTAAATTTGGCAAATGTTAAAGTGGATAGTAAAAACTGGTCATGTCAAAAATTCTTGTCATGAATGAGGCCCAACAGCTTTAATTTTGCGACGTTTTCTTTCTCCACCAGATAAACTTGCCTTTGTGGGCTTCAAAGGCTCCTTCCGGCCAGACTGGGTGAGGATGAGTGTTGATGAAGAGCGGGCCAAACTCCACCAAGTGCTGCCCATCCCTGTGATTAAGATGATGAAGCTATGAAAGAGCGGCACACAGCAGGACATCTCAGACTCGCAGTAGCACCACTGCCAGCTTCGCCAGGACTACTAAACCCAAAACCACCAATCAGAACCGAGCATGTGTTTATGTTACCTAGTAACCCCTCCAAGCAGATTCCATTATATGTGACAATGTGGATTTGACAACGTGATTTTTGGATTGTGTCGTCAGTTGATTATACTTGAGTTTCAACGGGAGAAAAAAACAAGAAAAAAAAAATACTAAAAACAAACTCAACATTCCTTGTTTTCGACCCTCTCGGTGATGTTTGCCTTCTTGTTACAACATATGTTTTTTCTAAATATGTAGAAAAAGATGTTTCAGAATCTAAATGTTGTGGGGTTTCCTCATTTTAATTGTCACGCACAAGAGTTGGTTTCGTTTGTGATGAACAAGAGAGCCAGCAAAAAAATGGAACAGGTCACCCTAAAATGAAAATTTCACTCATTTAATTTACAAATCGTGTCGTTTGATGGAGCAAAACCCAATAATTTTTTTAAAAATCTCCAAAAGCACTATAAAAGCAGTCAATATTTCAAATCTTCTGAAGTAATTATTTAATAATTAAGTAAAACATTGGTTCTACTGTGCATTAAAAATGCAAACATTCCCATGGAGACTTGGAAATAACTATAAAGATTTGAGACAACCTGAGAGTGAATTCTTATTTTTCAGTGAACTGTTCCTTTAAATCCAACAGTCAAGAATGGATTTGAATCTGAGCATTAGTAGATGTCAGTCTATCATAAAATGATCAAATCTGTGATGAATTGGCTTTTCTTCCATTTGGCAAGAAGTACGACATTGTCCCTTTGCCGAAATAGCTGGTCTTTTTTCGGAGATTGTAATTTGTTAGTGTTTTTGTATGTTTTGTGTGTTTCTTAAAAAAAAAAAATCCTGATTGATAAAAGAGATATATTTTATACTTATTTATTGTACAGGCACTATTACGCAAATTCAGAAGGGACATCTTTCAAGGAACTTTTAAGTTGTAATGTAATTCTTTCCTCTCTGTAATAAAACTAAACCTTTAAGTACAATTTTCACTTTAGTGTATAATTCAAATATACATTACATTAATTTTAAGTTGTAAATGGATGTGATGTAAATGTGAATGATTTCCAAGTAATAAAAAATATGTATTACTTTAGATAAGAAAAAAAATGTAAAGACTTTTGTACAGAAATAAATTTTTCCTCACATCTTTGAAGTGATGCTATGTTTGTGTGTGTAGTAAAAGGTTTGCTTTATAATGTGCTATATTCCCACCAACACAAAGTGATGCTGGAATGTGTCTCCAGCTTGGCTGACACTATAACCCAAGCTCATGTTGATTGATGGTATGTAGCCTATACAGTGTTTTCTTGGGGTGGGGGTCCGTGAAGATTTTCTTCAGCAGATGGTGAGGAAATATGACCATGGAGGCCATACCGGACCAGGGTGGATCCTGCATTCTGTACATGCATGAATGTACACTAATGATCTGGACATGTTTGCAGAGTAAAACACGCTGAAGCGATCGATGGTCAGCATTACTTCAGAGATGAGAAAACTACATTGGCCTTTTTGAAAGTCATCATCATGGGTTGCTGGCTGTGTTTTCTGGAATGTTGAATCTTCTTATTTGACCTAATTTAATGCAGCTCATCAGTCTGGACCAAAGCCATTAAGAATGCGGTCAATGCGGCTGCCTTTCTCGCATGACAAATCGATGACTAATTTAAACCCTCATGCTCTGTCCTGGACAACCTTATTCCATCAACATATGACAGTTTGTTTGGTTTTGGACAATGCTGGTCATCAGCTGTCATCTCAAATGGCTCATGTCCACAAATTGGACATGCAAAAATAGAAAAACAAATATGTCTACTCTTTCATCAATCTTCCAGAAACCAAATTAAAAACAAAATTGTTAGAGCTTCCAGAAATAAGAAAAAATTCAATTGTGACCGCATCTTTTTTCTTATTTCTGGAAGCTCAAAAAATGTTGTTATTGACTTTGGGCAAGAAATTCAACTTTTAAATGACAAAATAGATTGTCTTGATTAAAATCTATTAAAGGAGTAGTTCACTTTAAAAAAAAAAAAGCTTTTGCTGATAATTTACTCACCCCCATGTCATCCAAAATGTCCATGTCTTTTTTTCGGCAGTCGAAAAGAAATTAAAGGAGAACTCCTGTGAACAATGAACCTTTGGTCTAATAAAACATCGGTACCTAGTCAACCGTTCTCTGAGATTTGTTTTCATGATAATCAAATATAAAAAAATTATCTCTAAAAACTGTTTAGCGTATAATGCTAGTAATGGGGGCATTGACTAAGTAAAAAGAAATCGCTAGTTTATACCACTAACAAGACTCAAAATAGCCCCAAACTAACGCAGTAACATAATGAGGCTCCATACATGCAAAATGAAGCATTGAGAACTTTGTAAGTGTACAGATATGTTAGGCAAGAAAATACTTTATAAAGACAGTTCACTTCATGTATACACAGCAGGAGCCATCTTAGAAAACAGTCTCGATAAGTCGATCCCCGAACGCCATTCATAAAGAAGTTCGCTGAACTTCATACAGTTCAGCTCACTCAGCACGACGTTCGTGGTTTGACTTATCGAGACTATTTCCAAAGATGGCTTCTGTGTGTATACGCGAAGCAAAGAACGTATATGGGCTATATGCATGCATAAGTTCCGCATTTGACGCAAGGATGCTAGTCTAGAACCTTCCTGAGCTGAGATATTGAGATATTTATAATGGCATAAATGCTACGTTGGATCTTGATATCTCAGCTCTGGAAGGGTCTAGAGCCTACATTTTTGCACTCAGGTCTAAGTCTTATGGCCCTCTTTCAGAATCCAGAGTTTTGAGAAGATCAGAGAAACTCAAAATTTTGACCCAAAAAAAAACAACAGTGGTACCCCTTTCGTTTTGTTTTGTTTTTTTTTTTCGGGCGAGAAATTAAGTTTCTCCAATCTTCTCAAAACTCTGGATTCTGATAGAGGGCCATGGGACTTAGACCTGAGTGCAAAAATGGAGGCTCTAGACCCTTCCTGAGCTGAGATATTGAGATATTTATAATGGCATAAATGCTACGTTGGATCTTGATATCTCAGCTCTGGAAGGGTCTAGAGCCTACATTTTTGCACTCAGGTCTAAGTCTTATGGCCCTCTATCAGAATCCAGAGTTTCAAGAAGATCAAAGCAACTCAAAATTTTGACCCAAAAAAAAAAAAAAAATACCCCTTACATTTTTTTTTTTGGGGCGAAAAATTAAGTATCCCCAATCTTCTTGAAACTCTGGATTCTGATAGAGGGCCATGAGACTTAGACCTGAGTGCAAAAATGGAGGCTTTAGACCCTTCCAGAGCTGAGATATCGAAACTCAAAATTTTGACCAGAAAAAAAAACGACAGTGTTACCCCTTACGTTTTTTTTTTTTTTTTTTTGGCCAAAAAATTAAGTATCCCCAATCTTCTCGAAACTCTGGATTCTGATAGAGGGCCATGAGACTTAGACCTGAATGCAAAAATGGAGGCTCTAGACCCTTCCAGAGCTGAGATATCAAAACTCAAAATTTCGACAAGAAAAAAAAAACGACAGTGTTACCCCTTACGTTTTTTTGGAGGGGCGAAAAATTAAGTATCCCCAATCTTCTTGAAACTCTGGATTCTGATAGAGGGCCATGAGACTTAGACCTGAGTGCAAAAATGGAGGCTCTAGACCCTTCCAGAGCTGAGATATCAAAACTCAAAATTTTGACCAGAAAAAAAAAAACGACAGTGTAACCCCTTACGTTTTTTTTTTTTGGCGAAAAAATGAAGTATCCCCAATCTTCTTGAAACTCTGGATTCTGATAGAGGGCCATGAGACTTAGACCTGAGTGCAAAAATGGAGGCTCTAGACCCTTCCAGAGCTGAGATATCAAAACTCAAAATTTCGACCAGAAAAAAAAACTACAGTGTTACCCCTTACGTTTTTTTTTTTTAGGCGAAAAATTAAGTATCCACAATCTTCTCGAAACTCTGGATTCTGATAGAGGGCCATGAGACTTAGACCTGAGTGCAAAAATGGAGGCTTTAGACCCTTCCAGAGCTGAAATATCGAAACTCAAAATTTTGACCAGAAAAAAAAACGACAGTGTTACCCCTTACGTTTTTTTTTTTTGGGCGAAAAATTAAGTATCCACAATCTTCTCGAAACTCTGGATTCTGATAGAGGGCAAAGAGACTTAGACCTGAGTGCAAAAATGGAGGCTCTAGACCCTTCCAGAGCTGAGATATCAAAACTCAAAATTTTGACCAGAAAAAAAAAACGACAGTGTTACTCCTTACGTTTTTTTTTTGTTTTTTTTTTGGGCGAAAAATTAAGTATCCCCAATCTTCTCAAAACTCTGGATTCTGATAGAGGGCAAAGAGACTTAGACCTGAGTGCAAAAATGGAGGCTCTAGACCCTTCCAGAGCTGAGATATCAAAACTCAAAATTTCGACCAGAAAAAAAAAACGACAGTGTTACCCCTTACGTTTTTTTGGGGGGGCAAAAAATTAAGTATCCCCAATCTTCTTGAAACTCTGGATTCTGATAGAGGGCAATGAGACTTAGACCTGAGTGCAAAAAATGGAGGCTTTAGACCCTTCCAGAGCTAAGATATCGAAACTCAAAATTTTGACCAGAAAAAAAAACGACAGTGTTACCCCTTACGTTTTTTTTTTTTTTTTGGCGAAAAAATTAAGTATCCCCAATCTTCTTGAAACTCTGGATTCTGATAGAGGGCCATGAGACTTAGACCTGAGTGCAAAAATGGAGGCTCTAGACCCTTCCAGAGCTGAGATATCAAAACTCAAAATTTCGACCAGAAAAAAAAACGACAGTGTTACCCCTTACATTTTTTTTTTGGGGGCGAAAAATTAAGTATCCCCAATCTTCTTGAAACTCTGGATTCTGATAGAGGGCCATGAGACTTAGACCTGAGTGCAAAAATGGAGGCTTTAGACCCTTCCAGAGCTGAGATATCGAAACTCAAAATTTTGACCAGAAAAAAAAACGACAGTGTTACCCCTTATGTTTTTTTTTTTTTTTTTTTTGGCCAAAAAATTAAGTATCCGCAATCTTCTCGAAACTCTGGATTCTGATAGAGGGCCATGAGACTTAGACCTGAATGCAAAAATGGAGGCTCTAGACCCTTCCAGAGCTGAGATATCAAAACTCAAAATTTCGACCAGAAAAAAAAACGACAGTGTTACCCCTTACGTTTTTTTGTGGGGGCGAAAAATTAAGTATCCCCAATCTTCTTGAAACTCTGGATTCTGATAGAGGGCCATGAGACTTAGACCTGAGTGCAAAAATGGAGGCTCTAGACCCTTCCAGAGCTGAGATATCAAAACTCAAAATTTTGACCAGAAAAAAAAACGACAGTGTAACCCCTTACGTTTTTTTTTTTTGGCGAAAAAATGAAGTATCCCCAATCTTCTTGAAACTCTGGATTCTGATAGAGGGCCATGAGACTTAGACCTGAGTGCAAAAATGGAGGCTCTAGACCCTTCCAGAGCTGAGATATCAAAACTCAAAATTTCGACCAGAAAAAAAAAACTACAGTGTTACCCCTTACGTTTTTTTTTTTTTGGGCGAAAAATTAAGTATCCACAATCTTCTCGAAACTCTGGATTCTGATAGAGGGCCATGAGACTTAGACCTGAGTGCAAAAATGGAGGCTTTAGACCCTTCCAGAGCTGAAATATCGAAACTCAAAATTTTGACCAGAAAAAAAAACGACAGTGTTACCCCTTACGTTTTTTTTTTTTGGGCGAAAAATTAAGTATCCACAATCTTCTCGAAACTCTGGATTCTGATAAAGGGCAAAGAGACTTAGACCTGAGTGCAAAAATGGAGGCTCTAGACCCTTCCAGAGCTGAGATATCAAAACTCAAAATTTCGACCAGAAAAAAAAACGACAGTGTTACCCCTTAACGTTTTTTTGGGGGGGCAAAAAATGAAGTATCCCCAATCTTCTTGAAACTCTGGATTCTGATAGAGGGCCATAAAACTTAGACCTGAGTGCAAAAATGGAGGCTCTAGACCCTTCCAGAGCTGAGATATCAAAACTCAAAATTTCGACCAGAAAAAAAAAACGACAGTGTTACCCCTTACGTTTTTTTGGGGGGGCAAAAAATTAAGTATCCCCAATCTTCTTGAAACTCTGGATTCTGATAGAGGGCCATGAGACTTAGACCTGAGTGCAAAAAATGGAGGCTTTAGACCCTTCCAGAGCTAAGATATCGAAACTCAAAATTTTGACCAGAAAAAAAAAACGACAGTGTTACCCCTTACGTTTTTGTTTTTTTTTTTTGGCGAAAAAATGAAGTATCCCCAATCTTCTTGAAACTCTGGATTCTGATAGAGGGCCATGAGACTTAGACCTGAGTGCAAAATGGAGGCTCTAGACCCTTCCAGAGCTGAGATATCAAAACTCAAAATTTCGACCAGAAAAAAAAACTACAGTGTTACCCCTTACGATTTTTTTGGGGGGCAAAAAATTAAGTATCCCCAATCTTCTTGAAAATCTGGATTCTGATAGAGGGCCATGAGACTTAGACCTGAGTGCAAAAATGGAGGCTCTAGACCCTTCCAGAGCTGAAATATCGAAACTCAAAATTTTGACCAGAAAAAAAAACGACAGTGTTACCCCTTACGTTTTTTTTTTTGGGAGAAAAATTAAGTATTCACAATCTTCTTGAAACTCTGGATTCTGATAGAGGGCCATGAGACTTAGACCTGAGTGCAAAAATGGAGGCTCTAGACCCTTCCAGAGCTGAGTTATCAAAACTCAAAATTTCGACCAGAAAAAAAAACGACAGTGTTACCCCTTACGTTTTTTTTGGGGGGGGGGGGCAAAAAATTAAGTATCCCCAATCTTCTTGAAACTCTGGATTCTAATAGAGGGCCATGAGACTTAGACCTGAATGCAAAAATGGAGGCTCTAGACCCTTCCAGAGCTGAGATATCAAAACTCAAAATTTCGACCAGAAAAAAAAAAAACGACAGTGTTACCCCTTACGTTTTTTTGGGGGGGGCAAAAAATTAAAAATGGAGGCTCTAGACCCTTCCAGAGCTGAGATATCAAAACTCAAAATTTCGACCAGAAAAAAAAACGACAGTGTTACACCTTACGTTTTTTTTTTTTGGGGGGGGGCATAAAAATTAAGTATCCCCAATCTTCTCGAAACTCTGGATTCTGATAGAGGGCCATGAGACTTAGACCTGAGTGCAAAAATTGAGGCTCTAGACCCTTCCAGAGCTGAGATATTGATATATTTATAAGGGCATAAATATTACGTGGGATCTCAATATCTCAACTCTGGAAGGGTCCACAGCCTCCATTTTTGCACTCAGGTGTAAGTTCCATGATCTCGAGACAAGGTACCACTGTCGTGTTTTTTTTTTTGGCGTTGTTGTGTGGAATGATGCAATTTATTTTATAATAACTATATATAAACTGCTTGTAAAGACTTTATAGAACAGTCTTTTACATAGAACAGCTTTTATATGAAACTACGTAAACTGCTTGTAAAGACTTTATAGAACAGTGTTTTATATAAAACAGCTTTTATATGAAACCATATGTAAAAGACTTTATAGATAGTCTTCTGTTATACCGTTTTTATACGTAAACTGTTTATAATAAATACACAGAAACATATTGTAACAAATGTTTATTGGTTTTATAAGAAAGACACAGAAACATATTGTAACAAGAATGCTTTATTAATGGAATGTAACCAGTATTATGCATGTAAGTAGTAAAAGAAAAAATGTATTACCTTTATGTTGTGTTCCATACTAAAAGCCGAAGGATGCTGAGAAACCGTGTGAGAAGGAAGATTGAAAGAAGAGAAAAGAAGATTGGGGATACTTAATTGTTTGCCCAAAAAAAAAAAAAAAAACGTAAGGGGTAACACTGTCGTTTTTTTTTCTGGTCGATATTTTGAGTTTTGATATCTCAGCGCTGGAAGGGTCTAGAGCCTCCATTTTTGCACTCAGGTCTAAGTCTCATGGCCCTCATGGCCCTTAATTTTTTGCCCCCCCAAAATTTCGACCAGAAAAAAAAAACGACAGTGTTACCCCTTACGTTTTTTTTCGTTTTCGGGCGAAAAATCAAGTTTCTCCAATCTTCTCAAAACTCTGGATTATGATAGAGGGCCGTGAGACTTTGACCTGAGCGCAAAAATGGAGGCTCTAGACCCTTCCAGGGCTGAGATATCGAAACTCAAAATTTCGACCCGAAAAAAAAAAACGACAGTGTTACCCCTTACGTTTTTTTTTTCGTTTTCGGGCGAAAAATCAAGTTTCTCCAATCTTCTCAAAACTCTGGATTATGATAGAGGGCCGCGAGACTTTGACCTGAGCGCAAAAATGGAGGCTCTAGACCCTTCCAGGGCTGAGATATCGAAACTCCAAATTTCGACCCGAAAAAAAAACGACAGTGTTACCCCTTACGTTTTTTTCCGTTTTCAGGCGAAAATCAAGTTTCTCCAATCTTCTCAAAACTCTGGATTATGATAGAGGGCCGCGAGACTTTGACCTGAGCGCAAAAATGGAGGTTCTAGACCCTTCCAGGGCTGAGATATCGAAACTCAAAATTTCGACCCGAAAAAAAAACGACAGTGTTACCCCTTACGTTTTTTTTCCGTTTTCAGGCGAAAATCAAGTTTCTCCAATCTTCTCAAAACTCTGGATTATGATAGAGGGCAGCGAGACTTTGACCTGAGCGCAAAAATGGAGGTTCTAGACCCTTCCAGGGCTGAGATATCGAAACTCAAAATTTCGACCCGAAAAAAAAAACGACAGTGTTACCCCTTACGTTTTTTCTGTTTTCAGGCGAAAAATCAAGTTTCTCCAATCTTCTCAAAACTCTGGATTATGATAGAGGGCCGCGAGACTTTGACCTGAGCGCAAAAATGGAGGCTCTAGACCCTTCCAGGGCTGAGATATCGAAACTCAAAATTTCGACCCGAAAAAAAAACGACAGTGTTACCCCTTACGTTTTTTTTCGTTTTCGGGCGAAAAATCAAGTTTCTCCAATCTTCTCAAAACTCTGGATTATGATAGAGGGCCGCGAGACTTTGACCTGAGCGCAAAAATGGAGGCTCTAGACCCTTCCAGGGCTGAGATATCGAAACTCAAAATTTCGACCCGAAAAAAAAAACGACAGTGTTACCCCTTATGTTTTTTTTCGTTTTCGGGCGAAAAATCAAGTTTCTACAATCTTCTCAAAACTCTGGATTATGATAGAGGGCCGCGAGACTTTGACCTGAGCGCAAAAATGGAGGTTATAGACCCTTCCAGGGCTGAGATATCGAAACTCAAAATTTCGACCCGAAAAAAAAAAACGACAGTGTTACCCCTTACGTTTTTTTCCGTTTTCAGGCGAAAATCAAGTTTCTCCAATCTTCTCAAAACTCTGGATTATGATAGAGGGCCGCGAGACTTTGACCTGAGCGCAAAAATGGAGGTTCTAGACCCTTCCAGGGCTGAGATATCGAAACTCAAAATTTCGACCCGAAAAAAAAAAACGACAGTGTTACCCCTTACGTATTTTTCCGTTTTCAGGCGAAAATCAAGTTTCTCCAATCTTCTCAAAACTCTGGATTATGATAGAGGGCAGCGAGACTTTGACCTGAGCGCAAAAATGGAGGTTCTAGACCCTTCCAGGGCTGACATATCGAAACTCAAAATTTCGACCCGAAAAAAAAACGACAGTGTTACCCCTTACGTTTTTTTCCGTTTTCAGGCGAAAAATCAAGTTTCTCCAATCTTCTCAAAACTCTGGATTATGATAGAGGGCCGTGAGACTTTGACCTGAGCACAAAAATGGAGGCTCTAGACCCTTCCAGGGCTGAGATATCGAAACTCAAAATTTCGACCCGAAAAAAAAACGACAGTGTTACCCCTTACGTTTTTTTCGTTTTCGGGCGAAAAATCAAGTTTCTCCAATCTTCTCAAAACTCTGGATTATGATAGAGGGCCGCAAGACTTTGACCTGAGCGCAAAAATGGAGGCTCTAGACCCTTCCAGGGCTGAGATATCGAAACTCAAAATTTCGACCCGAAAAAAAACGACAGTGTTACCCCTTACGTTTTTTTCCGTTTTCGGGCGAAAAATCAAGTTTCTCCAATCTTCTCAAAACTCTGGATTATGATAGAGGGCCGCGAGACTTTGACCTGAGCGCAAAAATGGAGGCTCTAGACCCTTCCAGGGCTGAGATATCGAAACTCAAAATTTCGACCCGAAAAAAAAACGACAGTGTTACCCCTTACGTTTTTTTCCGTTTTCGGGCGAAAAATCAAGTTTCTCCAATCTTCTCAAAACTCTGGATTATGATAGAGGGCCGCGAGACTTTGACCTGAGCGCAAAAATGGAGGCTCTAGACCCTTCCAGGGCTGAGATATCGAAACTCAAAATTTCGACCCGAAAAAAAAAACGACAGTGTTACCCCTTACGTTTTTTTTTCGTTTTCGGGCGAAAAATCAAGTTTCTCCAATCTTCTCAAAACTCTGGATTATGATAGAGGGCCGCGAGACTTTGACCTGAGCGCAAAAATGGAGGCTCTAGACCCTTCCAGGGCTGAGATATCGAAACTCCAAATTTCGACCCGAAAAAAAACCGACAGTGTTACCCCTTACGTTTTTTTCCGTTTTCAGGCGAAAATCAAGTTTCTCCAATCTTCTCAAAACTCTGGATTATGATAGAGGGCCGCGAGACTTTGACCTGAGCGCAAAAATGGAGGTTCTAGACCCTTCCAGGGCTGAGATATCGAAACTCAAAATTTCGACCCGAAAAAAAAAATGACAGTGTTACCCCTTACGTTTTTTTTCCGTTTTCAGGCGAAAATCAAGTTTCTCCAATCTTCTCAAAACTCTGGATTATGATAGAGGGCAGCGAGACTTTGACCTGAGCGCAAAAATGGAGGTTCTAGACCCTTCCAGGGCTGAGATATCGAAACTCAAAATTTCGACCCGAAAAAAAAAACGACAGTGTTACCCCTTACGTTTTTTTCCGTTTTCAGGCGAAAAATCAAGTTTCTCCAATCTTCTCAAAACTCTGGATTATGATAGAGGGCCGCGAGACTTTGACCTGAGCGCAAAAATGGAGGTTCTAGACCCTTCCAGGGCTGAGATATCGAAACTCAAAATTTCGACCCGAAAAAAAAAAACGACAGTGTTACCCCTTACGTTTTTTTCTGTTTTCAGGCGAAAAATCAAGTTTCTCCAATCTTCTCAAAACTCTGGATTATGATAGAGGGCCGCGAGACTTTGACCTGAGCGCAAAAATGGAGGCTCTAGACCCTTCCAGGGCTGAGATATCGAAACTCAAAATTTCGACCCGAAAAAAAAACGACAGTGTTACCCCTTACGTTTTTTTTTCGTTTTCGGGCGAAAAATCAAGTTTCTCCAATCTTCTCAAAACTCTGGATTATGATAGAGGGCCGCGAGACTTTGACCTGAGCGCAAAAATGGAGGCTCTAGACCCTTCCAGGGCTGAGATATCGAAACTCAAAATTTCGACCCGAAAAAAAAAACGACAGTGTTACCCCTTACGTTTTTTTTCGTTTTCGGGCGAAAAATCAAGTTTCTCCAATCTTCTCAAAACTCTGGATTATGATAGAGGGCCGCGAGACTTTGACCTGAGCGCAAAAATGGAGGCTCTAGACCCTTCCAGGGCTGACATATCGAAACTCAAAATTTCGACCCGAAAAAAAAACGACAGTGTTACCCCTTACGTTTTTTTTTCGTTTTCGGGCGAAAAATCAAGTTTCTCCAATCTTCTCAAAACTCTGGATTATGATAGAGGGCCGCGAGACTTTGACCTGAGCGCAAAAATGGAGGCTCTAGACCCTTCCAGGGCTGAGATATCGAAACTCAAAATTTCGACCCGAAAAAAAAACGACAGTGTTACCCCTTACGTTTTTTTTTTTTGGGCGAAAAATTAAGTATCCACAATCTTCTCGAAACTCTGGATTCTGATAGAGGGCAAAGAGACTTAGACCTGAGTGCAAAAATGGAGGCTCTAGACCCTTCCAGAGCTGAGATATCAAAACTCAAAATTTCGACCAGAAAAAAAAACGACAGTGTTACCCCTTAACGTTTTTTTGGGGGGGCAAAAAATGAAGTATCCCCAATCTTCTTGAAACTCTGGATTCTGATAGAGGGCCATAAAACTTAGACCTGAGTGCAAAAATGGAGGCTCTAGACCCTTCCAGAGCTGAGATATCAAAACTCAAAATTTCGACCAGAAAAAAAAAACGACAGTGTTACCCCTTACGTTTTTTTGGGGGGGCAAAAAATTAAGTATCCCCAATCTTCTTGAAACTCTGGATTCTGATAGAGGGCCATGAGACTTAGACCTGAGTGCAAAAAATGGAGGCTTTAGACCCTTCCAGAGCTAAGATATCGAAACTCAAAATTTTGACCAGAAAAAAAAAACGACAGTGTTACCCCTTACGTTTTTGTTTTTTTTTTGGCGAAAAAATGAAGTATCCCCAATCTTCTTGAAACTCTGGATTCTGATAGAGGGCCATGAGACTTAGACCTGAGTGCAAAATGGAGGCTCTAGACCCTTCCAGAGCTGAGATATCAAAACTCAAAATTTCGACCAGAAAAAAAAACTACAGTGTTACCCCTTACGATTTTTTTGGGGGGCAAAAAATTAAGTATCCCCAATCTTCTTGAAAATCTGGATTCTGATAGAGGGCCATGAGACTTAGACCTGAGTGCAAAAATGGAGGCTCTAGACCCTTCCAGAGCTGAAATATCGAAACTCAAAATTTTGACCAGAAAAAAAAACGACAGTGTTACCCCTTACGTTTTTTTTTTGGGAGAAAAATTAAGTATTCACAATCTTCTTGAAACTCTGGATTCTGATAGAGGGCCATGAGACTTAGACCTGAGTGCAAAAATGGAGGCTCTAGACCCTTCCAGAGCTGAGTTATCAAAACTCAAAATTTCGACCAGAAAAAAAAACGACAGTGTTACCCCTTACGTTTTTTTTGGGGGGGGGGGGGGGGGGGCAAAAAATTAAGTATCCCCAATCTTCTTGAAACTCTGGATTCTAATAGAGGGCCATGAGACTTAGACCTGAATGCAAAAATGGAGGCTCTAGACCCTTCCAGAGCTGAGATATCAAAACTCAAAATTTCGACCAGAAAAAAAAAAAACGACAGTGTTACCCCTTACGTTTTTTTGGGGGGGGCAAAAAATTAAAAATGGAGGCTCTAGACCCTTCCAGAGCTGAGATATCAAAACTCAAAATTTCGACCAGAAAAAAAAACGACAGTGTTACACCTTACGTTTTTTTTTTTGGGGGGGGGCATAAAAATTAAGTATCCCCAATCTTCTCGAAACTCTGGATTCTGATAGAGGGCCATGAGACTTAGACCTGAGTGCAAAAATTGAGGCTCTAGACCCTTCCAGAGCTGAGATATTGATATATTTATAAGGGCATAAATATTACGTGGGATCTCAATATCTCAACTCTGGAAGGGTCCACAGCCTCCATTTTTGCACTCAGGTGTAAGTTCCATGATCTCGAGACAAGGTACCACTGTCGTGTTTTTTTTTTTGGCGTTGTTGTGTGGAATGATGCAATTTATTTTATAATAACTATATATAAACTGCTTGTAAAGACTTTATAGAACAGTCTTTTACATAGAACAGCTTTTATATGAAACTACGTAAACTGCTTGTAAAGACTTTATAGAACAGTGTTTTATATAAAACAGCTTTTATATGAAACCATATGTAAAAGACTTTATAGATAGTCTTCTGTTATACCGTTTTTATAAGTAAACTGTTTATAATAAATACACAGAAACATATTGTAACAAATGTTTATTGGTTTTATAAGAAAGACACAGAAACATATTGTAACAAGAATGCTTTATTAATGGAATGTAACCAGTATTATGCATGTAAGTAGTAAAAGAAAAAATGTATTACCTTTATGTTGTGTTCCATACTAAAAGCCGAAGGATGCTGAGAAACCGTGTGAGAAGGAAGATTGAAAGAAGAGAAAAGAAGATTGGGGATACTTAATTGTTTGCCCAAAAAAAAAAAAAAAAAACGTAAGGGGTAACACTGTCGTTTTTTTTTCTGGTCGATATTTTGAGTTTTGATATCTCAGCGCTGGAAGGGTCTAGAGCCTCCATTTTTGCACTCAGGTCTAAGTCTCATGGCCCTCATGGCCCTTAATTTTTTGCCCCCCCAAAATTTCGACCAGAAAAAAAAAACGACAGTGTTACCCCTTACGTTTTTTTTCGTTTTCGGGCGAAAAATCAAGTTTCTCCAATCTTCTCAAAACTCTGGATTATGATAGAGGGCCGTGAGACTTTGACCTGAGCGCAAAAATGGAGGCTCTAGACCCTTCCAGGGCTGAGATATCGAAACTCAAAATTTCGACCCGAAAAAAAAAAACGACAGTGTTACCCCTTACGTTTTTTTTTTTCGTTTTCGGGCGAAAAATCAAGTTTCTCCAATCTTCTCAAAACTCTGGATTATGATAGAGGGCCGCTAGACTTTGACCTGAGCGCAAAAATGGAGGCTCTAGACCCTTCCAGGGCTGAGATATCGAAACTCCAAATTTCGACCCGAAAAAAAAACGACAGTGTTACCCCTTACGTTTTTTTCCGTTTTCAGGCGAAAATCAAGTTTCTCCAATCTTCTCAAAACTCTGGATTATGATAGAGGGCCGCGAGACTTTGACCTGAGCGCAAAAATGGAGGTTCTAGACCCTTCCAGGGCTGAGATATCGAAACTCAAAATTTCGACCCGAAAAAAAAACGACAGTGTTACCCCTTACGTTTTTTTTCCGTTTTCAGGCGAAAATCAAGTTTCTCCAATCTTCTCAAAACTCTGGATTATGATAGAGGGCAGCGAGACTTTGACCTGAGCGCAAAAATGGAGGTTCTAGACCCTTCCAGGGCTGAGATATCGAAACTCAAAATTTCGACCCGAAAAAAAAAACGACAGTGTTACCCCTTACGTTTTTTCTGTTTTCAGGCGAAAAATCAAGTTTCTCCAATCTTCTCAAAACTCTGGATTATGATAGAGGGCCGCGAGACTTTGACCTGAGCGCAAAAATGGAGGCTCTAGACCCTTCCAGGGCTGAGATATCGAAACTCAAAATTTCGACCCGAAAAAAAAACGACAGTGTTACCCCTTACGTTTTTTTTCGTTTTCGGGCGAAAAATCAAGTTTCTCCAATCTTCTCAAAACTCTGGATTATGATAGAGGGCCGCGAGACTTTGACCTGAGCGCAAAAATGGAGGCTCTAGACCCTTCCAGGGCTGAGATATCGAAACTCAAAATTTCGACCCGAAAAAAAAAACGACAGTGTTACCCCTTATGTTTTTTTTCGTTTTCGGGCGAAAAATCAAGTTTCTACAATCTTCTCAAAACTCTGGATTATGATAGAGGGCCGCGAGACTTTGACCTGAGCGCAAAAATGGAGGTTATAGACCCTTCCAGGGCTGAGATATCGAAACTCAAAATTTCGACCCGAAAAAAAAAACGACAGTGTTACCCCTTACGTTTTTTTCCGTTTTCAGGCGAAAATCAAGTTTCTCCAATCTTCTCAAAACTCTGGATTATGATAGAGGGCCGCGAGACTTTGACCTGAGCGCAAAAATGGAGGTTCTAGACCCTTCCAGGGCTGAGATATCGAAACTCAAAATTTCGACCCGAAAAAAAAAAACGACAGTGTTACCCCTTACGTATTTTTCCGTTTTCAGGCGAAAATCAAGTTTCTCCAATCTTCTCAAAACTCTGGATTATGATAGAGGGCAGCGAGACTTTGACCTGAGCGCAAAAATGGAGGTTCTAGACCCTTCCAGGGCTGACATATCGAAACTCAAAATTTCGACCTGAATAAAAAACGACAGTGTTACCCCTTACGTTTTTTTCCGTTTTCAGGCGAAAAATCAAGTTTCTCCAATCTTCTCAAAACTCTGGATTATGATAGAGGGCCGTGAGACTTTGACCTGAGCACAAAAATGGAGGCTCTAGACCCTTCCAGGGCTGAGATATCGAAACTCAAAATTTCGACCCGAAAAAAAAACGACAGTGTTACCCCTTACGTTTTTTTCGTTTTCGGGCGAAAAATCAAGTTTCTCCAATCTTCTCAAAACTCTGGATTATGATAGAGGGCCGCAAGACTTTGACCTGAGCGCAAAAATGGAGGCTCTAGACCCTTCCAGGGCTGAGATATCGAAACTCAAAATTTCGACCCGAAAAAAAACGACAGTGTTACCCCTTACGTTTTTTTCCGTTTTCGGGCGAAAAATCAAGTTTCTCCAATCTTCTCAAAACTCTGGATTATGATAGAGGGCCGCGAGACTTTGACCTGAGCGCAAAAATGGAGGCTCTAGACCCTTCCAGGGCTGAGATATCGAAACTCAAAATTTCGACCCGAAAAAAAAACGACAGTGTTACCCCTTACGTTTTTTTCCGTTTTCGGGCGAAAAATCAAGTTTCTCCAATCTTCTCAAAACTCTGGATTATGATAGAGGGCCGCGAGACTTTGACCTGAGCGCAAAAATGGAGGCTCTAGACCCTTCCAGGGCTGAGATATCGAAACTCAAAATTTCGACCCGAAAAAAAACCGACAGTGTTACCCCTTACGTTTTTTTCCGTTTTCAGGCGAAAATCAAGTTTCTCCAATCTTCTCAAAACTCTGGATTATGATAGAGGGCCGCGAGACTTTGACCTGAGCGCAAAAATGGAGGTTCTAGACCCTTCCAGGGCTGAGATATCGAAACTCAAAATTTCGACCCGAAAAAAAAAATGACAGTGTTACCCCTTACGTTTTTTTCCGTTTTCAGGCGAAAATCAAGTTTCTCCAATCTTCTCAAAACTCTGGATTATGATAGAGGGCAGCGAGACTTTGACCTGAGCGCAAAAATGGAGGTTCTAGACCCTTCCAGGGCTGAGATATCGAAACTCAAAATTTCGACCCGAAAAAAAAAACGACAGTGTTACCCCTTACGTTTTTTTCCGTTTTCAGGCGAAAAATCAAGTTTCTCCAATCTTCTCAAAACTCTGGATTATGATAGAGGGCCGCGAGACTTTGACCTGAGCGCAAAAATGGAGGTTCTAGACCCTTCCAGGGCTGAGATATCGAAACTCAAAATTTCGACCCGAAAAAAAAAAACGACAGTGTTACCCCTTACGTTTTTTTCTGTTTTCAGGCGAAAAATCAAGTTTCTCCAATCTTCTCAAAACTCTGGATTATGATAGAGGGCCGCGAGACTTTGACCTGAGCGCAAAAATGGAGGCTCTAGACCCTTCCAGGGCTGAGATATCGAAACTCAAAATTTCGACCCGAAAAAAAAACGACAGTGTTACCCCTTACGTTTTTTTTTCGTTTTCGGGCGAAAAATCAAGTTTCTCCAATCTTCTCAAAACTCTGGATTATGATAGAGGGCCGCGAGACTTTGACCTGAGCGCAAAAATGGAGGCTCTAGACCCTTCCAGGGCTGAGATATCGAAACTCAAAATTTCGACCCGAAAAAAAAAACGACAGTGTTACCCCTTACGTTTTTTTTCGTTTTCGGGCGAAAAATCAAGTTTCTCCAATCTTCTCAAAACTCTGGATTATGATAGAGGGCCGCGAGACTTTGACCTGAGCGCAAAAATGGAGGCTCTAGACCCTTCCAGGGCTGACATATCGAAACTCAAAATTTCGACCCGAAAAAAAAACGACAGTGTTACCCCTTACGTTTTTTTTTCGTTTTCGGGCGAAAAATCAAGTTTCTCCAATCTTCTCAAAACTCTGGATTATGATAGAGGGCCGCGAGACTTTGACCTGAGCGCAAAAATGGAGGCTCTAGACCCTTCCAGGGCTGAGATATCGAAACTCAAAATTTCGACCCGAAAAAAAAACGACAGTGTTACCCCTTACGTTTTTTTTTTTTTGGGCGAAAAATTAAGTATCCACAATCTTCTCGAAACTCTGGATTCTGATAGAGGGCAAAGAGACTTAGACCTGAGTGCAAAAATGGAGGCTCTAGACCCTTCCAGAGCTGAGATATCAAAACTCAAAATTTCGACCAGAAAAAAAAACGACAGTGTTACCCCTTAACGTTTTTTTGGGGGGGCAAAAAATGAAGTATCCCCAATCTTCTTGAAACTCTGGATTCTGATAGAGGGCCATAAAACTTAGACCTGAGTGCAAAAATGGAGGCTCTAGACCCTTCCAGAGCTGAGATATCAAAACTCAAAATTTCGACCAGAAAAAAAAAACGACAGTGTTACCCCTTACGTTTTTTTGGGGGGGCAAAAAATTAAGTATCCCCAATCTTCTTGAAACTCTGGATTCTGATAGAGGGCCATGAGACTTAGACCTGAGTGCAAAAAATGGAGGCTTTAGACCCTTCCAGAGCTAAGATATCGAAACTCAAAATTTTGACCAGAAAAAAAAAACGACAGTGTTACCCCTTACGTTTTTGTTTTTTTTTTGGCGAAAAAATGAAGTATCCCCAATCTTCTTGAAACTCTGGATTCTGATAGAGGGCCATGAGACTTAGACCTGAGTGCAAAATGGAGGCTCTAGACCCTTCCAGAGCTGAGATATCAAAACTCAAAATTTCGACCAGAAAAAAAAACTACAGTGTTACCCCTTACGATTTTTTTGGGGGGCAAAAAATTAAGTATCCCCAATCTTCTTGAAAATCTGGATTCTGATAGAGGGCCATGAGACTTAGACCTGAGTGCAAAAATGGAGGCTCTAGACCCTTCCAGAGCTGAAATATCGAAACTCAAAATTTTGACCAGAAAAAAAAACGACAGTGTTACCCCTTACGTTTTTTTTTTTGGGAGAAAAATTAAGTATTCACAATCTTCTTGAAACTCTGGATTCTGATAGAGGGCCATGAGACTTAGACCTGAGTGCAAAAATGGAGGCTCTAGACCCTTCCAGAGCTGAGTTATCAAAACTCAAAATTTCGACCAGAAAAAAAAACGACAGTGTTACCCCTTACGTTTTTTTTTGGGGGGGGGGGGGGGCAAAAAATTAAGTATCCCCAATCTTCTTGAAACTCTGGATTCTAATAGAGGGCCATGAGACTTAGACCTGAATGCAAAAATGGAGGCTCTAGACCCTTCCAGAGCTGAGATATCAAAACTCAAAATTTCGACCAGAAAAAAAAAAAACGACAGTGTTACCCCTTACGTTTTTTTGGGGGGGGCAAAAAATTAAAAATGGAGGCTCTAGACCCTTCCAGAGCTGAGATATCAAAACTCAAAATTTCGACCAGAAAAAAAAACGACAGTGTTACACCTTACGTTTTTTTTTTTGGGGGGGGGGCATAAAAATTAAGTATCCCCAATCTTCTCGAAACTCTGGATTCTGATAGAGGGCCATGAGACTTAGACCTGAGTGCAAAAATTGAGGCTCTAGACCCTTCCAGAGCTGAGATATTGATATATTTATAAGGGCATAAATATTACGTGGGATCTCAATATCTCAACTCTGGAAGGGTCCACAGCCTCCATTTTTGCACTCAGGTGTAAGTTCCATGATCTCGAGACAAGGTACCACTGTCGTGTTTTTTTTTTTTGGCGTTGTTGTGTGGAATGATGCAATTTATTTTATAATAACTATATATAAACTGCTTGTAAAGACTTTATAGAACAGTCTTTTACATAGAACAGCTTTTATATGAAACTACGTAAACTGCTTGTAAAGACTTTATAGAACAGTGTTTTATATAAAACAGCTTTTATATGAAACCATATGTAAAAGACTTTATAGATAGTCTTCTGTTATACCGTTTTTATAAGTAAACTGTTTATAATAAATACACAGAAACATATTGTAACAAATGTTTATTGGTTTTATAAGAAAGACACAGAAACATATTGTAACAAGAATGCTTTATTAATGGAATGTAACCAGTATTATGCATGTAAGTAGTAAAAGAAAAAATGTATTACCTTTATGTTGTGTTCCATACTAAAAGCCGAAGGATGCTGAGAAACCGTGTGAGAAGGAAGATTGAAAGAAGAGAAAAGAAGATTGGGGATACTTAATTGTTTGCCCAAAAAAAAAAAAAAAAACGTAAGGGGTAACACTGTCGTTTTTTTTTCTGGTCGATATTTTGAGTTTTGATATCTCAGCGCTGGAAGGGTCTAGAGCCTCCATTTTTGCACTCAGGTCTAAGTCTCATGGCCCTCATGGCCCTTAATTTTTTGCCCCCCCAAAATTTCGACCAGAAAAAAAAAACGACAGTGTTACCCCTTACGTTTTTTTTCGTTTTCGGGCGAAAAATCAAGTTTCTCCAATCTTCTCAAAACTCTGGATTATGATAGAGGGCCGTGAGACTTTGACCTGAGCGCAAAAATGGAGGCTCTAGACCCTTCCAGGGCTGAGATATCGAAACTCAAAATTTCGACCCGAAAAAAAAAAACGACAGTGTTACCCCTTACGTTTTTTTTTTTCGTTTTCGGGCGAAAAATCAAGTTTCTCCAATCTTCTCAAAACTCTGGATTATGATAGAGGGCCGCGAGACTTTGACCTGAGCGCAAAAATGGAGGCTCTAGACCCTTCCAGGGCTGAGATATCGAAACTCCAAATTTCGACCCGAAAAAAAAACGACAGTGTTACCCCTTACGTTTTTTTCCGTTTTCAGGCGAAAATCAAGTTTCTCCAATCTTCTCAAAACTCTGGATTATGATAGAGGGCCGCGAGACTTTGACCTGAGCGCAAAAATGGAGGTTCTAGACCCTTCCAGGGCTGAGATATCGAAACTCAAAATTTCGACCCGAAAAAAAAACGACAGTGTTACCCCTTACGTTTTTTTTCCGTTTTCAGGCGAAAATCAAGTTTCTCCAATCTTCTCAAAACTCTGGATTATGATAGAGGGCAGCGAGACTTTGACCTGAGCGCAAAAATGGAGGTTCTAGACCCTTCCAGGGCTGAGATATCGAAACTCAAAATTTCGACCCGAAAAAAAAAACGACAGTGTTACCCCTTACGTTTTTTCTGTTTTCAGGCGAAAAATCAAGTTTCTCCAATCTTCTCAAAACTCTGGATTATGATAGAGGGCCGCGAGACTTTGACCTGAGCGCAAAAATGGAGGCTCTAGACCCTTCCAGGGCTGAGATATCGAAACTCAAAATTTCGACCCGAAAAAAAAACGACAGTGTTACCCCTTACGTTTTTTTTCGTTTTCGGGCGAAAAATCAAGTTTCTCCAATCTTCTCAAAACTCTGGATTATGATAGAGGGCCGCGAGACTTTGACCTGAGCGCAAAAATGGAGGCTCTAGACCCTTCCAGGGCTGAGATATCGAAACTCAAAATTTCGACCCGAAAAAAAAAACGACAGTGTTACCCCTTATGTTTTTTTTCGTTTTCGGGCGAAAAATCAAGTTTCTACAATCTTCTCAAAACTCTGGATTATGATAGAGGGCCGCGAGACTTTGACCTGAGCGCAAAAATGGAGGTTATAGACCCTTCCAGGGCTGAGATATCGAAACTCAAAATTTCGACCCGAAAAAAAAAACGACAGTGTTACCCCTTACGTTTTTTTCCGTTTTCAGACGAAAATCAAGTTTCTCCAATCTTCTCAAAACTCTGGATTATGATAGAGGGCCGCGAGACTTTGACCTGAGCGCAAAAATGGAGGTTCTAGACCCTTCCAGGGCTGAGATATCGAAACTCAAAATTTCGACCCGAAAAAAAAAAACGACAGTGTTACCCCTTACGTATTTTTCCGTTTTCAGGCGAAAATCAAGTTTCTCCAATCTTCTCAAAACTCTGGATTATGATAGAGGGCAGCGAGACTTTGACCTGAGCGCAAAAATGGAGGTTCTAGACCCTTCCAGGGCTGACATATCGAAACTCAAAATTTCGACCCGAATAAAAAACGACAGTGTTACCCCTTACGTTTTTTTCCGTTTTCAGGCGAAAAATCAAGTTTCTCCAATCTTCTCAAAACTCTGGATTATGATAGAGGGCCGTGAGACTTTGACCTGAGCACAAAAATGGAGGCTCTAGACCCTTCCAGGGCTGAGATATCGAAACTCAAAATTTCGACCCGAAAAAAAAACGACAGTGTTACCCCTTACGTTTTTTTCGTTTTCGGGCGAAAAATCAAGTTTCTCCAATCTTCTCAAAACTCTGGATTATGATAGAGGGCCGCAAGACTTTGACCTGAGCGCAAAAATGGAGGCTCTAGACCCTTCCAGGGCTGAGATATCGAAACTCAAAATTTCGACCCGAAAAAAAACGACAGTGTTACCCCTTACGTTTTTTTCCGTTTTCGGGCGAAAAATCAAGTTTCTCCAATCTTCTCAAAACTCTGGATTATGATAGAGGGCCGCGAGACTTTGACCTGAGCGCAAAAATGGAGGCTCTAGACCCTTCCAGGGCTGAGATATCGAAACTCAAAATTTCGACCCGAAAAAAAAACGACAGTGTTACCCCTTACGTTTTTTTCCGTTTTCGGGCGAAAAATCAAGTTTCTCCAATCTTCTCAAAACTCTGGATTATGATAGAGGGCCGCGAGACTTTGACCTGAGCGCAAAAATGGAGGCTCTAGACCCTTCCAGGGCTGAGATATCGAAACTCAAAATTTCGACCCGAAAAAAAAAACGACAGTGTTACCCCTTACGTTTTTTTTTCGTTTTCGGGCGAAAAATCAAGTTTCTCCAATCTTCTCAAAACTCTGGATTATGATAGAGGGCCGCGAGACTTTGACCTGAGCGCAAAAATGGAGGCTCTAGACCCTTCCAGGGCTGAGATATCGAAACTCCAAATTTCGACCCGAAAAAAAACCGACAGTGTTACCCCTTACGTTTTTTTCCGTTTTCAGGCGAAAATCAAGTTTCTCCAATCTTCTCAAAACTCTGGATTATGATAGAGGGCCGCGAGACTTTGACCTGAGCGCAAAAATGGAGGTTCTAGACCCTTCCAGGGCTGAGATATCGAAACTCAAAATTTCGACCCGAAAAAAAAAATGACAGTGTTACCCCTTACGTTTTTTTCCGTTTTCAGGCGAAAATCAAGTTTCTCCAATCTTCTCAAAACTCTGGATTATGATAGAGGGCAGCGAGACTTTGACCTGAGCGCAAAAATGGAGGTTCTAGACCCTTCCAGGGCTGAGATATCGAAACTCAAAATTTCGACCCGAAAAAAAAAACGACAGTGTTACCCCTTACGTTTTTTTCCGTTTTCAGGCGAAAAATCAAGTTTCTCCAATCTTCTCAAAACTCTGGATTATGATAGAGGGCCGCGAGACTTTGACCTGAGCGCAAAAATGGAGGTTCTAGACCCTTCCAGGGCTGAGATATCGAAACTCAAAATTTCGACCCGAAAAAAAAAAACGACAGTGTTACCCCTTACGTTTTTTTCTGTTTTCAGGCGAAAAATCAAGTTTCTCCAATCTTCTCAAAACTCTGGATTATGATAGAGGGCCGCGAGACTTTGACCTGAGCGCAAAAATGGAGGCTCTAGACCCTTCCAGGGCTGAGATATCGAAACTCAAAATTTCGACCCGAAAAAAAAACGACAGTGTTACCCCTTACGTTTTTTTTTCGTTTTCGGGCGAAAAATCAAGTTTCTCCAATCTTCTCAAAACTCTGGATTATGATAGAGGGCCGCGAGACTTTGACCTGAGCGCAAAAATGGAGGCTCTAGACCCTTCCAGGGCTGAGATATCGAAACTCAAAATTTCGACCCGAAAAAAAAAACGACAGTGTTACCCCTTACGTTTTTTTTCGTTTTCGGGCGAAAAATCAAGTTTCTCCAATCTTCTCAAAACTCTGGATTATGATAGAGGGCCGCGAGACTTTGACCTGAGCGCAAAAATGGAGGCTCTAGACCCTTCCAGGGCTGACATATCGAAACTCAAAATTTCGACCCGAAAAAAAAACGACAGTGTTACCCCTTACGTTTTTTTTTCGTTTTCGGGCGAAAAATCAAGTTTCTCCAATCTTCTCAAAACTCTGGATTATGATAGAGGGCCGCGAGACTTTGACCTGAGCGCAAAAATGGAGGCTCTAGACCCTTCCAGGGCTGAGATATCGAAACTCAAAATTTCGACCCGAAAAAAAAACGACAGTGTTACCCCTTACGTTTTTTTCCGTTTTCGGGCGAAAAATCAAGTTTCTCCAATCTTCTCAAAACTCTGGATTATGATAGAGGGCCGCGAGACTTTGACCTGAGCGCAAAAATGGAGGCTCTAGACCCTTCCAGGGCTGAGATATCGAAACTCAAAATTTCGACCCGAAAAAAAAAACGACAGTGTTACCCCTTACGTTTTTTTTTCGTTTTTGGGCGAAAAATCAAGTTTCTCCAATCTTCTCAAAACTCTGGATTATGATAGAGGGCCGCGAGACTTTGACCTGAGCGCAAAAATGGAGGCTCTAGACCCTTCCAGGGCTGACATATCGAAACTCAAAATTTCGACCCGAAAAAAAACGACAGTGTTACCCCTTACGTTTTTTTTTTTTCGTTTTTGGGCGAAAAATCAAGTTTCTCCAATCTTCTCAAAACTCTGGATTATGATAGAGGGCCGCGAGACTTTGACCTGAGCGCAAAAATGGAGGCTCTAGACCCTTCCAGGGCTGAGATATCGAAACTCAAAATTTCGACCCGAAAAAAAAAACGACAGTGTTACCTTTTACGTTTTTTTTTCGTTTTCAGGCGAAAAATCAAGTTTCTCCAATCTTCTCAAAACTCTGGATTATGATAGAGGGCCGCGAGACTTTGACCTGAGCGCAAAAATGGAGGCTCTAGACCCTTCCAGGGCTGAGATATCGAAACTCAAAATTTCGACCCGAAAAAAAAAAACGACAGTGTTACCCCTTACGTTTTTTTTCGTTTTCGGGCGAAAAATCAAGTTTCTCCAATCTTCTCAAAACTCTGGATTATGATAGAGGGCAGCGAGACTTTGACCTGAGCGCAAAAATGGAGGCTCTAGACCCTTCCAGGGCTGAGATATCGAAACTCAAAATTTCGACCCGAAAAAAAAACGACAGTGTTACCCCTTACGTTTTTTTTCGTTTTTGGGCGAAAAATCAAGTTTCTCCAATCTTCTCAAAACTCTGGATTATGATAGGGGGCCGCGAGACTTTGACCTGAGCGCAAAAATGGAGGCTCTAGACCCTTCCAGGGCTGACATATCGAAACTCAAAATTTCGACCCGAAAAAAAAACGACAGTGTTACCCCTTACGTTTTTTTCCGTTTTCGGGCGAAAAATCAAGTTTCTCCAATCTTCTCAAAACTCTGGATTATGATAGAGGGCCGCGAGACTTTGACCTGAGCGCAAAAATGGAGGCTCTAGACCCTTCCAGGGCTGAGATATCGAAACTCAAAATTTCGACCCGAAAAAAAACCGACAGTGTTACCCCTTACGTTTTTTTCCGTTTTCGGGCGAAAAATCAAGTTTCTCCAATCTTCTGAAAAACTCTGGATTATGATAGAGGGCCGCGAGACTTTGACCTGAGCGCAAAAATGGAGGCTCTAGACCCTTCCAGGGCTGAGATATCGAAACTCAAAATTTCGACCCGAAAAAAACAACAACAGTGTTACCCCTTACGTTTTTTTCAGTTTTCGGGCGAAAACTCAAGTTTCTCCAATCTTCTCAAAACTCTGGATTATGATAGAGGGCCGCGAGACTTTGACCTGAGCGCAAAAATGGAGGCTCTAGACCCTTCCAGGGCTGAGATATCGAAACTCAAAATTTCGACCCAAAAAAAAAACGACAGTGTTACCCCTTACGTTTTTTTTCGTTTTCGGGCGAAAAATCAAGTTTCTCCAATCTTCTCAAAACTCTGGATTATGATAGAGGGCCGCGAGACTTTGACCTGAGCGCAAAAATGGAGGCTCTAGACCCTTCCAGGGCTGAGATATCGAAACTCAAAATTTCGACCCGAAAAAAAAAAACGACAGTGTTACCCCTTACGTTTTTTTTCGTTTTCGGGCGAAAAATCTAGTTTCTCCAATCTTCTCAAAACTCTGGATTATGATAGAGGGCCGCGAGACTTTGACCTGAGTGCAAAAATGGAGGCTCTAGACCCTTCCAGGGCTGAGATATCGAAACTCCAAATTTCGACCCGAAAAAAAAAACGACAGTGTTACCCCTTATGTTTTTTTTCGTTTTCGGGCGAAAAATCAAGTTTCTCCAATCTTCTCAAAACTCTGGATTATGATAGAGGGCAGCGAGACTTTGACCTGAGCGCAAAAATGGAGGCTCTAGACCCTTCCAGGGCTGAGATATCGAAACTCAAAATTTCGACCCGAAAAAAAAACGACAGTGTTACCCCTTACGTTTTTTTCCGTTTTCGGGCGAAAAATCAAGTTTCTCCAATCTTCTCAAAACTCTGGATTATGATAGAGGGCCGCGAGACTTTGACCTGAGCGCAAAAATGGAGGCTCTAGACCCTTCCAGGGCTGAGATATCGAAACTCAAAATTTCGACCCGAAAAAAAAACGACAGTGTTACCCCTTACGTTTTTTTTTCATTTTCGGGCGAAAAATCAAGTTTCTCCAATCTTCTCAAAACTCTGGATTATGATAGAGGGCCGCGAGACTTTGACCTGAGCGCAAAAATGGAGGCTCTAGACCCTTCCAGGGCTGAGATATCGAAACTCCAAATTTCGACCCGAAAAAAAAAACGACAGTGTTACCCCTTACGTTTTTTTCCGTTTTCAGGCGAAAATCAAGTTTCTCCAATCTTCTCAAAACTCTGGATTATGATAGAGGGCCGCGAGACTTTGACCTGAGCGCAAAAATGGAGGTTCTAGACCCTTCCAGGGCTGAGATATCGAAACTCAAAATTTCGACCCGAAAAAAAAAAACGACAGTGTTACCCCTTACGTATTTTTCCGTTTTCAGGCGAAAATCAAGTTTCTCCAATCTTCTCAAAACTCTGGATTATGATAGAGGGCAGCGAGACTTTGACCTGAGCGCAAAAATGGAGGTTCTAGACCCTTCCAGGGCTGAGATATCGAAACTCAAAATTTCGACCGGAAAAAAAAACGACAGTGTTACCCCTTACGTTTTTTTCCGTTTTCAGGCGAAAAATCAAGTTTCTCCAATCTTCTCAAAACTCTGGATTATGATAGAGGGCCGTGAGACTTTGACCTGAGCACAAAAATGGAGGCTCTAGACCCTTCCAGGACTGAGATATCGAAACTCGAAATTTCGACCCGAAAAAAAAACGACAGTGTTACCCCTTACGTTTTTTTCGTTTTCGGGCGAAAAATCAAGTTTCTCCAATCTTCTCAAAACTCTGGATTATGATAGAGGGCCGCGAGACTTTGACCTGAGCGCAAAAATGGAGGCTCTAGACCCTTCCAGGGCTGAGATATCGAAACTCAAAATTTCGACCCGAAAAAAAAACGACAGTGTTACCCCTTACGTTTTTTTCCGTTTTCGGGCGAAAAATCAAGTTTCTCCAATCTTCTCAAAACTCTGGATTATGATAGAGGGCCGCGAGACTTTGACCTGAGCGCAAAAATGGAGGCTCTAGACCCTTCCAGGGCTGAGATATCGAAACTCCAAATTTCGACCCGAAAAAAAAACGACAGTGTTACCCCTTACGTTTTTTTCCGTTTTCAGGCGAACATCAAGTTTCTCCAATCTTCTCAAAACTCTGGATTATGATAGAGGGCCGCGAGACTTTGACCTGAGCGCCAAAATGGAGGTTCTAGACCCTTCCAGGGCTGAGATATCGAAACTCAAAATTTTGACCTGAAAAAAAAAACGACAGTGTTACCCCTTACGTTTTTTTCCGTTTTCAGGCGAAAATCAAGTTTCTCCAATCTTCTCAAAACTCTGGATTATGATAGAGGGCAGCGAGACTTTGACCTGAGCGCAAAAATGGAGGTTCTAGACCCTTCCAGGGCTGAGATATCGAAACTCAAAATTTCGACCCGAAAAAAAAAACGACAGTGTTACCCCTTACGTTTTTTTCCGTTTTCAGGCGAAAAATCAAGTTTCTCCAATCTTCTCAAAACTCTGGATTATGATAGAAGGCCGCGAGACTTTGACCTGAGCGCAAAAATGGAGGTTCTAGACCCTTCCAGGGCTGAGATATCGAAACTCAAAATTTCGACCAGAAAAAAAAAAACGACAGTGTAACCCCTTACGTTTTTTTCCGTTTTCAGGCGAAAAATCAAGTTTCTCCAATCTTCTCAAAACTCTGGATTATGATAGAGGGCCGCGAGACTTTGACCTGAGCGCAAAAATGGAGGCTCTAGACCCTTTCAGGGCTGAGATATCGAAACTCAAAATTTTGACCTGAAAAAAAAACGACAGTGTTACCCCTTACGTTTTTTTTCGTTTTCGGGCGAAAAATCAAGTTTCTCCAATCTTCTCAAAACTCTGGATTATGATAGAGGGCCGCGAGACTTTGACCTGAGCGCAAAAATGGAGGCTCTAGACCCTTCCAGGGCTGAGATATCGAAACTCAAAATTTCGACCCGAAAAAAAAAACGACAGTGTTACCCCTTATGTTTTTTTTCGTTTTCGGGCGAAAAATCAAGTTTCTCCAATCTTCTCAAAACTCTGGATTATGATAGAGGGCCGCGAGACTTTGACCTGAGCGCAAAAATGGAGGCTCTAGACCCTTCCAGGGCTGACATATCGAAACTCAAAATTTCGACCCGAAAAAAAAAACGACAGTGTTACCCCTTACGTTTTTTTTTTCGTTTTCGGGCGAAAAATCAAGTTTCTCCAATCTTCTCAAAACTCTGGATTATGATAGAGGGCCGCGAGACTTTGACCTGAGCGCAAAAATGGAGGCTCTAGACCCTTTCAGGGCTGAGATGTCGAAACTCAAAATTTCGACCCGAAAAAAAAACGACAGTGTTACCCCTTACGTTTTTTTTCGTTTTCGGGCGAAAAATCAAGTTTCTCCAATCTTCTCAAAACTCTGGATTATGATAGAGGGCCGCGAGACTTTGACCTGAGCGCAAAAATGGAGGCTCTAGACCCTTCCAGGGCTGAGATATCGAAACTCAAAATTTCGACCCGAAAAAAAAAACGACAGTGTTACCCCTTATGTTTTTTTTCGTTTTCGGGCGAAAAATCAAGTTTCTCCAATCTTCTCAAAACTCTGGATTATGATAGAGGGCCGCGAGACTTTGACCTGAGCGCAAAAATGGAGGCTCTAGACCCTTCCAGGGCTGACATATCGAAACTCAAAATTTCGACCCGAAAAAAAAAACGACAGTGTTACCCCTTACGTTTTTTTTTTCGTTTTCGGGCGAAAAATCAAGTTTCTCCAATCTTCTCAAAACTCTGGATTATGATAGAGGGCCGCGAGACTTTGACCTGAGCGCAAAAATGGAGGCTCTAGACCCTTCCAGGGCTGAGATATCGAAACTCAAAATTTCGACCCGAAAAAAAAACGACAGTGTTACCCCTTACGTTTTTTTTCGTTTTCGGGCGAAAAATCAAGTTTCTCCAATCTTCTCAAAACTCTGGATTATGATAGAGGGCCGCGAGACTTTGACCTGAGCGCAAAAATGGAGGCTCTAGACTCTTCCAGGGCTGAGATATCGAAACTCAAAATTTAGACCCGAAAAAAAAACGACAGTGTTACCCCTTACGTTTTTTCCGTTTTCGGGCGAAAAATCAAGTTTCTCCAATCTTCTCAAAACTCTGGATTATGACAGAGGGCCGCGAGACTTTGACCTGTGCGCAAAAATGGAGGCTCTAGACCCTTCCAGGGCTGACATATCGAAACTCAAAATTTCGACCCGAAAAAAAAACGACAGTGTTACCCCTTACGTTTTTTTCCGTTTTCGGGCGAAAAATCAAGTTTCTCCAATCTTCTCAAAACTCTGGATTATGATAGAGGGCCGCGAGACTTTGACCTGAGCGCAAAAATGGAGGCTCTAGACCCTTCCAGGGCTGAGATATCGAAACTCAAAATTTCGACCCGAAAAAAAAACGACAGTGTTACCCCTTATGTTTTTTTTCGTTTTCGGGCGAAAAATCAAGTTTCTCCAATCTTCTCAAAACTCTGGATTATGATAGAGGGCCGCGAGACTTTGACCTGAGCGCAAAAATGGAGGCTCTAGACCCTTCCAGGGCTGAGATATCGAAACTCAAAATTTCGACCCGAAAAAAAAAACGACAGTGTTACCCCTTACGTTTTTTTTCGTTTTCGGGCGAAAAATCAAGTTTCTCCAATCTTCTCAAAACTCTGGATTATGATAGAGGGCCGCGAGACTTTGACCTGAGCGCAAAAATGGAGGCTCTAGACCCTTCCAGGGCTGAGATATCGAAACTCAAAATTTCGACCCGAAAAAAAAAACGACAGTGTTACCCCTTACGTTTTTTTTCGTTTTCGGGCGAAAAATCAAGTTTCTCCAATCTTCTCAAAACTCTGGATTATGATAGAGGGCCGCGAGACTTTGACCTGAGCGCAAAAATGGAGGCTCTAGACCCTTCCAGGGCTGAGATATCGAAACTCAAAATTTCGACCCGAAAAAAAAACGACAGTGTTACCCCTTACGTTTTTTTTTTCGTTTTCGGGCGAAAAATCAAGTTTCTCCAATCTTCTCAAAACTCTGGATTATGATAGAGGGCCGCAAGACTTTGACCTGAGCGCAAAAATGGAGGCTCTAGACCAGGGTTCCTCAATTAATTTTTACCAAGGGCCAAATTCTGCTGACAATACAGAGCCAAGGGCCACCAACCACAATGTTATGACCTCAAAGTTTGCTCTGCTATTTTTGTTGTTGTTGTTTTGTTAAAAAGAGTTACAAATTACCACATAGCCCAATTATTCTATTTTTATTTATTTTTATGTATTATTTTCTTTTTCAAACGAGTCTGTTTTATTCAAGAAATTTTGAGCAGATGTTAAAATGGTGTTTGATATTGTCAGACTTACAGACAGCCACGGTCTGCGTGCATAGCAAACACGTTGGCTTTGCGTTGTGGTGGTCAGGCAAAATAAAACAAAATTGTTCAGTCCATTCAGATTTGAATCATCTGTTTTCTGTGTCCACTTTTCTTTTCTTCGCACTTGCCATATTTCCGTTGCGCGCGAATGCCTAGATACTGCGTTTGAATTTTTGCTTACACTGATGTTACCATGACAACCTGGAAATGAGCGCGGGCCAAACATTTTCCTTTCGCGGGCCGGATGTGGCCCACGGGCCGCCTATTGAGGAACCCTGCTCTAGACCCTTCCAGGGCTGAGATATCGAAACTCAAAATTTCGACCCGAAAAAAAAAACGACAGTGTTACCCCTTACGTTTTTTTTCGTTTTCGGGCGAAAAATCAAGTTTCTCCAATCTTCTCAAAACTCTGGATTATGATAGAGGGCCGCGAGACTTTGACCTGAGCGCAAAAATGGAGGCTCTAGACCCTTCCAGGGCTGAGATATCGAAACTCAAAATTTCGACCCGAAAAAAAAACGACAGTGTTACCCCTTATGTTTTTTTTCGTTTTCGGGCGAAAAATCAAGTTTCTCCAATCTTCTCAAAACTCTGGATTATGATAGAGGGCAGCGAGACTTTGACCTGAGCGCAAAAATGGAGGCTCTAGACCCTTCCAGGGCTGAGATATCGAAACTCAAAATTTCGACCCGAAAAAAAAAACGACAGTGTTACCCCTTACGTTTTTTTTTTCCGTTTTCGGGCGAAAAATCAAGTTTCTCCAATCTTCTCAAAACTCTGGATTATGATAGAGGGCCGCAAGACTTTGACCTGAGCGCAAAAATGGAGGCTCTAGACCCTTCCAGGGCTGACATATCGAAACTCAAAATTTCGACCCGAAAAAAAACCGACAGTGTTACCCCTTACGTTTTTTTTTTCGTTTTCGGGCGAAAAATCAAGTTTCTCCAATCTTCTCAAAACTCTGGATTATGATAGAGGGCCGCGAGACTTTGACCTGAGCGCAAAAATGGAGGCTCTAGACCCTTCCAGGGCTGAGATATCGAAACTCAAAATTTCGACCCGAAAAAAAAACGACAGTGTTACCCCTTACGTTTTTTTCCGTTTTCGGGCGAAAAATCAAGTTTCTCCAATCTTCTCAAAACTCTGGATTATGATAGAGGGCCGCGAGACTTTGACCTGAGCGCAAAAATGGAGGCTCTAGACCCTTCCAGGGCTGAGATATCGAAACTCAAAATTTCGACCCGAAAAAAAAACGACAGTGTTACCCCTTACGTTTTTTTTTCGTTTTCGGGCGAAAAATAAAGTTTCTCCAATCTTCTCAAAACTCTGGATTATGATAGAGGGCCGCAAGACTTTGACCTGAGCGCAAAAATGGAGGCTCTAGACCCTTCCAGGGCTGAGATATCGAAACTCAAAATTTCGACCCGAAAAAAAAAAACGACAGTGTTACCCCTTACGTTTTTTTTCGTTTTCGGGCAAAAAATCAAGTTTCTCCAATCTTCTCAAAACTCTGGATTATGATAGAGGGCCGCGAGACTTTGACCTGAGCGCAAAAATGGAGGCTCTAGACCCTTCCAGGGCTGAGATATCGAAACTCAAAATTTCGACCCGAAAAAAAAACGACAGTGTTACCCCTTATGTTTTTTTTCGTTTTCGGGCGAAAAATCAAGTTTCTCCAATCTTCTCAAAACTCTGGATTATGATAGAGGGCAGCGAGACTTTGACCTGAGCGCAAAAATGGAGGCTCTAGACCCTTCCAGGGCTGAGATATCGAAACTCAAAATTTCGACCCGAAAAAAAAAACGACAGTGTTACCCCTTACGTTTTTTTTTTCGTTTTCGGGCGAAAAATCAAGTTTCTCCAATCTTCTCAAAACTCTGGATTATGATAGAGGGCCGCGAGACTTTGACCTGAGCGCAAAAATGGAGGCTCTAGACCCTTCCAGGGCTGAGATATCGAAACTCAAAATTTCGACCCGAAAAAAAAACGACAGTATTACCCCTTACGTTTTTTTTCGTTTTCGGGCGAAAAATCAAGTTTCTCCAATCTTCTCAAAACTCTGGATTATGGTAGAGGGCCGCGAGACTTTGACCTGAGCGCAAAAATGGAGGCTCTAGACCCTTCCAGGGCTGAGATATCGAAACTCAAAATTTCGACCCGAAAAAAAAACCGACAGTGTTACCCCTTACGTTTTTTTTCGTTTTCGGGCGAAAAATCAAGTTTCTCCAATCTTCTCAAAACTCTGGATTATGATAGAGGGCCGCGAGACTTTGACCTGAGCGCAAAAATGGAGAATCTAGACCCTTCCAGGGCTGACATATCGAAACTCAAAATTTCGACCCGAAAAAAAAACGACAGTGTTACCCCTTACGTTTTTTTTTTCGTTTTCGGGCGAAAAATCAAGTTTCTCCAATCTTCTCAAAACTCTGGATTATGATAGAGGGCCGCGAGACTTTGACCTGAGCGCAAAAATGGAGGCTCTAGACCCTTCCAGGGCTGAGATATCGAAACTCAAAATTTCGACCCGAAAAAAAAACGACAGTGTTACCCCTTATGTTTTTTTTCGTTTTCGGGCGAAAAATCAAGTTTCTCCAATCTTCTCAAAACTCTGGATTATGATAGAGGGCAGCGAGACTTTGACCTGAGCGCAAAAATGGAGGCTCTAGACCCTTCCAGGGCTGAGATATCGAAACTCAAAATTTCGACCCGAAAAAAAAAACGACAGTGTTACCCCTTACGTTTTTTTTTTCGTTTTCGGGCGAAAAATCAAGTTTCTCCAATCTTCTCAAAACTCTGGATTATGATAGAGGGCCGCGAGACTTTGACCTGAGCGCAAAAATGGAGGCTCTAGACCCTTCCAGGGCTGAGATATCGAAACTCAAAATTTCGACCCGAAAAAAAAACGACAGTGTTACCCCTTACGTTTTTTTTCGTTTTCGGGCGAAAAATCAAGTTTCTCCAATCTTCTCAAAACTCTGGATTATGGTAGAGGGCCGCGAGACTTTGACCTGAGCGCAAAAATGGAGGCTCTAGACCCTTCCAGGGCTGAGATATCGAAACTCAAAATTTCGACCCGAAAAAAAAACGACAGTGTTACCCCTTATGTTTTTTTTCGTTTTCGGGCGAAAAATCAAGTTTCTCCAATCTTCTCAAAACTCTGGATTATGATAGAGGGCAGCGAGACTTTGACCTGAGCGCAAAAATGGAGGCTCTAGACCCTTCCAGGGCTGAGATATCGAAACTCAAAATTTCGACCCGAAAAAAAAAACGACAGTGTTACCCCTTACGTTTTTTTTTTCGTTTTCGGGCGAAAAATCAAGTTTCTCCAATCTTCTCAAAACTCTGGATTATGATAGAGGGCCGCGAGACTTTGACCTGAGCGCAAAAATGGAGGCTCTAGACCCTTCAAGGGCTGAGATATCGAAACTCAAAATTTCGACCCGAAAAAAAAACGACAGTGTTACCCCTTACGTTTTTTTTTCGTTTTCGGGCGAAAAATCAAGTTTCTCCAATCTTCTCAAAACTCTGGATTATGGTAGAGGGCCGCGAGACTTTGACCTGAGCGCAAAAATGGAGGCTCTAGACCCTTCCAGGGCTGAGATATCGAAACTCAAAATTTCGACCCGAAAAAAAAACGACAGTGTTACCCCTTACGTTTTTTTTCGTTTTCGGGCGAAAAATCAAGTTTCTCCAATCTTCTCAAAACTCTGGATTATGACAGAGGGCCGCGAGACTTTGACCTGTGCGCAAAAATGGAGGCTCTAGACCCTTCCAGGGCTGAGATATCGAAACTCAAAATTTCGACCCGAAAAAAAAACGACAGTGTTACCCCTTACGTTTTTTTCCGTTTTCGGGCGAAAAATCAAGTTTCTCCAATCTTCTCAAAACTCTGGATTATGACAGAGGGCCGCGAGACTTTGACCTGTGCGCAAAAATGGAGGCTCTAGACCCTTCCAGGGCTGAGATATCGAAACTCAAAATTTCGACCCGAAAAAAAACCGACAGTGTTACCCCTTATGTTTTTTTTCGTTTTCGGGCGAAAAATCAAGTTTCTCCAATCTTCTCAAAACTCTGGATTATGATAGAGGGCAGCGAGACTTTGACCTGAGCGCAAAAATGGAGGCTCTAGACCCTTCCAGGGCTGAGATATCGAAACTCAAAATTTCGACCCGAAAAAAAAACGACAGTGTTACCCCTTAGGTTTTTTTTCGTTTTCGGGCGAAAAATCAAGTTTCTCCAATCTTCTCAAAACTCTGGATTATGATAGAGGGCAGCGAGACTTTGACCTGAGCGCAAAAATGGAGGCTCTAGACCCTTCCAGGGCTGAGATATCGAAACTCAAAATTTCGACCCGAAAAAAAAAACGACAGTGTTACCCCTTACGTTTTTTTTCGTTTTCGGGCGAAAAATCAAGTTTCTCCAATCTTCTCAAAACTCTGGATTATGATAGAGGGCCGCGAGACTTTGACCTGAGCGCAAAAATGGAGGCTCTAGACCCTTCCAGGGCTGAGATATCGAAACTCAAAATTTCGACCCGAAAAAAAAACGACAGTGTTACCCCTTACGTTTTTTTCCGTTTTCGGGCGAAAAATCAAGTTTCTCCAATCTTCTCAAAACTCTGGATTATGATAGAGGGCCGCGAGACTTTGACCTGAGCGCAAAAATGGAGGCTCTAGACCCTTCCAGGGCTGAGATATCGAAACTCAAAATTTCGACCCGAAAAAAAAACGACAGTGTTACCCCTTATGTTTTTTTTTCGTTTTCGGGCGAAAAATCAAGTTTCTCCAATCTTCTCAAAACTCTGGATTATGATAGAGGGCAGCGAGACTTTGACCTGAGCGCAAAAATGGAGGCTCTAGACCCTTCCAGGGCTGAGATATCGAAACTCAAAATTTCGACCCGAAAAAAAAACGACAGTGTTACCCCTTACGTTTTTTTTGTTTTCGGGCGAAAAATCAAGTTTCTCCAATCTTCTCAAAACTCTGGATTATGATAGAGGGCCGCGAGACTTTGACCTGAGCGCAAAAATGGAGGCTCTAGACTCTTCCAGGGCTGAGATATCGAAACTCAAAATTTAGACCCGAAAAAAAAACGACAGTGTTACCCCTTACGTTTTTTCCGTTTTCGGGCGAAAAATCAAGTTTCTCCAATCTTCTCAAAACTCTGGATTATGACAGAGGGCAGCGAGACTTTGACCTGTGCGCAAAAATGGAGGCTCTAGACCCTTCCAGGGCTGAGATATCGAAACTCAAAATTTCGACCCGAAAAAAAAACGACAGTGTTACCCCTTACGTTTTTTTCCGTTTTCGGGCGAAAAATCAAGTTTCTCCAATCTTCTCAAAACTCTGGATTATGATAGAGGGCCGCGAGACTTTGACCTGAGCGCAAAAATGGAGGCTCTAGACCCTTCCAGGGCTGAGATATCGAAACTCAAAATTTCGACCCGAAAAAAAAACGATAGTGTTACCCCTTACGTTTTTTTTCGTTTTCGGGCGAAAAATCAAGTTTCTCCAATCTTCTCAAAACTCTGGATTATGATAGAGGGCCGCGAGACTTTGACCTGAGCGCAAAAATGGAGGCTCTAGACCCTTCCAGGGCTGAGATATCGAAACTCAAAATTTCGACCCGAAAAAAAAACGACAGTGTTACCCCTTAGGTTTTTTTTCGTTTTCGGGCGAAAAATCAAGTTTCTCCAATCTTCTCAAAACTCTGGATTATGATAGAGGGCAGCGAGACTTTGACCTGAGCGCAAAAATGGAGGCTCTAGACCCTTCCAGGGCTGAGATATCGAAACTCAAAATTTCGACCCGAAAAAAAAAACGACAGTGTTACCCCTTACGTTTTTTTTCGTTTTCGGGCGAAAAATCAAGTTTCTCCAATCTTCTCAAAACTCTGGATTATGATAGAGGGCCGCGAGACTTTGACCTGAGCGCAAAAATGGAGGCTCTAGACTCTTCCAGGGCTGAGATATCGAAACTCAAAATTTAGACCCGAAAAAAAACGACAGTGTTACCCCTTACGTTTTTTCCGTTTTCGGGCGAAAAATCAAGTTTCTCCAATCTTCTCAAAACTCTGGATTATGACAGAGGGCAGCGAGACTTTGACCTGTGCGCAAAAATGGAGGCTCTAGACCCTTCCAGGGCTGAGATATCGAAACTCAAAATTTCGACCCGAAAAAAAAACGACAGTGTTACCCCTTACGTTTTTTTCCGTTTTCGGGCGAAAAATCAAGTTTCTCCAATCTTCTCAAAACTCTGGATTATGATAGAGGGCAGCGAGACTTTGACCTGAGCGCAAAAATGGAGGCTCTAGACCCTTCCAGGGCTGAGATATCGAAACTCAAAATTTCGACCCGAAAAAAAAACGACAGTGTTACCCCTTACGTTTTTTTTCGTTTTCGGGCAAAAAATCAAGTTTCTCCAATCTTCTCAAAACTCTGGATTATGATAGAGGGCCGCGAGACTTTGACCTGAGCGCAAAAATGGAGGCTCTAGACCCTTCCAGGGCTGAGATATCGAAATTCAAAATTTCGACCCGAAAAAAAAACGACAGTGTTACCCCTTACGTTTTTTTCCGTTTTCGGGCGAAAAATCAAGTTTCTCCAATCTTCTCAAAACTCTGGATTATGATAGAGGGCCGCGAGACTTTGACCTGAGCGCAAAAATGGAGGCTCTAGACCCTTCCAGGGCTGAGATATCGAAACTCAAAATTTCGACCCGAAAAAAAACGACAGTGTTACCCCTTACGTTTTTTTTCGTTTTCGGGCGAAAAATCAAGTTTCTCCAATCTTCTCAAAACTCTGGATTATGATAGAGGGCAGCGAGACTTTGACCTGAGCGCAAAAATGGAGGCTCTAGACCCTTCCAGGGCTGAGATATCGAAACTCAAAATTTCGACCCGAAAAAAAAAACGACAGTGTTACCCCTTACGTTTTTTTTTTCGTTTTCGGGCGAAAAATCAAGTTTCTCCAATCTTCTCAAAACTCTGGATTATGATAGAGGGCCGCGAGACTTTGACCTGAGCGCAAAAATGGAGGCTCTAGACCCTTCCAGGGCTGAGATATCGAAACTCAAAACTTCGACCCGAAAAAAAAACGACAGTGTTACTTACCCCTTACGTTTTTTTCCGTTTTCGGGCGAAAAATCAAGTTTCTCCAATCTTCTCAAAACTCTGGATTATGATAGAGGGCCGCGAGACTTTGACCTGAGCGCAAAAATGGAGGCTCTAGACCCTTCCAGGGCTGAGATATCGAAACTCAAAATTTCGACCCGAAAAAAAAACGACAGTGTTACCCCTTACGTTTTTTTCCGTTTTCGGGCGAAAAATCAAGTTTCTCCAATCTTCTCAAAACTCTGGATTATGATAGAGGGCCGCGAGACTTTGACCTGAGCGCAAAAATGGAGGCTCTAGACCCTTCCAGGGCTGAGATATCGAAACTCAAAATTTCGACCCGAAAAAAAAACGACAGTGTTACCCCTTACGTTTTTTTTCGTTTTCGGGCGAAAAATCAAGTTTCTCCAATCTTCTCAAAACTCTGGATTATGATAGAGGGCCGCAAGACTTTGACCTGAGCGCAAAAATGGAGGCTCTAGACCCTTCCAGGGCTGAGATATCGAAACTCAAAATTTCGACCCGAAAAAAAAACGACAGTGTTACCCCTTACGTTTTTTTTTCGTTTTCGGGCGAAAAATCAAGTTTCTCCAATCTTCTCAAAACTCTGGATTATGATAGAGGGCCGCGAGACTTTGACCTGAGCGCAAAAATGGAGGCTCTAGACCCTTCCAGGGCTGAGATATCGAAACTCAAAATTTCGACCCGAAAAAAAAACGACAGTGTTACCCCTTATGTTTTTTTTCGTTTTCGGGCGAAAAATCAAGTTTCTCCAATCTTCTCAAAACTCTGGATTATGATAGAGGGCAGCGAGACTTTGACCTGAGCGCAAAAATGGAGGCTCTAGACCCTTCCAGGGCTGAGATATCGAAACTCAAAATTTCGACCCGAAAAAAAAAACGACAGTGTTACCCCTTACGTTTTTTTTTTTCGTTTTCGGGCGAAAAATCAAGTTTCTCCAATCTTCTCAAAACTCTGGATTATGATAGAGGGCCGCGAGACTTTGACCTGAGCGCAAAAATGGAGGCTCTAGACCCTTCCAGGGCTGAGATATCGAAACTCAAAATTTCGACCCGAAAAAAAAACGACAGTGTTACCCCTTACGTTTTTTTTCATTTTCGGGCGAAAAATCAAGTTTCTCCAATCTTCTCAAAACTCTGGATTATGATAGAGGGCCGCGAGACTTTGACCTGAGCGCAAAAATGGAGGCTCTAGACCCTTCCAGGGCTGAGATATCGAAACTCAAAATTTCGACCCGAAAAAAAAACGACAGTGTTACCCCTTATGTTTTTTTTCGTTTTCGGGCGAAAAATCAAGTTTCTCCAATCTTCTCAAAACTCTGGATTATGATAGAGGGCAGCGAGACTTTGACCTGAGCGCAAAAATGGAGGCTCTAGACCCTTCCAGGGCTGAGATATCGAAACTCAAAATTTCGACCCGAAAAAAAACGACAGTGTTACCCCTTACGTTTTTTTTCGTTTTCGGGCGAAAAATCAAGTTTCTCCAATCTTCTCAAAACTCTGGATTATGATAGAGGGCAGCGAGACTTTGACCTGAGCGCAAAAATGGAGGCTCTAGACCCTTCCAGGGCTGAGATATCGAAACTCAAAATTTCGACCCGAAAAAAAAAACGACAGTGTTACCCCTTACGTTTTTTTTTTCGTTTTCGGGCGAAAAATCAAGTTTCTCCAATCTTCTCAAAACTCTGGATTATGATAGAGGGCCGCGAGACTTTGACCTGAGCGCAAAAATGGAGGCTCTAGACCCTTCCAGGGCTGAGATATCGAAACTCAAAACTTCGACCCGAAAAAAAAACGACAGTGTTACTTACCCCTTACGTTTTTTTCCGTTTTCGGGCGAAAAATCAAGTTTCTCCAATCTTCTCAAAACTCTGGATTATGATAGAGGGCCGCGAGACTTTGACCTGAGCGCAAAAATGGAGGCTCTAGACCCTTCCAGGGCTGAGATATCGAAACTCAAAATTTCGACCCGAAAAAAAAACGACAGTGTTACCCCTTACGTTTTTTTCCGTTTTCGGGCGAAAAATCAAGTTTCTCCAATCTTCTCAAAACTCTGGATTATGATAGAGGGCCGCGAGACTTTGACCTGAGCGCAAAAATGGAGGCTCTAGACCCTTCCAGGGCTGAGATATCGAAACTCAAAATTTCGACCCGAAAAAAAAACGACAGTGTTACCCCTTACGTTTTTTTTCGTTTTCGGGCGAAAAATCAAGTATCTCCAATCTTCTCAAAACTCTGGATTATGATAGAGGGCCGCAAGACTTTGACCTGAGCGCAAAAATGGAGGCTCTAGACCCTTCCAGGGCTGAGATATCGAAACTCAAAATTTCGACCCGAAAAAAAAACGACAGTGTTACCCCTTACGTTTTTTTTTCGTTTTCGGGCGAAAAATCAAGTTTCTCCAATCTTCTCAAAACTCTGGATTATGATAGAGGGCCGCGAGACTTTGACCTGAGCGCAAAAATGGAGGCTCTAGACCCTTCCAGGGCTGAGATATCGAAACTCAAAATTTCGACCCGAAAAAAAAACGACAGTGTTACCCCTTATGTTTTTTTTCGTTTTCGGGCGAAAAATCAAGTTTCTCCAATCTTCTCAAAACTCTGGATTATGATAGAGGGCAGCGAGACTTTGACCTGAGCGCAAAAATGGAGGCTCTAGACCCTTCCAGGGCTGAGATATCGAAACTCAAAATTTCGACCCGAAAAAAAAAACGACAGTGTTACCCCTTACGTTTTTTTTTTTCGTTTTCGGGCGAAAAATCAAGTTTCTCCAATCTTCTCAAAACTCTGGATTATGATAGAGGGCCGCGAGACTTTGACCTGAGCGCAAAAATGGAGGCTCTAGACCCTTCCAGGGCTGAGATATCGAAACTCAAAATTTCGACCCGAAAAAAAAACGACAGTGTTACCCCTTACGTTTTTTTTCATTTTCGGGCGAAAAATCAAGTTTCTCCAATCTTCTCAAAACTCTGGATTATGATAGAGGGCCGCGAGACTTTGACCTGAGCGCAAAAATGGAGGCTCTAGACCCTTCCAGGGCTGAGATATCGAAACTCAAAATTTCGACCCGAAAAAAAAACGACAGTGTTACCCCTTATGTTTTTTTTCGTTTTCGGGCGAAAAATCAAGTTTCTCCAATCTTCTCAAAACTCTGGATTATGATAGAGGGCAGCGAGACTTTGACCTGAGCGCAAAAATGGAGGCTCTAGACCCTTCCAGGGCTGAGATATCGAAACTCAAAATTTCGACCCGAAAAAAAAAACGACAGTGTTACCCCTTACGTTTTTTTTTTTCGTTTTCGGGCGAAAAATCAAGTTTCTCCAATCTTCTCAAAACTCTGGATTATGATAGAGGGCCGCGAGACTTTGACCTGAGCGCAAAAATGGAGGCTCTAGACCCTTCCAGGGCTGAGATATCGAAACTCAAAATTTCGAACCGAAAAAAAAACGACAGTGTTACCCCTTACGTTTTTTTTCGTTTTCGGGCGAAAAATCAAGTTTCTCCAATCTTCTCAAAACTCTGGATTATGATAGAGGGCCGCGAGACTTTGACCTGAGCGCAAAAATGGAGGCTCTAGACCCTTCCAGGGCTGAGATATCGAAACTCAAAATTTCGACCCGAAAAAAAAACGACAGTGTTACCCCTTACGTTTTTTTTCATTTTCGGGCGAAAAATCAAGTTTCTCCAATCTTCTCAAAACTCTGGATTATGATAGAGGGCCGCGAGACTTTGACCTGAGCGCAAAAATGGAGGCTCTAGACCCTTCCAGGGCTGAGATATCGAAACTCAAAATTTCGACCCGAAAAAAAAAACGACAGTGTTACCCCTTACGTTTTTTTTTTCGTTTTCGGGCGAAAAATCAAGTTTCTCCAATCTTCTCAAAACTCTGGATTATGATAGAGGGCCATGAGACTTAGACCTGAGTGCAAAAATGGAGGTTCTAACCCCTTCCAGAGCTGAGATATCGAAACTCAAAAATTCGGCCCGAAAAAAAAAACGACAGTGGTACCCCTTACGTTTTTTTTTTTTTCGGGCGAAAAATTAAGTTTCTCCAATCTTCCCAAAACTCTGGATTCTGAGAGAGGGCCATGAGACTTAGACCGGAGTGCAAAAATTGAGGCTCTAGACCCTTCCAGAGCTGAGATATCGAAACTCAAAAATTCGGCCCGAAAAAAAAAACGACAGTGGTAACCCTTACGTTTTTTTTTTCGGGCGAAAAATTAAGTTTCCCCAATCTTCCCAAAACTCTGGATTCTGAGAGAGGGCCATGAGACTTAGACCTGAGTGCAAAAATGGAGGCTCTAGCCCCTTCCAGAGCTGAGATATCGAAACTCAAAAATTCGGCCCAAAAAAAAAACGACAGTGTTACCCCTTATGTTTTTTTTCGTTTTCGGGCGAAAAATCAAGTTTCTCCAATCTTCTCAAAACTCTGGATTATGATAGAGGGCAGCGAGACTTTGACCTGAGCGCAAAAATGGAGGCTCTAGACCCTTCCAGGGCTGAGATATCGAAACTCAAAATTTCAACCCGAAAAAAAAAACGACAGTGTTACCCCTTACGTTTTTTTTTTCGTTTTCGGGCGAAAAATCAAGTTTCTCCAATCTTCTCAAAACTCTGGATTATGATAGAGGGCCGCGAGACTTTGACCTGAGCGCAAAAATGGAGGCTCTAGACCCTTCCAGGGCTGAGATATCGAAACTCAAAATTTCGACCCGAAAAAAAAACGACAGTGTTACCCCTTACGTTTTTTTTCGTTTTCGGGCGAAAAATCAAGTTTCTCCAATCTTCTCAAAACTCTGGATTATGATAGAGGGCCGCGAGACTTTGACCTGAGCGCAAAAATGGAGGCTCTAGACCCTTCCAGGGCTGAGATATCGAAACTCAAAATTTCGACCCGAAAAAAAAACGACAGTGTTACCCCTTACGTTTTTTTTTTCGTTTTCGGGCGAAAAATCAAGTTTCTCCAATCTTCTCAAAACTCTGGATTATGATAGAGGGCCATGAGACTTAGACCTGAGTGCAAAAATGGAGGTTCTAGCCCCTTCCAGAGCTGAGATATCGAAACTCAAAAATTCGGCCCGAAAAAAAAACGACAGTGGCACCCCTCACGTTTTTTTTTTTTCGGGCGAAAAATTAAGTTTCTCCAATCTTCCCAAAACTCTGGATTCTGAGAGAGGGCCATGAGACTTAGACCGGAGTGCAAAAATTGAGGCTCTAGACCCTTCCAGAGCTGAGATATCGAAACTCAACAATTCGGCCCGAAAAAAAAACGACAGTGGTAACCCTTACGTTTTTTTTTTTCGGGCGAAAAATTAAGTTTCCCCAATCTTCCCAAAACTCTGGATTCTGAGAGAGGGCCATGAGACTTAGACCTGAGTGCAAAAATGGAGGCTCTAGCCCCTTCCAGAGCTGAGATATCGAAACTCAAAAATTCGGCCCGAAAAAAAAAACGACAGTGGTACCCCTTACGTTTTTTTTTTCGGGCGAAAAATTAAGTTTCTCCAATCTTCCCAAAACTCTGGATTCTGATAGAGGGCCATGAGACTTAGACCTGAGTGCAAAAATGGAGGCTCTAGCCCCTTCCAGAGCTGAGATATCGAAACTCAAAAATTCGGCCCGAAAAAAAAACGACAGTGTTACCCCTTACGTTTTTTTTTTTGGGCAAAAAATTAAGTATCCCCAATCTTCTCGAAACTCTGGATTCTGATAGAGGTGCCAAGAGACTTAGACCTGAGTGCAAAAATGGAGGCTCTAGACCCTTCCAGAGCTGAGATATCAAAACTCAAAATTTTGACCAGAAAAAGAAAACGACAGTGTTACCCCTTAGGTTTTTTTTTTTTTGGCCAAAAAATTAAGTATCCCCAATCTTCTCGAAACTCTGGATTCTGATAGAGGGCCATGAGACTTAGACCTGAGTGCAAAAATGGAGGCTCTAGCCCCTTCCAGAGCTGAGATATCGAAACTCAAAAATTCGGCCCGAAAAAAAAACGACAGTGTTACCCCTTACTTTTTTTTTTGGGCAAAAAATTAAGTATCCCCAATCTTCTCGAAACTCTGGATTCTGATAGAGGTGCCAAGAGACTTAGACCTGAGTGCAAAAATGGAGGCTCTAGACCCTTTCAGAGCTGAGATATCAAAACTCAAAATTTCGACCAGAAAAAAAAACGACAGTGTTACCCCTTACGTTTTTTTTTTTTTTTGGCCAAAAAATTAAGTATCCCCAATCTTCTTGAAACTCTGGATTCTGATAGAGGGCCATGAGACTTAGACCTGAGTGCAAAAATGGAGGCTTTAGACCCTTCCAGAGCTGAGATATCGAAACTCAAAATTTTGACCAGAAAAAAAAACGACAGTGTTACCCCTTAAAATTTTTTTTTTTGGGCGAAAAATTAAGTATCCCCAATCTTCCTGAAACTCTGGATTCTGATAGAGGGCCAAGAGACTTAGACCTGAGTGCAAAAATGGAGGCTCTAGACCCTTCCAGAGCTGAGATATCAAAACTCAAAATTTTGACCAGAAAAAAAAACGACAGTGTTACCCCTTACGTTTTTTTTTTTTTGGCCAAAAAATTGAGTATCCTCAATCTTCTTGAAACTCTGGATTCTGATAGTGGGCCATGAGACTTAGACATGAGCGCAACAATGGAGGCTCTAGACCCTTCCAGAGCTGAGATATCAAAACTCAACATTTCGACCAGAAAAAAAAAAACGACAGTGTTACCCCTTATGTTTTTTTTGGGGGGGCAAAAAATTAAGTATCTCCAATCTTCTTGAAACTCTGGATTCTGATAGAGGGCCATGAGACTTAGACCTGAGCGCAAAAATGGAGGCTCTAGACCCTTCCAGGGCTGAGATATCGAAACTCAAAATTTCGACCCGAAAAAAAAACGACAGTGTTACCCCTTACGTTTTTTTTCGTTTTCGGGCGAAAAATCAAGTTTCTCCAATCTTCTCAAAACTCTGGATTATGATAGAGGGCCGCGAGACTTTGACCTGAGCGCAAAAATGGAGGCTCTAGACCCTTCCAGGGCTGAGATATCGAAACTCAAAATTTCGACCCGAAAAAAAAACGACAGTGTTACCCCTTACGTTTTTTTTCGTTTTCGGGCGAAAAATCAAGTTTCTCCAATCTTCTCAAAACTCTGGATTATGATAGAGGGCCGCGAGACTTTGACCTGAGCGCAAAAATGGAGGCTTTAGACCCTTCCAGGGCTGAGATTTCAAAACTCAAAATTTCGACCCGAAAAAAAACGACAGTGTTACCCCTTACGTTTTTTTTTCGTTTTCGGGCGAAAAATCAAGTTTCTCCAATCTTCTCAAAACTCTGGATTATGATAGAGGGCCATGAGACTTAGACCTGAGTGCAAAAATGGAGGCTCTAGACCCTTCCAGAGCTGAGATATCAAAACTCAAAAATTCGTCCCGAAAAAAAACCGACAGTGGTACCCCTTACGTTTTTTTTTTTCGGGCGAAAAATTAAGTTTCTCCAATCTTCCCAAAACTCTGGATTCTGATAGAGGGCCATGAGACTTAGACCTGAGTGCAAAAATGGAGGCTCTAGCCCCTTCCAGAGCTGAGATATGGAAACTCAAAATTTCGACCAGAAAAAAAACGACAGTGTTACCCCTTACATTTTTTTTTTGGTGAAAAATTAGGTATCCCCAATCTTCCTGAAACTCTGGATTCTGATAGCGGGCCATGAGACTTAGAACTGAGTGCAAAAATGGAGGCTCTAGACCCTTCCAGAGCTGAGATATCGAAACTCAAAATTTCGACCAGAAAAAAAAAATGACAGTGTTACCCCTTACGTTTTTTTTTGGGGGGGGGGGGCAAAAAATTAAGCATCCCCAATCTTCTTGAAACTCTGGATTCTGATAGAGGGCCATGAGACTTAGACCTGAGTGCAAAAATGGAGGCTCTAGACCCTTCCAGAGCTGAGATATCAAAACTCAAAATTTCGACCAGAAAAAAAAAATGACAGTGTTACCTCTTACGTTTTTGGGGGGGGGGGGGGGCAAAAAATTAAGGGCCATGAGGGCCATGAGACTTACACCTGAGTGCAAAAATGGAGGCTCTAGACCCTTCCAGAGCTGAGATATCAAAACTCAAAATTTCGACCAGAAAAAAAAAACGACAGTGTTACCCCTTACGTTTTTTTTTTTTTTGGGCAAAAAATTAAGTATCCTCAATCTTCTTGAAACTCTGGATTCTGATAGAGGGCCATGAGACTTAGACCTGAGTGCAAAAATGGAGGCTCTAGACCCTTCCAGAGCTGAGATATCAAAACTCAAAATTTCGACCAGAAAAAAAAACGACAGTGTTACCCCTTACGTTTTTTTGGGGGGGCAAAAAATGAAGTATCCCCAATCTTCTTGAAACTCTGGATTCTGATAGAGGGCCATGAGACTTAGACCTGAGTGCAAAAATGGAGGCTCTAGACCCTTCCAGAGCTGAGATATCAAAACTCAAAATTTCAACCAGAAAAAAAAAGACAGTGTTACCCCTTACGTTTTTTTTTTTTTTGGGTGAAAAATTAAGTATCCCCAATCTTCCTTAAACTCTGGATTCTGATAGCAGGCCATGAGACTTAGACCTGACTGCAAAAATTGAGGCTCTAGACCCTTCCAGAGCTGAGCTATCGAAACTCAAAATTTCGACCAGAAAAAAAAACGACAGTGTTACCCCTTACGTTTTTTTTTTTTTTTGGGGGGGGGGGGGGCAAAAAATTAAGCATCCCCAATCTTCTTGAAACTCTGGATTCTGATAGAGGTTCATGAGACTTAGACCTGAGTGCAAAAATGGAGGCTCTAGACCCTTCCAGAGCTGAGATATCAAAACTCAAAATTTCGACCAGAAAAAAAAAACGACAGTGTTACCCCTAACGTTTTTTTTTTTTTGGGTGAAAAATTAAGTATCCCCAATCTTCCTGAAACTCTGGATTCTGATAGCGGGCCATGAGACTTAGACCTGAGTGCAACAATGGAGGCTCTAGACCCTTCCAGAGCTGAGATATCGAAACTCAAAATTTCGACCAGAAAAAAAAAAACGACAGTGTTACCCCTTACGTTTTTTTTTTGGGGGGGGGGGGGGGGCAAAAAATTAAGCATCCCCAATCTTCTTGAAACTCTGGATTCTGATAGAGGGCCATGAGACTTAGACCTGAGTGCAAAAATGGAGGCTCTAGACCCTTCCAGAGCTGAGATATCAAAACTCAAAATTTCGACCAGAAAAAAACGACAGTGTTACCCCTTACGTTTTTTTTTGGGGGGGGGGGGGGCAAAAAATTAAGGGCCATGAGGGCCATGAGACTTACACCTGAGTGCAAAAATGGAGGCTCTAGACCCTTCCAGAGCTGAGATATCAAAACTCAAAATTTTGACCAGAAAAAAAAACGACAGTGTTACCCCTTACGTTTTTTTTTGGGGGGGCAAAAAATTAAGTATCCTCAATCTTCTTGAAACTCTGGATTCTGATAGTGGGCCATGAGACTTAGACATGAGCGCAACAATGGAGGCTCTAGACCCTTCCAGAGCTGAGATATCAAAACTCAACATTTCGACCAGAAAAAAAAAAACGACAGTGTTACCCCTTATGTTTTTTTGGGGGGGGCAAAATATTAAGTATCTCCAATCTTCTTGAAACTCTGGATTCTGATAGAGGGCCATGAGACTTAGACCTGAGTGCAAAAATGGAGGCTCTAGACCCTTCCAGAGCTGAGATGTCAAAACTCAAAATTTCAACCAGAAAAAAAAACGACAGTGTTACCCCTTACGTTTTTTTTGGGGGGGGCAAAAAATGAAGTATCCCCAATCTTCTTGAAACTCTGGATTCTGATAGAGGGCCATGAGACTTAGACCTGAGTGCAAAAATGGAGGCTCTAGACCCTTCCAGAGCTGAGATATCAAAACTCAAAATTTCGACCAGAAAAAAAACGACAGTGTTACCCCTTACGTTTTTTTTTTTTTGGGCAAAAAATTAAGTATCCTCAATCTTCTTGAAACTCTGGATTCTGATAGAGGGCCATGAGACTTAGACCTGAGTGCAAAAATGGAGGCTCTAGACCCTTCCAGAGCTGAGATATCAAAACTCAAAATTTCGACCAGAAAAAAAAACGACAGTGTTACCCCTTACGTTTTTTTGGGGGGGCAAAAAATGAAGTATCCCCAATCTTCTTGAAACTCTGGATTCTGATAGAGGGCCATGAGACTTAGACCTGAGTGCAAAAATGGAGGCTCTAGACCCTTCCAGAGCTGAGATATCAAAACTCAAAATTTCAACCAGAAAAAAAAAGACAGTGTTACCCCTTACGTTTTTTTTTTTTTGGGTGAAAAATTAAGTATCCCCAATCTTCCTTAAACTCTGGATTCTGATAGCAGGCCATGAGACTTAGACCTGACTGCAAAAATTGAGGCTCTAGACCCTTCCAGAGCTGAGCTATCGAAACTCAAAATTTCGACCAGAAAAAAAAACGACAGTGTTACCCCTTACGTTTTTTTTTTTTTTTGGGGGGGGGGGGGGCAAAAAATTAAGCATCCCCAATCTTCTTGAAACTCTGGATTCTGATAGAGGTTCATGAGACTTAGACCTGAGTGCAAAAATGGAGGCTCTAGACCCTTCCAGAGCTGAGATATCAAAACTCAAAATTTCGACCAGAAAAAAAAAACGACAGTGTTACCCCTAACGTTTTTTTTTTTTTGGGTGAAAAATTAAGTATCCCCAATCTTCCTGAAACTCTGGATTCTGATAGCGGGCCATGAGACTTAGACCTGAGTGCAACAATGGAGGCTCTAGACCCTTCCAGAGCTGAGATATCGAAACTCAAAATTTCGACCAGAAAAAAAAAAACGACAGTGTTACCCCTTACGTTTTTTTTTTGGGGGGGGGGGGGGGGCAAAAAATTAAGCATCCCCAATCTTCTTGAAACTCTGGATTCTGATAGAGGGCCATGAGACTTAGACCTGAGTGCAAAAATGGAGGCTCTAGACCCTTCCAGAGCTGAGATATCAAAACTCAAAATTTCGACCAGAAAAAAACGACAGTGTTACCCCTTACGTTTTTTTTTGGGGGGGGGGGGGGGGCAAAAAATTAAGGGCCATGAGGGCCATGAGACTTACACCTGAGTGCAAAAATGGAGGCTCTAGACCCTTCCAGAGCTGAGATATCAAAACTCAAAATTTTGACCAGAAAAAAAAACGACAGTGTTACCCCTTACGTTTTTTTTTGGGGGGCAAAAAATTAAGTATCCTCAATCTTCTTGAAACTCTGGATTCTGATAGTGGGCCATGAGACTTAGACATGAGCGCAACAATGGAGGCTCTAGACCCTTCCAGAGCTGAGATATCAAAACTCAACATTTCGACCAGAAAAAAAAAAACGACAGTGTTACCCCTTATGTTTTTTTGGGGGGGGCAAAAAATTAAGTATCTCCAATCTTCTTGAAACTCTGGATTCTGATAGAGGGCCATGAGACTTAGACCTGAGTGCAAAAATGGAGGCTCTAGACCCTTCCAGAGCTGAGATGTCAAAACTCAAAATTTCAACCAGAAAAAAAAACGACAGTGTTACCCCTTACGTTTTTTTTGGGGGGGGCAAAAAATGAAGTATCCCCAATCTTCTTGAAACTCTGGATTCTGATAGAGGGCCATGAGACTTAGACCTGAGTGCAAAAATGGAGGCTCTAGACCCTTCCAGAGCTGAGATATCAAAACTCAAAATTTCGACCAGAAAAAAAACGACAGTGTTACCCCTTACGTTTTTTTTTGGGGGGGTGAAAAATTAAGTATCCCCAATCTTCTTGAAATTCTGGATTCTGATAGAGGGCCATGAGACTTAGACCTGAGTGCAAAAATGGAGGCTCTAGACCCTTCCAGAGCTGAGATATCAAAACTCAAAATTTCGACCAGAAAAAAAAAAACTACAGTGTTACCCCTTACGTTTTTTTTTTTTTTTTTTGGGGGGGGGCAAAAAATTAAGTATCCCCAATCTTCTTGAAACTCTGGATTCTGATAGAGGGCAATGAGACTTAGACCTGAGTGCAACAATGGAGGCTCTAGACCCTTCCAGAGCTGAGATATCGAAACCCAAAATTTCGACCAGAAAAAAAAACGACAGTGTTACTTACCCCTTACGTTTTTGTTTTTTTTTTTGGGTGAAAAATTAAGTATCCCCAATCTTCCTGAAACTCTGGATTCTGATAGAGGGCCATGAGACTTAGACCTGAGTGCAACAATGGAGGCTCTAGACCCTTCCAGAGCTGAGATATCAAAACTCAAAATTTCGACCAGAAAAAAAAACCACAGTGTTACCCCTTACGGTGTTTTTTTTTTTTTTTGGGGGGGGGGGGGGGGGGGGCAAAAAATTAAGCATCCCCAATCTTCTTGAAACTCTGGATTCTGATAGAGGGCCATGAGACTTAGACCTGAGTGCAAAAATGGAGGCTCTAGACCCTTCCAGAGCTGAGATATCAAAACTCAAAATTTCGACCAGAAAAAAAAACGACAGTGTTACCCCTTACGTTTTTTTGGGGGGGCAAAAAATGAAGTATCCCCAATCTTCTTGAAACTCTGGATTCTGATAGAGGGCCATGAGACTTAGACCTGAGTGCAAAAATGGAGGCTCTAGACCCTTCCAGAGCTGAGATATCAATACTCAAAATTTCGACCAGAAAAAAAAACGACAGTGTTACCCCTTACGTTTTTTTTTTGGGGGGGGGGGGGGGGGGCAAAAAATTAAGGGCCATGAGGGCCATGAGACTTACACCTGAGTGCAAAAATGGAGGCTCTAGACCCTTCCAGAGCTGAGATATCAAAACTCAAAATTTCGACCAGAAAAAAAAAAAACGACAGTGTTACCCCTTACGTTTTTTTTTTTTGGGCAAAAAATTAAGTATCCCCAATCTTCTCGAAACTCTGGATTCTGATAGGGCCATGAGACTTAGACCTGAGTGCAAAAATGGAGGCTCTAGACCCTTCCAGAGCTGAGATTTCAAAACTCAAAATTTCGACCAGAAAAAAAAACGACAGTGTTACCCCTTACGTTTTTTTGGGGGCAAAAAATTAAGTATCCCCAATCTTCTTCTCTTGTCTTTCAATCTTCCTTCTCACACGGTTTCTCAGCATCCTTCGGCTTTTAGTATGGAACACAACATTAAGGTAATACATTTTTTCTTTTACTACTTACATGCATAATACTGGTTACATTCCATTAATAAAGCATTCTTGTTACAATATGTTTCTGTGTCTTTCTTATAAAACCAATAAACATTTGTTACAATATGTTTCTGTGTATTTATTATAAACAGTTTACGTATAAAAGAAGACTATCTATAAAGTCTTTTACATATGGTTTTATATAAAAGCTGTTTTACATAAAAGACTGTTCTATAAAGTCTTTACAAGCAGTTTACATATAGTTTCATATGAAAGCTGTTTTACATAAAAGACTGTTCTATAAAGTCTTTACAAGCAGTTTACGTATAGTTTTAATATAAAAGCTGTTCTATATAAAAGACTGTTCTATAAAGTCTTTACAAGCAGTTTATATATAGTTATTATAAAATAAATTGCATCATTCCACACAAAAACGCCAAAAAAAAAAAAAAAAAAAAAAAACACGACAGTGGTACCTTGTCTCGAGATCATGGAACTTACACCTGAGTGCAAAAATGGAGGCTGTGGACCCTTCCAAAGTTGAGATATTGAGATCCCACGTAGTATTTATGCCCTTATAAATATATCAATATCTCAGCTCTGGAAGGGCCTAGAGCCTCAATTTTTGCACGCAGGTGTAGGTCTCATGGCCCTCTATCAGAATCTAGAGTTTCAAGAAGATTGGAGAAACCTTTTTCGCACCCAAAAAAAAAACGACAGGGGTTACACTGTCGTTTTTTTCGGGGGTCGAAATTTTGAGTTTCTCTGATCTTCTCAAAACTCTGGATTCTGATAGAGGGCCAAGAGACTTAGACCTGAGTGCAAAAATGGAGGCTTTAGACCCTTCCAGAGCTGAGATATCGAAACTCAAAATTTCGACCAGAAAAAAAAACGACAGTGTTACCCCTTACGTTTTTTCTTTTTTTTGGGGGGGGCGAAAAATTAAGTATCCCCAATCTTCTTGAAACCTAGTCTCCTCACGCCAAGATTGAAATTTTACTGAAATCACAGACAGGTGTTTGTCATTTGAACTTGACTCACGTTCATCGCTCGGCTCCGTCCCCTCCCCACTCTCCCGCTACAGATTTCGCTGAACCACGCCCATTGCATTTATTAGTGGAGACAGATGTTCGGAAATAGAATTGAGCGAATAAACACTGACACATTTTTAATATCATCATTTATTTCAGGAACCTTAATGTACATAAAATCAAAATATATGCGACACAAAAAAGGGACATTGTTAGAGCTGCCCCTAAATGTCTCAAAGTAAGCTTTCAAGGGAGCTCAGGTCCTTTTCAGGGGAGCCGAGCTCCCCTTAGCTCCCCCGTAATTCGAACACTGCTCGTCCATTTCTGGTTGTGGAGATTAAAGCGAAGGAAAACCGAGGAAAATGGGATTATGGCAGTCTTCAAAACTTACTGTCCTCCCATCATTGAAAACGAAACGTACATACGTTTAGATGTAATTTAATATATATAGTTATGTTTATTTAATATAATTTTAAAAAGAAGCATAAACACAACGAGGAGTGTCTGTTTTATCTGTTTTTGTGACTAACGTTCATTTAGTATAACCATGGAGTATAAAATTCAATATAAATTCTCGGTATTGCATTGGACTCTACGATCGGCGGAAGTTATCGAGCATCATTACACCTTCACCGGAAATACTGCCGTGCATAGAGCCCATTGACCTATGATATTGACAAGAAGTGAAAGCCAATAGAACGTTCCATTGCATACTAGCGCCCAGCAGCAGCCCTACGCTTCCGCCATTTCGGGGTGAAAGCGACTCGGCCGTCATATAACATACATATATTTAGTCCAGTGCAGAGATCATTTTTAGGTTGAAATAATTAGGCTAGGTGATTATTTAACTCACAACAGTTAACTTTATAGCAGTTAAAAAATAAGTTGCTACTTAACCAGGCTTTTACCCCCACATAACTTGAGACAGGGAAGTTCAAGGATTTAATTAATTATATTACTCTCCACATTAAGTGATAGGTAAGAATAAAGTGATATCAGTTCATAAAGTTATAATAACATTTTTACGTTTACAATAACGTTTCCCGGGAGGTACACGTAACGTTACTTACAAAAAAAAGTTATAAATGAAATAAATTAATTCAGCAAATAAATGTTGTACTAAAATGTAAATGTTTGACAATAAATATATAACAGCAATAGAACAGGTTTACAGTAAACAGTTTTAGCAAGACCATGTAAACAAACAAAAAAACACAGCCAATGTCCAAAGTGGCAATTAGTTATAGGATAACACAAAAAACTGTTATCTGTGCTGTTGTCCAGTAACTCCAGTTGGAATTTTCACCCCGATATGGCGGCCGCGCTACCGAAGCGCCATCTAGTGGCTGTTACCAAAAAAGCATCCGAGTTTCGCCTCTTGTTCTTCTATACCATTTGCGTGAAGTGAACTGTCTTTATAAAGTGCTTCTTATTAAACGGTCTGTACACTTAGAAAGTTCTCAATGCTTCGTTTTGCATGTATGGAGCCTTGTTAGTGGTATAAACATAGCGATTTCTTTTTACTTAGTCAATGCCCCCATTACTAGCATTATACGCTAAACAGTTTTTAGAGATAAAACTCTTTACATTCGATTATCATGAAAACAAATCTCAGAGAACAATTGACTAGGTTCCGATGTTTTATTAGACCAAAGGTTCATTGTTCGCCGGAGTTCTCCTTTAAGGTTTTTGATTGAAAACATTCCAGGATTTTTCTCCATATAATGGACTTCAATGGGAACCAAACAGTTCAAGGTCCAAAAGAGAGTTTCAGTGCAAACTGTTCAAAGAACTTTAAACGATTCCAGACGATGAATAACGGTCTTCTCAAGCGAAACGATCGCTCATTAAAAAAAAAAAAACAAGTTTAAGTTTTATAAGCTCAAATGCTCGCCTTGCTCTGTTCTGTGATGCACGTTCGTGACTCTCCTGTTCGAACATAGGGGGTAGGGAGCAGTGGTTTGAGAGGAGATTTCGGACACAGCAAATGTCTTCCTCAGACTACTACAAAAAGTAGTATGTAAAACATCTTAATTCAAAGCTAGAACTATCACATTTTGTACATATATTCTTTAAAGGGTCTACTACTGATATATTATGAGAATTATACTCCTGCATATATATTTTGCTCGTAAGACTTGTAAATTTGTTAACGGTCACAATTGTGACCAGTAGTATTTGAACACGGTGCTTTAATTGAAAACACGGGTATTGGCTGGTATTGGAAGTCCTACACTGAACATATGCCACACTTGTTTAGGGGGATGGATGATCTTGGAAAAGGAGAAGTGCTCACTAACACAGTTTTGTTCAGTGTAGTTAATAGTATCCCAGAAAATTTCAATGTGTTAGACGTTATTAGTCTTAAAAACTATATGGCAAAATTATAAAACTGCAATTATAACATCATGAATCAAACAACTGCTATTTACTATTATATTTTTTTTTTTTGTGGAGAAGACAGGATAAAAAAAAATGCATACAAGCACTTGTACATACATATTGTACATGCACTTGTACAAGCACAATGCATACAAGTTTTTATAAGCAAAAATCTGTTTGCTCATAAATAAACATTTAGTATAGAAACTGTAATGAATTTTGCATTTGGGCTCTCCATTAGTTCGCCATAAAAACATTGTCACATATGTTCTGTCAGGATTGAACAAATGTGTCAACATAGGATGATGAACAACAAATGCCTGCATGAATGGATGAATGTTAATGGATGATTGCACACACAGACACACACACACACAAAATCATTTTTCAATTCAATTAGATCACATTTCTCATTCAGTAAAGTGCTGAAAAGCTCACAGCTTTCCATGAGATGTACTCGCGTTTTCCCGGGTATCATGGCATATGGTGCTTCAGAAGGGAAAGAATGATCGATTACTCTATTAGCGCCTAATGTTGCTCTCTTTTTCAAACTGGGGCAATATGACTCTCTGCTGTTGCTAAATTCATTTTCTTTGCCAGAAGCTGTTTGACCGATTCCACATCAGTTCGCGTCTGCCACATGATCCTCCTAATGCATTTCAACATCCTTCAGCACGGTGTTATGTAAATCTTCAGATAAATCAGACGACTCATAACTCTATTGCTACTGAGCGACTGCTCGTGTTGTAAACCTACTAGATGCATTAAAAAAAAAAGTCAACAAAAAATAGAAGATTAAGAAATTCCTTCAGCCTGAGGTTTATTCATTTCACTTTTGGTGGGAAAAGAGCCCTTACATTTGACAAAAATCTATTTTTTTTTTTCAGAACAAACAAAAAGTAATCCAAACATATCGTAATGCATTGCTTTCCAAAAAAGTAAGGCAATTAGTAACTTTTTTAGAGAGTAATGAATAACAATATTGTAATGAATTACCTTTAAAAGAAACTTTCCCCAACACTGACTGTAAATAATCAATGCAATGCACATGTAATTATAAAAGTGATTTATTCAGAGTGTGAAAAATGAGGTGAGTGACAATAAAATAAATCAAAGAAATTGAAACTACAGCTGATTTGACTGTAGTCAACCGTTAGTGACCTGTGCATCAAAGTACGCTGGTAACACTTGTTAGAGAAATGCTTCTTCGGTCCCATTAAGACGTTGTGCCTTTGAGCTTCGGCTATTAAAGCTCTTGCTTGCTTTTATTTGCTCGGTTGGCTGCTTTCTTGTCTCCTTTCTTCTTGGTGTCGTTTTGCTCATTGCCCTTGGCATCTTTCTTGGCATTTTTCCCAGGGAACACCTGTCCTTCCACGGTCACATCCTCACAGCGGTCCTGAGCGATCAGGAAGTCTTTAATCTCCCAGGCGTAACTCCCGTCACGCAGCATGAAGATGACTCGGTTGGATCCCACGACAAACCTGATGAGACAAAAAACAAACAGTAACCTTCAGTGATTTTTCACAGAGCAACCAAAAAGCATTTCAAGAGAAAGAAAGCTGGTTAGGAAAGCTTAAAAAAAAAGCAGCGATTCAGATCTGCAAAATGCATCTTTTGCATATTTGAACTCTTCCTGACAGTGACTGTGATTTTGAGATCCATCTTTTCACACGGAGGACATTATGGGGAGTTAAACGCAACTATTAAAACAAGGTTGAAACGTTGACTGATGCTCCAGAAGGAAACACGAAGCATTAAGAGCCGGTGAAAACTTTTTTGAAGGCAAATACATAATTTGTTCCAGGAACGTACATTGTAATGCTTCTGTAAGCCGTGGATCATTCAGGAAATGACATAGTACTGAGAATCAAGGGTACGTACAGTTTGAATGGGGTAATTTTTTATATATTTTTGTCTTGTGGACTGTTACGAAAAGCATATTACATTCACTTGAAGAAAAAAAAATCAACTCTGTTTTTCTGAATTAACAAGTTAATTATCTCAGAATTACAATTTCAAGATAATTTTAATGTAAAAAAAGTTTTTGCTCTGTTTTTCTGAATTAACGAGTTAAATGATCTTGTAATCCTGAGATAATCAACTCGTTAATTCAGAAAAAAACTTTTCATGAAAAATTATCTTGTAATTCTAAGTTAATTAACTCGTTATTTAAGAAAAACAGAGCAAAAACTTTACATGAAAAATTCTCTCGTAATTCGAGATAATTAACTCGTTAATTCAGTGAAACAGAGCAAAAACTTCTACATGAAAAATTATCTTGTATTTCTGAGATAATTAACTCGTTTATTCAGAAAAACAGAGCAAAAACATTTTACATGAAAAATTCTCGTAATTGAGATAATTAACTCGATAATTCAGAAAAACAGAGCAAAAACCTTTACATGAAAAAATGATCTTGCAATTGTATTTCTGAGATAATTAACTCGTTAATTCAGAAAATGGAGCAAAAACTTTTTTTACATGAAAAATGATCTTGTAATTGTAATTGAGATAATTAACTTGTTAATTCAGAAAAACAGAGCAAAAATTTTTACATGAAAAATTATCTTGTAATTCTGAGATAATATAACAAAAAAAACCAGAAAAACAGAGATTTTTTTTCTTCAAGTGAATGCAATACGCTTGCGAAATACGTAAACATCTTTTAAGTTAAAAAATATCATAGTCAGGACAGTACTAAATAAAAAAATACTGTCCTGAAAATATTGTCCATTCATTTTGTATGATACCTCTTATTTTGTTAAAATTAACACTTTCTGTTTTTATTGAAATAACATTTTACCAGAAACTTTGAGTTAGAATAGTTTATAAGTGTACACTTATAAGCATAATGAGACTGTAAAAGCGGACTGAGTGTACCTGTTCGGCGGGATTACATTTAATCTTCCTGACAGCCTCTGTAGTCCCATTTCGCTACTTGTTAGCAACCGCATTTTTAAAAACTCGCAACAGCTTAAATTTTTGTAAAAATAAATAACGAGTGGGGTAATGATGTATTTTATGCTTTGGAATAAAACCTGAAATAATCTTTCAGTATTTTAAAGGAGTAGTTCACTTTAAAAAAAAAACTTTTGCTGATAATTTACTCACCCCCATATCATCCAAGATGTCCATGTCTTTCTTTCTTCAGTCAAAAAGAAATTAAGGTTTTTGATGAAAACATCCCAGGATATTTTCTCCATATAATGGACTTCATTGGGAACCAAACGGTTCAAGGTCCAAATGAGAGTTGCAGCTTCAAAGGGCTTTATACGACACCAGAAGATGAATCGATCATTAACTAGCGAGACAATCGGTCAGTTCAAAAACAAATAAAAAACGTTTAAGTTTTATAAGCAGAAATGCTCACCTTGCTGTATTGTGATGAGCGTGACTCTCCTGTTCAAACTCGTTCATCAAAATGAAGAAATCTTTTTTCGAGTCATGACTTGAAGGGTCCTAGATAAGAGCCTTATTCATCGTCTGGTGTCGTTTAAAGCCCTTTGAAGCTGCACTGAAACTCTCATTTGGACCTTGAACCATTTGGTTCCCAATGAAGTCCATTATATGGAGAAAATCCTGGAATGTTTTCATTCAAAAACCTTAATTACTTTTCAACTGAAGAAAGAAAGATGTGGACATCTTGGATGACATGGGGGTGAGTAAATTATCAGGAAAAGTTTTTTTTTTTTAAGTGAACTACTCCTTTAACCAAAAACACATTGACTTCAGGATGATAGAACCATAAGTGCTAAAATGCTCATTTGTTTCCATGTTTTTATATTTGCTTTCATTGTTTGTAGAACAACACTGGCAAAGATGTGCATTAACAACAACAAAAAAAAAAACGCTCTTTTTTATCCAAGTAGAAAACACAGAGATATATCCTGTATATCGCCATTCAGCCCGAAAATATAGAGATTAGGGATTGACATTTCAAGCAAAAATAATACGCGGAGATCGCTGGGTATTATTCGATTATTAGTCGAAAATCACACCCCTCGCCCATGTGCAAGTATAGGCTACACTGTTTACACGCTTTGATCCTAAAATGTGACGTGGAAACAATGCCGACTGCTGATTGGTCAGAGGGAATCGTCTCTATTCTATGCGTCAGCATTGCACGCGCCAGATGGAGTATCCAGTATAACCCCGCCATTTTCACATAGTTTCCTTTGTTTGATTGCCGAAGAGAGGATCCAACAAGAGCTTGATGGGGCAACTAAGAACGAAAATAAGATTACGTCACGGCAGTTTCCTGCGGCGTCGCTATGACGACCGGGTACTATTTGTGGCGGTACTGTCTGCAATGGAAAACGCAGCGAAAAGCGAGCCAAGTCGAGCTGGTACTGGTAATGGAAAAGCGCCATTAGACAATGTGTAGGCCTATCTTATTCTGTTGTCTGAGAGTAGATGTCTGAGAGATATGTTCATTTTTTTTGTTCACATTTCCCAGCCCTGGTTGTTACCTCTGAACATCAAAGTTGGCATTGAAGAGGCTTCCCTGCCACAGGCCAGTGATCTCTTCCGTCTCCTTCTCTGTCGGGTTTCCTGACACAGAGGCAAACACCATCAAGGTCTTTCCCTTCTTGGACATCTTCAAGAGCTCCTCTGGCTTGGATGCATCTATTTTTGAGAAGTCGATGGGTGGAGGAGACCTCTTGTGCTCCGGTAAATCGCCCTCTTCGATGTCATCATCTTTCTGTCATAAATGAAAACATGTCAATGAGAAACACTGAAGAAAGAAAATCTCTTTTTAAAATGGCAAAATTGTATGGTTGTTAGGGCAGGGCGTAGGAGATAAAAGTCAAGCAAAGAAGGGAAAATATGATAATCACGTTAGAGCGTCATTTTATTTTCAAACTTTATATATCCAATATTTTATATTTAGATACTTAACTTTATTAATATAATATTTAATGTTAAAACTTTACAACATACAATTTTAAACTAAAGATTTTATATGGTTTATTTAGAATAATAAATATATTCCAATTTTAATGTATTGTCCACTGTAGACTCAGAATGTAAATATATGCAGGTAATATTACAACAGTTTTAATCTTTAAATATTTGTATACTTTAATACTTTGTAAATGACTAACACTACCTGGCTAAAAACTGTGAACCATAGTCTTTCACAGGCAACCTTTGACTCAAGGAGTGTCCCTATAAAATGTGTAAAATCAATCCATCTATCCATCTATATACAGTGCTTAGCCTTAGCATGAGAGAATACACCCATGCTAAAGTTGATTAAAAAGAGGAATAAAAAAAATAATCTTTTGGAAATTGATCTTAATGTCTAAATTTAAAAAAAAATAGGAAAAAAAATCAATCTTTAAGGACACCAATTTTCGTTGTGAATGAGTAATGTATTGTAAATAAATATTATTCCTTAAAACACAGTGTGCATAAGTCAGGACATCCGTATGTTAAATTCCCATAGAGTCAGGCAGAGTTTTATTTTTAAAGGCCAGTTATTTCATGGATTCAGGATACTATGCATCCTGAATCTTGATAAAGTTCCCTTGGCCCTTAGAATTAAAATATACATCACATAGAAGTCTACCCTTCCCCATAGCTAAAGATTGGCATGATTGGCATTTTATTTCAGTTAGCCAGCTGGTTTGATTTGCATTGAGAGACAATCTTATGGAAAATACCCCATGCCAATCTCTAGGTATTCCAATCTCAAGGTATGAAGGGCAGCCTATGTGATGTGGGGCTATTTTAATTTCATAGGCCAAGGGAACTTTATCAGTATGCATAGTATCCTGGATCCATGAAATAACTGGCCTTTAAAAATAAAAATCTGCCTGCCTCTATGGGAATTTAACATAGTGGTGTCCTGACTTATGCACCCTGTATTTTAAGGAAGCAACTTTAGCATGGGTGTATTAACTTATGTTAAGCACTGTATCTAATGCAATATGCATACAAAAGAAAAACTACAATTTTGGAAGGAACATTGAACAACGAACTTTTTTAAAACGTGTACATACACAGAAAGAACTTATGAATGAAGAATATACAAAAAACATGTAACCATGTTTATAGTTCACATCAAAATATGGCAGATACTGTTGTGGTAGAAATGTGGTAGTTAATCGATAAAAGTGTGGGGTTGATTAACATACAGACGCACCTACATAAACTAAATGACAAAACGACGGTATTCTGGCGGTTGCCGTGGTATTTTATTGTTAGAGGCACTTGAATGAAGTCTGCATCAGCACAGAAAACAGCGTATGAAATGCCTGCAGCTGCAGCGTGGATGAGTTCGTTCATACCTCCCATTCCTCCAGCAGTCTGGCCATATCCGCGTCATTATAATCCCTTATGTCTTTCTTCTTCTTTGCTTTAGTTTCTGTACAATGAACCGATATGAATAATATGAGAAAAAGCAATACTGATACAGCCCGGCAGCTGACGGGAGTCGCCATCTTTAAACATGGAGCTCGCTGATTGGGTAAAATCGTTCCGCTCGTCATTGGCTAAAGGAAGAGGACGTGTTTGCCTGATCACGTGGCAGGATTTTTTTATCTTCCATTTATTTGTTGCAAGGAAAATATAACACAAAATACTATAATATACATATACATTAAATAATTAAGTAATAAAGTGGCGAATGAAAAATCAGCATGGGGACCAAACACAAAATAGAAAGTTAATAAGTTTAGGCTACATTGTAAACAACAAAACAAAATAATCCACATTTAGGCCTACGTTTGGAAAGATTTTAATTTAGTTACAGATTTTGCATCTTTGAAAGAGTTTCAGTGCATATCTTAGTGGATTTACATTCTTATAATACAATAATAACATCCACTAACTCTATTTTAAAAGCTGTTTATATATGATCTACACAGTTAATTGGAATTTAGGAAAATAAATACTGACATGTACAGAATTACAACACTGTTATGCTTCACTGATTATTCTGAAGAAAAGTTAAATACTCTTACTCAGGCATACATGTTGATCAAATTTCACATTCAGTATTTATTTGATATACCTGAAACACTCTTGTGTTGATTTTATATTACCCCTAGCAAAAAAAAAAAATATATATATATGCATTGTTATATAATGTTCAATTTTTGCATAAAAAGGTGCATGTATAATCTTAGTGTATGTTTAAGCAATAACAAAACAAACAATGAAAACAAAAGGAAACCACACAGTCACAGTTAAATGAAGAGGAGACAAAATAATTCAGATTTCAGGGGTTTTCAGCTCTTCACTTCACATGGGTCTCTAAAGTGCTTGTCATGGGACTCATGTGAAGTGTGTGCGGCTCATTCAACAGAATCGGAACTGTTTCCTCTCAGGACACCCCACCCAATGGCACAGTGCCCCGTGCAGCTGTACAACTGACATGCAGTGTTCACAGCCTCCCTCAACCCCCAGTTCAGATACAACACACTTCATAACAAATGCTTTGTGTAATCCAGTAGCTGTCTACTTTTGCAATTTAATAATGAAACAGACCAAACAATGCCTACATCAGGGATCTATATTGAATATGAAGAGTATGTTGTTTGAAAATGGGCAATTGAGTAGTGAAACACACTGTATAATGTCAAAGGGTTAACGATAGGCCAACGTGTACTTATGAATGCGTATGCTTGTAAATCTTCAAAATGCAATATTTAGATAATCATAAGTAGTTCTTTGACGAAAGCCCATCCCAAATCCAAAGAGGGGTGGTTTCACTGCAACAGCCCCACCCTGTAGTTTCTCATTGGCTCCTTCACACTCCCAGCGTCTCTTTTTGTCTAATGAAAAGTACTCTACTGCATTTACGCGCATTTACGTCATAGTTTTGCATCGGCGAATCCTATTTCCCTTCCCAAGATAAATCAGCTGTTTTGAGGCAAATCTGATGTTTTTATGAGCGCGGTAGGGTAGCTTTTTGTTTATTATTATTTGCATTAGGATCCCACGAATATGTATACTTACAACTAAAATCCCACAGCACTAACATAAACGTTAATAATAGATAAATAAACAAAGTACTTACTGCTCACATCAATATAAATAAATGGAGCAAACTCCTATAATTAAAACACTATATTAACACGAAATATACTTAAACAACACAAACCTGTGACGGCAAATCTATTCAAGAAAGTCAAAACAATACAAGTTTCAGTACGTTTAAAATACAAACGCATAATAATACAACCGGCGTGTCCACTAAACAAAAAAATAACTCACTCTATGCCGCTCTGAAAGCGAACATTGTGAAAGTAGTAAATACCCCACACGCGAGAGACCTGTTGGATTTACAGGGAAGCGCAAACTGTATGGGCGAAACACCAGAAACAAGAAAAAACAAACAAACAAAAAGGGTAACACAAGGAACTTCTCTGGGATTTGTCTTTGGGTGTAACTTTTGCCTTCAGACCGGTAGTTGAGTCTCACAACGGGGCCTCGGGAAATGATGACTGGTGAGGAATGAACACGACTTCTCGCGCGACTAACATTACCTCTGTAAAATAAGCGTATCGGTTGAGCGGCTGCTGGATTAAAAGGAGGAGTTTCGTCTCTATGACCAGGAATAATGGTTGTGGAGTGTATAAAAGTGTCGGAGTTTGAGGGAAGCTAACAGGCTATTCAGCCACACCCTCCCGTCGCTTCCTGATACGCAAGATGTAGCGGGAGACTACAACCGACGCGCGAGAGTCTCAGTAGCGAACTAAGTTCGTTATTGTCGAGGAAACTACAATAAAACATTAAGCTGAACGTTAAAACAATGGCAAGCAAAAGCGAAACTATCTGCCACTGGACAACCGCTGCTTTTCTGCTGGAGAGGGCGTATGGACAATAGATATGCATAAGGAACTGTGTTTTCCCACAGAACTTGGATTGTGTACGAAAAAGAAACGGCTGAAAGTCGTTCGGGAATATTTGATGAGTTTTCAAGGTCTCGTGGGATGATGGTGCAGTGGCGCCGGGCGCCCGCGCGTCTCGAGCTTCGGACGCAGGGTCAGCAAGACGGTCAATACATCATCAGCATCATATTGCAGGACGTGTATTTCAATGCATTTAATTTGCATGACACGAAGAAAACCTGAAATGACAAATTCTGGAAGTCAACCTGCACTTTGCCTTCATCTGGCCATCTTCTCGTTCATGGCACTGCAGTAGCCTTTTAAAAGATTTTTTGGGGTTTGTTTGCATTGTTGGAGCAACATTGACAACCTGTGAAACTGATCAGACTGTAGCCTACCTTACCAGAGGTAGTTGTGAATTGTATTATTTCTTTCATTATGCACATTTAAAATCTGATTATTTAAACATTGGGCAATTCAGAGTTTTTCAATTGAAGGGATATTTAACTATAGCTCTCACCAGCCTATTTTGCCTGCATTTTTTATTATAGGAATATTTTTTTTTTTTCTTCAAAAGTACTTCCCTTATTCTCACAGGTGCATTGAGTGAAGTTTCATATTATTTTGAGTTATCAAAGTGTCCTGTGTGTTCGCAAAGAAGCTGAGTGGACTTTTTCTTCTGAAGGACATTATATAAGACTCTTTGGCCAGTTTCACTCTCCTTGAGAAGGTGTGGAAATCTTTTATTACTGAAGAAAATGACATAAATCACATGTTTCGCACAAGAGAACGTGTGTTGCGATCTTTATTTTGAACATTAGAGCGACCACACTACTATGGCTAGTAGTGGCTCTGGAAAATCAGATAGTGAGGTTTCTACCAACATCCCTAGTGGCAGCTTGCAACAAAGAAAAAGACTTTTATCCATCTGTGACGCATGCAAGAGCAAAATGCAGCTGGTGGCGGACCTGCTCCTGCTGTCCAGCGAGACCAGGCCGGTGGTGAACTCCGACGGCCTGCTCATAGCGGAGACGTTCGAGAAATGTCGCGACACCTTGATCGCCCGAACTAAGGAATTGTCTATTATTGTTCATGACATTCAGAGCCAGCTCAACATGGGGAAGTTTGTGGAGGTCGGGGACCGACTGTTGGAGATGGGGGACCTGGTGGTCTCGCTGACAGAGTATTCGGCGCATGCCGCGTACTTGGCGGCAGTGGAGATCCCAGGCTCACAGGCTGCCGTTCCCGGCCTGGTGGACCGCTATAAAGTCACCCGCTGCCGCCACGAAGTGGAGCAGACGTGCAACACTCTACGCCTTACAGCTCTGGCCGACCTGACGCCACAGCTCCTTCTGGAGGTGTCGCAGAACATCCTGAAGAACCTCACCACGCTCACGGACGCCTCCTCTCTGGCCAGTGATAAATCCAAGGACAAGTTCGCCAAGGAGCAGTTCAAAGCTAGCGTCAAGTGCATGAGCACAAGCGCCACGGCTCTGTTGGCGTGCATGCGTGAGCTGAAGGCCTGCCCCAGCGAGCTGACCCGCAACCGCTGCGTCCTCTTCAGTGGCCCGCTCGTGCAGGCCGTCCACGCCTTGGTGGGGTTCGCCACCGAGCCGCAGTTCCTCGGAAAAGCCGCCGCCATCACCCCCGAGGGCAAGGGGGTGCAGACGGCCGTCCTGGGCGGCGCCATGAGCGTGGTGTCGGCCTGCGTCCTCCTGACCCAGGGCCTCAGGGATATTTCCCAGCATCCCGAGAGCAGCTCCCAGATGCCCGTCTACCGGGAGCGTCTGCGCAACTCTGCGTGCGCCGTCTCGGACGGATGCACTCTCCTGTCTCAGGCACTAAGGGAACGATCCTCACCTAGAACTTTACCGCCAGTTAACTCTCATTCTGTGAATTAAAACAACTCCCCAGCACGTTATTTTTGAAGTACCAAAGAATCTAATCAGGTTTAACCCCTGTGTAGTATGAGTTAGGGCTGGGCGATAGTTTGAACATTGGAGAGGTTATCTTTTAATGTTAAAAGTATGTCTTAGAAAGGCCGTAAGCAGCTGCTTTCAAACACTCCCACGCATATGTGTGTGAGAGCACCGTAGACGGCATCAAATGTTTCTATTTGCAACATGTTTAACAGCGTTGAGCATTGTAGCCAATGAGCTCCGAAACACAATGACCAATCACAGGTGCTTAAATTAGTCAACGGGGAATCCACTTGTTGTGTTCTACATGCTTGAATCGTCTCATTATAACTAAACGTGATGTAAATAAGAGGTTCATATAAATAAGTAACTAGTGTTGATTTTTGCAGTAAACAATTTGTGACTAAACGTTCTGTCCAGATGTCTTTTTCACAGGGGACATTTTTTTTTTTTGAAAACAAATTAATTGTTAAATCGAATATAATGAAAATATCACGATTTTTAGCTATATCGCCCAGCCTTAATTTGAGTAAATGTAGTGTTTATCCATCTAAATTTACTTTTCATGGCAGTCGGCTTTACTCAAGGTCCCATTTATAGGTTATTTTCTCATACTGGATGTGATTGTGGGGGGAAAAAAACAGTAGCTTTTACTAAAACTGACAAATTTTCAGCAAATCCTCCTGTCGGTTGAGAATGTGGCCTAAAGCGGTCTTTACAACAGAAGCCTTAAAATAAAACTGAAAGTCTTTACCTCAGTGTTCAGCTGAATGGATGTCATTGAGATCTGTAGAAATCATCAGCATCATATTGTTCGTATTCCATGTGTGAATTTCTAATGAGTTAAAGCTGCTGTGAGTGTGTGCCATAGGTTTTACACTATTTACAAGACTTACAATGATATTTTAATGTGCTGTTCCCCCCAAGCCCCCCCCCCCCTCCCCCCTTCTCATTTTTTATCATGCATGTACTGGAGTATTTATTTCAAGTAATTAAAAATGTTGTTTCTCATAACTATCGTGTGACATCTCAGTCTAAAGATTAAAATACTTGATTATTTTAAATCTATGAAAGAGGCCGAACGTTTTCACTGAATGAACAAAATGTGTGCTCTGAGCAATTGAATGTGATTTATCATGAATGACGCATCCAAGCATTTCTAGTGAAGCATTTGTCCAAATTTCTATACAGGTGGATTGGTGAAGTTAAAGCTAATAATCCTGGTGCCTTGAAGAGCTCCTTTACGCAAAAGCTACCTTGACTAGTTCCTGATGTGTTCCATTTGTTATCATAGTCCTTGATAAGCCGCCTGCTATACCTTCATCTGTGTGTTTGAAGTTTGGAATGTTTATCTCTTCCACCACACATCTTATGTGCAGGCGTTTTTCCACACATTTCCTGTACATGGAAAACCCCGGATTAGACCAATAGTGAAAGAGCTACTAGCAATTTTTACTTAATATCCCTAGTCTAAGTTATGGGAAAATTATACAAATAAAAACAACGATCTGCGTTACGGTAAATCTCGCTATATCTGTCAATATCCTTATTCATATTATACCCAAAAAATAACTAACTAATATTTTGATGTAAACTATAGGCCTAAACATGGTTCAGTCATATTATACCCAAAAATCAAAAGATTTTTATAATGCCTCTACTTTGAATGTTCATCTTCTGTGAATTTTTGCGTTATATTATTATATAAAAAATAATGCACGTTTTTACCCAAAATTCTCATTACTGTAATACGAAAACAAAAACTATATGATGTATATATTAAATGATAAATAATTGTATTACATATATATTTATATTTAGTAAAGGGCTGTCAAATGGATGAATCACACATGTATGCATAAGCGTGTGTGTGTGTCTAATATATATGAATATGAAGTTCAGATGCAAAATCCTCTAAGTGCCATTTGACATTTTCTTCTAGAATGATCATTATCAAGCTTGTATATTTAAGCTCAGTAATTTTACTTAAATGACAATTAATAGGTAATCTTCATTGCTATTTCAGTGAAATTAGTGATCACACACACATTTATGCATGTGTGATTAATCGATTTGACAGCGACACACACGCACACTTTTATACATACATGTGTGATTAATCGATTTGACAGCGACACACACGCACACTTTTATACATACATGTGTGATTAATCGATTTGACAGCCCTTTACTATATAAATATATTTAATAAAAAATGTGTATATACACATATTAAAAAAAAAAAAAACTTTTGTGTTAGATGCAATGAATCAATTTTACAGCACTAAGTAAAATAATGTTTCTGAAATAGTAAAACACTCATACAGTCACAGTGAGATTTAAAGGGAGAAACGTTGAATTACAGTAATAATGCAGTAATATTGTAATTGTGCTTGTGGTATTAAAATATCTATGAATTTTATATAATATATATATATATATTATTTTATTATTTTTTTTTTCTGGGTTGAAATGTGTGTGTGGGGGGGAACTGTTGGTGCACAACAGGAAACCAAATGACCTCTTCTATCAGGAGACACTTCCTTCACAGCACAAAATGTCGGAGAAATAATTTCGACCCAGGTTTCGCCCATTTCCTGCTAAAAGGAGAGAAGTGTAAGCTCTTCCCCATCCTATTATGCAAGTGTGTGCTGTGAGGGTCTGTCTTCTCCCCCAGTCACCCAGTATCCTGTTTCAGATTCGTTATTATCAGTGTAAACACCTCACCCTCAAAAGCAGGGAGACGTACAGATGATGGGGGAGAAAGGGATGTCTGGAATGTTAACATCTATAATGAAATGTGATTGACATGTTTAGGGGGGAAAGTATTTTTTTTCTCTAAAAAAAATGTGTAATGTATGTAATAATTCATACACACAGTCATGTTTGCCATTGATGAATGCACAATGCACTAGAAGATGAAAGTGGTGCTTGTCCAGGCAAAACTCACTGATCACTTGGAAAAATTAACACACCAATTGAGTTGATTTGGATAGAAGCATCTGCTAAATTAATAGATGTAAAAGTTAACCTATTATTCATGTCTGGAGCACAAATGGTGTAAAATCAGCAGTAAAATGTAATACTTAGGGCTTTGTTTAAATTCATAATACAAACTCACATTTGGCAAGTTTTGATACTGTGGATATGGGTCTAATCTGCCATTTCATTTCTGGTGGCATTAACACTTTGTTGCTCATTTGAGACCTAATAAGATGCGCGTGGTGAGAGTAGAATGACACTGAGCTCATAATTTATGGAAAAACCTTATCAAATGGCAGACATTGCCGTCTAACTGACTCGTTATAGAAGGCCCGTTTGAGGGGACTTTCTAGTCCATGCATTTTGTGTTGCCCTTTTTTCTGCCGTGTCCTCAAAATAGGAATAAACATAAGATGTATGTATTAAAATTGCATATGAAATTTCTATCCATTTGAATTAGACCATTTTAACAAACAAACTAATAAAATGTTATGCATGTTTGTCAGTTTTGCATAAATGAAACAGGTAACAACAAAAGTTAACCAGTTAAAACATAATGGCATAGTTTAGCATGGCAACTATTTGCATCATATTTAAATAATTTTCTAAATGCATTTATTTAATATTTTTCAAATCATCAACCATAAAACCCATAATCAGTATGGCTAGCAGTGGAACAACCAATATGTATTACTTAAAATATATTTACCATTTAATTTATGTATGAATAACAACCATAACATTAACTTTATTAGTATGTTTATGTTAAAACAGTGTAATCCAAATAGATGCAATTTACATAAATCTTACATTTAGGCCTAAATATGTGTCTTTTTTATCTTTTGTTTTACTTAAATTAGCATAAATCTGAGAGACTATATGGGCTAGAAATGTTAGACACTGAAATAGACAACATCCTTTAGAGAAACTCAGTTACCCATTTAGGTTGGATTAGGTTTAGTGTGTCAAGCAACAGCTGTCGTCTTGGTCAGAAGTGTGACGTCTCTTGGTAACCAAGGCCAAATGTCAGTCTAGTGTGATTCGATACCGATCGTATCATATATCCCTCCGCTCACATAAAAGACACACCCAGGTCATTGTGCTAACGTTTGCAAAAGGCAGATCAAGTTTCATTTTCAGCGTTTTATTGAATCTGCATCATAGCTGGTAAATGTTCAAATGTATAACTGCCTTGTTCATAAATCTAAATGTTTAGCAGTGGCTTAGTATAGTTGCAGAGAATATTTCTCAGGTGATGTATACTGTACTTCATTTACAATTTTTGGTGAGATAGAACCAATTCGTTCAAAAGCACTGATTCCTTTTGTAACGAAACAAGCAACTGTCATCATAAAGGAGTCATCAAATCAGTCACTAAACTTGAACATTGAATGAGAAACACTGTTCACAGTTACTCTAAACAAACCGTTTTGTTAATTGAAAATGTGTTTTTTTTTAAAGCAATAATGTATTATTTTTATATAACATTTTCCACAAACAGGTACCAATATGCATTAGTTACAAAAATAATTCAGACATCATATATAATTTTTTATATATATATTTTTACTAGTGGGTGCAGGACACTAAAGTTCATTTATGCAAGTAAGGATAACAAAATAAAGTAAACTGTGACATATTATACCCAAAAAATTCTTCCGACAGTGGACTACCAGTAAAAATGTATTTGGGACCAAAAATTATTCAGACAAATTGACCTGACCATGTTTTCCTTAAGTGTTTTTTTTTATTTTATTTATTTATTTAAAGGACAAGTTCGGTATTTTACAAGTAAACCCTGTTTTAAGATCGTTTCTGATGAAATAGAATGGTTTTCAGTTTCTGTGGTTATAAAACGCATAAAACTTTAGTTTACAAAGACGTGAAACTCACCAAGTGGTCTGGGGTGTTCACTGATATGCTCACACAAAAATCGCTGAAAAGATGCTTTCCAACAGGTTTTATCGTAGTTTTTGTACAACTCCATTGACTTGTATCGTATGTTCTGTGATGTACGGTATTACTCCGCCGCCGGAAACGGAAATGGGGTTGTTTGTATTCTTTCTGTAGTCTAAAGCAGTCATGGTATCGTAGGCTACAGTATACAAGTGGTTTGCTTGCAATTGGCAAAGGTGCATTATCGCCACCAACTGGGCTGGAGTGTCTATTATTCAAGCTTTCAACGAAAGTTTGTACGGTTGTGAGGCGTTCGGACAAATAGGTCTACAGTTTTACAACGAATGGTAAAACATCTGTTGGAAAGCATCTTTTGCAGCGATTTTTGTGTGAGCATATCAGTGAACACCCCAGACCACTCAGTGAGTTTCACGTCTTTGTAATCTAAAGTTTTAAACGTTTTATAAAGGATTGTTCCTGTGCATCTATGCTACCATTGTAGAGGTGTGGGTGTTAAAACCACAGAATCCGAAAATTCTCGGGACAGCAGCATCTGTCTAAAAAACAATCCTAACCATTCTATTTCATCAGAAACGATCTTAAAACAGGGCTTTAATTGTAAAATACCGAACTTGTCCTTTAAATGCTAATGCGACCATTTTGCACGTCAAAATTAAGCATTGCTTGGTAATTGGTTGACCTCAATTGGTATTATCTAATTGTGTACAGCTGACAACTATTCAACCTTATTCATCTGTGAGACAGTCTAACGGAAGAATGACTAAAACAAGTGAAATATTGACAACTATTTGATAAGTTATTATCCTATTTTATTATTATTTTCTAAACTATAGTGAGTAAACTGTGATAAAGTGAGAAATGTTGAAGGTGTCTGAATACATTTTGGTTTGACTGTATATATTAGGTGCAGGATTGCTCTATAATATTCAAGGGGAATCATATTAGGAGGATACATTGCCCTGTGCCATCTGTTAGTTTGACATCTGCCCTGAATATTCAGCATAAACCACCCAGAAATCCTCCCAGCCTTAGAGGCAGAGAGAGTTTGGCAGGAATTCAAACAGAGCTGAAATTCCTCATCCTTCCCCTTTGGCTGACCTTGGACCAGCAGTTTTTTCACACTGCCCTCTCATACACCCACACCTTCTTTTGACCACCAACTGCCCAGGGCCTGTTATTGTCTCTTCTGAAGGACCAGGCTAGATGGGACGGTGCGTCACTGTCCTTAAATAAAACTGCACCACCCGGGAGGATGACAACAGAGAAACATTTCCTGACATTGTCTTATTCTGTCTTTGTCTAATGAGGCCTGGGAACAAAGTAATTTCCCTGTTAGGGCCAGACGCACTGCAAGCTGCCAAACGTAGACATCCGAATGGGTGCGTATGCTTTTGTCAGATGAGTTGAGGAAATACTCAAGAGGCATTTCAAAAATAGAAGAGCTCATCTGCAGCTTGAACCAGAGTTATTATCGCTAAATAAACTGAAAACATTTTTAAAAATTATTTACTCGAAATATAATCAACAATGAAAATAACATTTAAAATAGTTACTCATTTTATTTCAGCTTGCCAAGGCAGCATTACTCAAGTTAAAAGTAAAATTACTAAAACTTATTAAACAACAACTTTATAGACATATGTATATGTCTGCAAAAAAAAAAAAAAAAAAAAACAATAAAAATGACAGAAACATAAACAATTTCTTAAAACGTTAAAGGGGACCTATTGTGCCCATTTTTACAAGATGTAATACAAGTCTCAGGGGTACCCAGAATGTGTCTATGAAGTGTCAACTCAAAATACTCCCCAGATATTTTATTATACCACGGTTAGGCAAGAGCAGGTCGGTCCCGGAGAGCCATTGTTCTGCAGAGTTTAGCTCCAACCCTAATCAAACGCACTAGAACCAGCAATGTCTTCAGGATTACTATACAGGCACACCTTTTTCAGGGTTGGAGCTAAACACTGCAGTGGCTCTCCAAGACCGATGTTGCCTACCTCTATGTTGACTTAGGCTATGTTTACACGGAAACGAATCTGAAGAGAAAACGCAAAAGTGGCGTTGCGTTGTCACTTTTTATTCTGCGTATAGACAAGCGTTTTGCATGGGTGGGAAATCCGCGTGCATATGATGACGCAAAAGTGTGTGAAATTCAATGTAGTATGCACTCCAGGCGGCTAGGAGTGCATACTACAACAACACCAAGTCCGTGCGCCTGCGTACAACCTTCACTGTCAAGCAGACTTTCACGTTTTTACCCTTTACACAGGAACGCGGCGGTAGAGCGTTTTTAAGATTTCCACTCCGGAGGGTGGTTGCACTTTTTTGCGTTTTTAAGCCCCAAACACGGCGTCGCAATGTAAACGAAAGGCACATCCGATCAAATATTTTTACGTTATCCCCCACGAGCGTTCTCGTGTAAACATGGCCTTAGACTTCCTTTATTATTCCCAGATGGAAATACTTTGAGTGGAAGGAAAAACGTGCTGTTTTCATGCATGTATCTTTAAATGCAAATGAGCTGCTGCTCCCCACTCTGGAGGGCGGAGCCTGTTCGTGCATCCAAACGAAAACATCTGTTTGGTTTTGATTATCTAGTGATTTATATCATGCAATTCTAAATATTTCCCGCAATTGTGACTTAATATTCAACGCGTTCTCATCCCAAAGCGCCATATACGACGCTTTTGCAAAAGCGTAAATATCCAACACACATGGCACCCTTTAACGTCTAATGAGATGCTTTGGTTATGGTTAAGTTTAGGTATGGTGTAGGGTAAGGGTTAGACCACTAGGGGGTGCCTTCTGCCCAAATATATCTGCGTCTCATTTGACGTTAAAGGGTGCCATGTGCGTTGGATATTTACGCTTTTGCAAAAGCGTCCTATATGGCGCTTTGGGATAAGAACGGGCTCTAATATTACGCAATTCTGACTTTATAACCCACAATTGCAAGTTTATATCAAGCAATTCTGAATTTAGAACTCACAATTGCGATTTTTTTTTTATCACACAATTGTGAGATGCAAACTTGCAATTGCGAGGAAAAAAAAAAAGAATTGTGAGATAAAAAGTTGCAATTACCCTATTATTTTTTATTCTGTGGTGGAAAAAAGCTTCCATACATACATTATCAGTCTAAACTTCTGATATGGCACACATCCGAAGCATGCACACAGAAAGCTAGAGGTCATTTAAAATGTAAAATACACACAAGGTTATGTCAAAAACACAAAGTTCACAAATCTGTAGGCCTATAAGCAGCGTAAAATCACTCACTGATCTTGATTGAATTACTTTAGTAGCTTTAATAATAATTCATCTCTTACTTGAATGTTGCTGTTAAATGCTCTGGCAAGAAGATTAACATGGTGGACTGTGTACAGCTCACTAGGGGGAGGAGCTAAGCTAATAGGGAAGTGGGCATAGCTTGTTCCAATCTGACATCACATTATAACACATTCCTGAATGGCTCATTTTGAGACACTGTGAATTTGAATTACTACAATTATTCACACCCTTCGAAAATTCAAGTGAAAACAGAAAATATAATTTAAAAAAAAATAAAAAACAACTAATAGCAAATCAATGATGCTAAAATAACATTGGCTTGAACCGGATTGACCAACTCTGACATCTACTGTGGGCAATAGAGGACTTTTACTCAGGCTCGCCTTGTTTGTTTAGTTTTAAAATCATGTGATACTGGCCTTACGTGTGTCAACAGACTGTCATATAAATAAAAAAGAAAGCTCAAATCATCCAGCTTCGTGAGGAAATGTGTGCTATCATTTATTCAAATCATTAGACTAAGTTAAAATTTTCAATAAAGATAGCTGGAAGAAATTTTCCGTATTGAATTTTCACAGTTGTTAAATTGCGCGTTTCATTGTTTTTCTGCATTAAAGAAAACGTCTGTAAACTTAAGTTCCCGGTAGAAATTTACCAGTGGGCCTACTAGTTTCTTTAAAAATATAAAATGTTGTTTCATGGATTATTTCATTGCATTTTGATTTCTGCAATTGTTCAAAGAAAAAGGCAAAACATCCCACAGCAGCTTCTATCTATTTCAAGGCAAAACACTTAATGGATGAAGGAACGAAGGAAAAAATACTCTTGGCTGCATCTGTGTCGTAATCCATCTTTGTACCTTCCCAGTTGCTAATATAAACCAGCTCTAAGAGCATCCTATGGGAGCATTCCCAGGGAATGATATCATCCCTCCCTGACAGGCAGCATGCTGAACAGATAAATAATGTGTTTACTCACACTCACAGGGCTCAATTGTGCAAAAGACAAGAAAGATTTGGTTCTTGTTAGAAAAGTAGCATCTATAAGTTAAAGAAACACACACAAACACACTGCAGTATTGCTGCATGGGCCACGCGTTCACACAGATGTACTGAGAGTGTTATAGCAGGTGCGAGAGTGTCTGTGTGTTTAAGGCGATCCCAAAGACACAGACAGATTTGAGGTCATAACATCATGCATAATAATTTACTTTTGGCCAGGGTTTTCACTCCGCTCACTGCGCTCAGAATTGTATAGACAACCAGGAAGTTATATATAAATATTAAACACTACCCTTCAAAAGTTCAGGGACAGAAAGAATGTATACTTTTATTCAGCAGGGACAAATGAAATGGTTCAAAAGTGATAAACAATAAAGATATTTATGATGTAAAAGTATGCTTACAACATTGAAAATAATAAGAAATGTTTCATGAGCAGCAAATCCTCATATTAGATTGATTTATGAAGGATAATTAATGTGACACTGAAGACTGGAGTAAAGTATTTCTGAATGATAAATGCAGACTTGGTGAGCATAAGAGACTTCTTCACAGAAAACATTAAAAAGCTTATACTGACCCCAAACTGTTAGTGCAGTGTTTAAAAATACTACATGCTGAAAGTGGTGTTCGTGTAGGAGGGCAGAGAGGCGGGTGTTCCTTTAGCAGGGCAGCCAAAGTACAATGTCTTCCTCTTGGCTCTCTCTTTCTCTGTCTCTTTCTCTCTCTCTCTCTCTCTCTCCCTCCCTCCCTCTCCCTCTCTTTAAGGTGGGGCTCATTTCCTCTGACACAGACACACACACAGTCTCACAGTAGAAAACCATCATGTTCTCTATACAGCAGCTCAATGTTCACCGTCTTACAGCACAATGTTCACAAGCTTATGTTCACTGTCTGTCCAGAGGCCCCAAAAAGTATTTCAAAACGCTTTATTAAATGTTCATTCATATATCATCCTAAATGTTCATATATCATTATATTACCTAATAAAATATAAAATCAGCTAAACAAGTCCTGTTCATTGGCTGACACATGGTAACCAGTTATACTTTGTAGCCTAAGTAATTTTTAAAGAAAGCACATATTTTTGGCAAAATATTCCATAAAAAAGATGTTTGTTGGGTGATATACTGTTTAAAATGAAGAGAAAGAAATATGCGTTTAGCATGCACTGCTTAAAGTCACCATCAAAACGAATTTTTTTTTTTTTTATGGAATATTGCAGTGCTTATATACGATTTATCTATGCACACATCATTATTTATTCTTATTCTTATGCCCTTGTAATCTTTAATCAAAATAACTTCTCCATCTTGCAGTGACATCTCTTCTCTGATGAGTGTTTACCGGGTTTACAGGGCGGGACAACCTGTCACTCATACGAGATCCACCAATAGAAAACCACAACCATCAAATCAATTCCCAGTGGACAAAATCAAGTCCTGCTTTACATATTTTCTTGTTCCAGGAGCCATTTCACTTGTAAATGTCACAATATTGAAAATGGTTCTCACTGCAGAACATGAAATCCACGGGGAGGAGTCGGATCCAGATCCAGCTCCTCCCACCTTCCATATACCTAAACCTACCCAACTCCACCCCTCAGATCTGTATCCGACTCCGCCCCCTGGATCTCGTGTACAGCAGTGAGGTGCTGCTGCAATATTGAAGAAAAGACAATCGCAACTTCCATTTCATGCTGACTTTAAAATTTACCACACTGTATACTGCCAACTAGTTTTAAAATATACAGGTATGAAAAAGAATACATTGCATAACTAATGAATCAAGGTTTAGCTTGTTAACATGACCCGAATGGTAATAACATTTTCCGCTGCTCTAGTGATTATTCACATGGCATCTAGTGTGCAGGTGAGTGGCCCAAAAAAAAAAAAAAAAAAAAAATCTATATGGTCCCATGAGCACATGAGCAAATATCCCACTCTAGGCTTTGAGAAGGTCCTGTGCCAGGTAAGCAAGTGAGAATGCTAACCGTCCGCTTTCTCCAAGTATTATAGACCTGCTTGAGTCATTTGGTACAGCAAATGTACATACTGTGCAAAAAGAAAGAGTATTACAGTTTTGTGCTATTCTGAACATAGCAAGTGTGTCTTTCTAAGTGAAACTGAATGTGATGTGTTACAGTTGATGATCACCAGGTGGCAGAAACTAACTGTGAAACCAGACGTGATCTACGTCAGATGTACAGATAATGCTGCTGTCTACCAGTAGATGGCGTCACTGACCATCAAGGTGAACCTGATTTTACCAAGTACAACATGTTCCTGGATCAACATCTTTGTTGATTCTGGAACAACATTCAATCAACCAATCAGATTTAAAGGGACACGTTTACAGTTTTTTTCAAGTTTAGGCTTACAACCAGGGTTAGGTACTTCTACATCAGTGTTATACACCTATCACTTCCCTCAGATTTTAGGGATAACTTATGGGGGTAGATAGGGATAGGGATAAGGATTTTTTGACAAGAATGTTGTTCCATCAACAAAATATATTAATCCAGGAGCATGTCTTGTCAAAATCAACCGTTGTGAATCAACAAATGAGATAATGGCGTAAACCACAGTAAATATCTATAAACCACTGTAATGATAAAAGGATTTTTTTTAAACGGGACACTACAATTGTGTTTTTTTTTAATTTGTTTTTTTCTTTTCACTATTATAATTAATTATTTTAGTAGTTGTAGTATTAATAGCAGTAGTATAGCCTTCAAATTAACCTTTGAATATAATACAACTTCTGCACAGACAAGAAGCAGAATAATTACTATGACTAGATTGAATCAGAAAATGACAATTAAAAAAAAATATTTAAGCTTCAAATCACAACTCTTGTTAATGTCACTTGATATTGCTTGGAGTGTCAAAGCTTTTATTTAATTGAAATTGTTTCATTTTATTTCATTTAATTTTTTTTGTATAGTTTGTTTACATTTTTAGACAGTTTATACATTCTTCATCTTAGTTAAACATATACTCCATAACTTCACATATCCATAGCCAAGCTGATATGAAGTTTGTCCGCCAGAAAAACTAGAGAAGTACTATTTTAACATATAACATAGTGTTTTACTTTTGTCTATTTGTGGAGTCTTCCCAGGCCTGTGTATTTGCACATGGGATTCCTGTTTATCCAGTCAGAAATACACTGCACACAGACTCTCTATTCAGGCAAGGCGTGTGTGGGTGAGTGCGTGCACGTGGGTGAGTGCGTGCACGTGTGTGTGTGTGTGTACTGAGAGACCTTCTGTGCTATAGGACTGGGGTTAATTAAGGTAAATTACCCTAGCACTTCATTTAACACAAACCCACTATGTCCAGCAAAGCTACTAACATAAACACACTCGGACAGAGAACTCCTTCATACTGTATCTACAAACTCGGCATACTGCAGATCTGGACACTGAAAGGCTATAAAAGTGAAACCCAGATGTAAGGTACATGCACGAAAATGATTTGGTAAATTTGCTATTCGTGAAAGACAATGCTTGCAAAGCAGCAAAACAATAGTGTTGACTTGAAGACTTTGGTTTGTGGCATTGTGCAGATTTTGTTCTGTCAACTGCGCACAACTCACAAATCAAAACAGTTTAAAAAAATTATAAAATGTTAAAACATGAGACAAAACCAGTCACAATTCACTATGCAAATAGATGTAATTAAAAAAAAATATTGCAATGTCATTGCTGTCAGTTCACATAGATTTTCACTTACAACAATTATACAATAAATAAATAAATAAATAAATAAATAAACAGTAATATGCTAATGGTTGAAAACTAATTAAATGGAGACTCTCACCTCAGAATTTGTCTCCTAAAAAAAGTAATCTCAACGTCTCGGTTACACTTTATTTTATGTCCTTGTTACAATGTAATTTGTTCTGAGTTATATTATTTTGCTCTCACTATAGTGTTAGGGTAATGAATGATTATGGTTTGCTTTAGGGTTAGTTGCTTGTAATTATGTACAATTTGCAGTTGTAGTAAGTACTTGTAACATTTGTAACAAATACACCATAAATCTCAACAATGCCAAAACGGTTCTTATATTTGCAAAGACACTAAAGTCTGCAATCAATTCCAAAATAATCAAACAAGAGCAAATATACAAATATACTTTTGTCAATTAATGATAGATTAATATGAATTTATTTCTAAGTCTCCTACAGGGAATTTTAGAAAACCATTTGAGACAAACCTGATACCTAAATGAAACATGACAGAGAACTCCATTAGGATTCCTGAGCTATTAAAGAGCAACCTCATGGCAATAAGATATTCCTCTGAGTGATGCTCTCATAATAACTGCAGCAGTGATCATATTTATAGCATTACTGTAAGCTGCCACCACAGTCTCACTCTTCTTACAGACGCAACAAATTCATGATCAGAGTTTTGCATCTTTAGCCTGCAAATTAGGTCTGATATCATAAGCTTTGACAAAAATTACATTTAACACAGTATACAATACACTACAATACAATGTAAATGTTTTTTAAAAGAAGTCTCTTATGCTCACCAAGGCTGCATTTAATCAATCAAAAATTTAATATTATTATTACAATTAAAAAACACTGTTTTTATTTTAATATATTTGAACATTTAATTTATTTCTGCGATGCAAAGCTCAATTTTCAGCAACGTTACTTGAGTCTTCAGTGTCACATTCCGAAATCATTCTAATATGCTGATTTGCCAAAACATTTCAAGAAACCTTTTTTGTTAGTATTACTGAAATCAGTAGGGCTCTTGCTGTTTATGTGGAAACCGTGATAGTGATACAGTGTCTTTTCAGGATTCTTTGATAAAGTTTAAAAGAATAAATATATATTTTTTATAAATATATACTGTAAAAAATAACGGTACGGTAAAAACAGCAGCTGTGGTAGCCAGAACTTTACCGTTAAAAATACGGTAGGAACATTAATGGTTTTACAGACTTAGCTTAAAATTTACAATAATAAACCGTATTCCATTTTCTGATAAACTGTTGATTTACCAACCATTTGACAAATTGATATCTGTTTTGTACTATTGTAATACACTGACAACCAACAATCATCACAGCAGTGATGAGTCACATAATCAAAATCAAAACTAGTCTTCCATAAGAGGGTTAATACCAACGCATTCTCACCCCAAGGCGTCACCTTTGACCATGCTTCAATATTTGACGTTTTAGGCGCCCTTTAGCGTCACTTACATGACGCGATCCTACGGCGTCATCTAACTGACGCTAAAGGAAAGCGTCAGTTAGAGGACGCGGTTAGGTTTAGGTGTGGGGTGGGGGTAGGGTACACGCGATCCTAGGGCGTCATCTAACTGACGCTAAAGAGCGCCTAAAGCGTCAGATATTGAAGCATGTCCAAATGCTTCCCAAGGCGTCAGTTAAGTGACGCCTTGGGGGTGAGAATGGGCTGTTAATACTTACTTAAAGAAGCTGCAGAGTGTCATTCTCACAAACATTTAACACCATGGTAACACACATGAAATAAAAAAATGCAATAAACATTAATTCAACAACATTAAATGTAACGTAAAACCCTAATGTACATGACTGATTAGAAAAAAAACTATGAAAGAAAAAAATAACTATGGTTCATTGTAGTTTTCTTGTTTTTTTTTTTCTAATAAAACTACAAGGAACCATAGTTACTTCAACAAAAATACATAAAATGTGAAGTGTCACAAAGGGAATTGTGGGAAAGTCACTTCACAGTTTTTCACTGTAAATTAAACAATGGGTTGTTATTTTTCACTTTCAAAAACTGTAAATGTAATGGTATTTTATACAGTAAAATTATATCACAGTTATATACCATATATATTACGGAAACTTTCTGTTACCAATAAACAGTTTTGCACTGTAGCATTTTTAAGTCTTTTACTGTTGATTATTTTACAGTGTAAGCACTCGCATCGCTTCATAAAACCGAGGTTGAACCACTAGAGTCCCAGATTACTTTTCTACTACCTTCTACTATTCTTTACTATCTTCCCAAGGCTTGAAAGTGGTACAGTAATTGCATAGACTGTCAATGGGGGGGACAGAAAGCTCTCAGATTTCATTCAAAAGATCTTCATTTGTGTTCTGAAGATGAAAGAACATTGACATGAGGGTAAGCAATAATGCAGATTTTTCATTTTTGGGTGAACTTTCCCTTTAAGGTGCTTTTGTCCAATTCCACCATGAAAGAAAGCAGCATGAACATCTTCAAAACCTCAGTCATGCGGGTTTATTAAAATGACACCAGTAAATGTTAACAGAAATGCATCTTTTTAAGTATAAACCCAGTTATAAACTAATTATGAGAATGCATCGATTCAGTCAGAGAAAATCATCTTCTCATGCATCTCTGGTGGCCAGTATAAAAAAAGGCTTGCGCACTGACTAGGTGTAGGGTCACTTTCAGATGGAGAAAGTCTCCCTCTCTCTCTCACTTTCCAAACTGTCAGACAGGAAGAGGGTTGTGATTTGGTGGCCGGTTGTATGAGACGCCACTTGTGTTCAGCTGGCCGCTGGAAAGGGAGGGTAGGCGGCAGTTACAAATGCTCCTCTTAACCCACTGACAGCCTCTGGCACTACTCGAAGTGAGAGAGAGCGAGGAGAGAGAGAGAGACATTTCTGAGTATAGAGGGGGAACTTGTTCAGCGGTGGACTTTTATCATGCTGAACTGACCAGCGTCTTCCCCTCTGGAATACTCTACAAAACAACTGCTAGCAGGACGAGACTCGCAACACACGGATCATTTCACTGCAAGAAACCAAAATGCTCAGCTTTGGTGAGTGTTTGTTTGATCCCTCTTCAATGGAAACTTACATGCGACGTTTAGCCACACCTGATTCAGTGCTCAGAAACAGATGTTAGGGCAGTGTGATTGGCATCAAACTAACACATGCAGGACAAAATTGCATTGCATGCAAGGACAGAGCCACAAAAATGTGGCGAATCACAGAGCTTGTACGTTCAATACTTTACTGAACCCCAGACGCTAATGTTTGCCTTAATTAGATCGGATGGAGACAGATCCATCAACGGGCTCCCAGCTAAACCATGCAATCTGCCCAATGCATCAGTGGAAGAACAACATGCGCTGATTCATATTGCAGTTCTGAGACTAACCTACAATTTATTACCATTACAAAAAAGTTGAATGTTGTGTCTCAGGATAATTGAATGCAGGGTTTGCTTGGATGGCTTTTAGTCATTGCATAATATGGAAATGGTTTGATTAGAAAAGGCTCTGCTTGCTAGAATTTGACAAATGCTTTTGATTAAACGGGGAACTGTTTACATAAACAGTGACAAAGGTGTTTAAGGGAGAGGGGTAATAAACCAGAGTAACACACAAACTGAAATCTGTAATCTAGATTAGTTAAACTTATTTCAGTTCGTTTGCAATAATTAGGCACCCTAGCAACCACACATCAACTCGAAACATTTTAACATAGCAGCAAGTTTGCATCGGCAAACGCAGCTCAATTTCCTTCATGTGTCTCATTTTGGATTCAACATACTTCAACAAAGAGATAACAGTCGCATTATGATTCGTGCATTATTCTGCTCTCGTTCTGTTTAATGAAAGTCCGTCTGATCATCAGGGAGGACAGGAACAAACGCATCTTCAAAAAGTCTTTGTGGTAATCTATTTATTGAAATGCTATTTCTGTCAAGTCATCCTTTACAAACACAGTCATGAACCAGTGTTTCTTTTGGTCTATTTTTTTTTTAGAATGTTAAACAGTATGACGGTTCTGCACCATTACATCAATGTTTGAGTCAACATTTCAAGTGGGAAACAGTTTTATACTGTGCCACTGAAATAACTGCAAATTAGATTCTGCACACAGTTGGAAAATATCATTGTAAATGACATAAAAATAGAGTGAATATGTAATTCAAACATTTTACCCCCATTTTAGAGTTTAGTTTTTCAATCACGGTGTTTCAGCACAACATTAGGTTAGTTACACACTGCAAACACACTTCTTCTGGGAGATAAATCAAACAGCACAGCTCGAAACTAATCAAACACAACTTTATAAAACATAATTATGAAGCTTGCAAAAGATACTTTTTTTACTAGGCTTAAAATGTTGGCAAAAGTTTTAAAAAAGAGTCCCAGACATCTAAAGCAAAGTGCTAGACTATCAGCCAGAGAGCTGATCCCATTGCAAAAGATGTTGGCAGATATGCTACTTTTGCTCCAGTCTAAAGCAGGCAAACACAATGCTTACACAGACTTCACAGTGATCCATCCAGATGTCTATTAAGAGAAGCAAAATTAACTTCACAAACATACTGCCTTGCACTATACTGCCTATATACACAAGTGACTTATTTGAATGCTCTACAAAGGCAGTAGCCCAACTCACAACTGATTTCAATATAGCATGCTTCTAAGCAAATGACTCATAAGTTCAATAACAATAAGCAAACATAAGCAAAACACAAAGATTTGGTAAGATACATAACATACATAACTATTTTTATTTCATCCTTTTTTCCCTCTCACTCACTTCATTGGCCATCTTGAATGATTTTTTTCCACTGAGTTTGTTGTAAGATTGCCTTCTCCACAATGGATACATGCTAATAGAACACAGCAGTGTGACTTACAGTATGTTTGTAGGCCAACCTGCAAGTTACCATCACCCTACTCTCAGCCTCAGACTTCACAACCATGATGCATATGCATGGCACAAAAAAAAAAATGGAAACGCTTCAGGAGTTTTGAAGTCTTCATCTGATTGGTTGAATTCTACAGGACTTCTGGGAGACGTGTGTGTTGCGTACTTTAACGGTCCATCTGGAAACAAAGATGCAGTGAGGCCAAACCCCCCCATGGAAGAAGAACACCGTCATACAACTGTGAAAAGGAGTGCTTAACAGGATTAACTAAACGCTGCATGTAAAGTTCGCTGCATTAAAATACGTCCAAGAGTTTTACACACCAGTCTGTTATTGTAGGGATATTTGTTACATTTTCACGACCCTAAACATGACATGGAACAAAACAAACTGCGATTGGTTGCGCTGCATGTCGGTCAGACGGCATCCTTGGCCAATGAAAGCTGTTATGGAGTCTAGACATTCTGCCATCAGTCTGAAGGTCTGGCTATGCGTGACTGCATCACCCTGGTTCACTTTTGGTTTTGTGACCAACAAATAACACATTTTATTAATCATGATCATCTTAATGAAGCTTTTATTCATTATAAAGCCTATGAACACCTTCGTCAGAAGTAAAAAAGCTAAATTAAGTCTGCAAAGTCATTCCAATACCTCAAGGTTTTTGCATCTGACCACTTGTCTAAATACATGATGTATTTCTGGAGTTTGGCCAAAGTGTTCAAGTGAAGACTAGTGCAAGTTTTTTTTTTTTTTAATTTTGTTTACTCAGTGGAACACACTTATACAGTACACTGATGGATCGTGGTGCTTAAATTTCAAACGTTTTACAAAATACATATAATCTCTGGAGTCTATACCAATAAAATGTGCAACACTTTATGACCAAATTATATATGTAACATCTAATTAATTTAACTTACACTGGAAAGTTTTCCTAGACATGACACACAATCGTGGCACGTAAGTTCCTGAACGTAATGAATGAGGGGATACGCTCAAAAACTGCTCCAAAGTGGTATTAAAGTTAGTATGGATCAGTGTGCGTTAAATGTACTGTGCTTTGCCATTTTTCAGACCAGGGGCGGTCACTTACTTCCTTTCATGAGCACATGCTCTCAAGTGGCCAAGACTGCAAGGCTGTTAAAGTGGATTAGTGAGATAAGTTTACCTGTTGGTGTGGTGACACTTAATGTCCTCGACAACCTCTTTATAGTCCCATTTAGCCACTTGTTAGAAACAGCCTTCAAGACAAATAAAAGCTTTTAAAAAAATCACAAAGGGGTATTACTGATGTGTTTTATGTAGAATAATATCTATAACATGTGTTAACCACAGTGCTTGTATTCAGGCATTTAACCAAAAAACCCATAAAAGCCATTAACTTGGGATGTTGGAAGTGATGGTGCCAAAATGCTAACTTGTTTCCAGATTTTTGCCTCCAAAAATACACCATCCAGCACTCAATGCTGCCATACCTCCACACGTAGCTGTTAGGCCAATATTATCACTAACGTTACACTGAATCCAAAAGCAATCTTTAGCTTCTGTTATACGCGGTATATAACAGAAGCTAAACTTATACCTAATAACTTATACCTCCATACTGACAGGGCATTGATCTATTTGAATCATAGAGAGAGCATGGTCTGAATAGGTACATTACTAGAAAATAAACGAGTAAAGGCAACATCTTGTATAAAAAAAATCAGTAACGTAACGTTATGGCCGATCGCAAACGCTCGAGGCGTCGAGCAAATTCAAAAAATCGATTGACGTTAATGACTCAAGTAGGCCTACTGTATACTCCTAGTAGGCCTATTCATGTTCATAAACAAGGTTAACTAACTCTAAAACACACATAGCATTATCTAGAATATTGATTAAAACAAATTTCCAAGTTCAACCTACCTTTCAAACAGTTCAAGACGCCGTGGGTCGTGACGTCAGAAAAAACGTCTGACGCATGTTATCAAGTTCCCCAGTGGTGGAAAATAAAGCTGACCAAAAATCAACGTTGATTCAATGTTTGTCTTTTTCAACAGTGAAAGTAATTGAAATATCAACATTGATCCAATATTATTTAAGATTGAATTTTCAACCTCAACCAAAATGATGATTCTGATGGAATTTCAACATTGAAATGTCACATTGCTATCTGGGGATAATTTTGCAGGTTAAATTTTTTTCACGCGTGTGTTCATTTAAGTAAGATAGGCTACTGATTTGATTAGCTGGTTTTAAACTGGACATTTTTATTTTAAATTGGTATATTTGAGCACCTAACCCAAGCCCTACTTGACATAATTTTTAACAGTAAGTAGGCCTACTTCAATCAGTTACTTTACGTGTTCGGTGTTCTATATTGAGAAATGTTTAGGTTCAGGTGCTCAAAAATATTTTACATAATGTAGCCTAATACGATACAATTCCAACGACTTTGGCGGCAGGATAATTTTAAGGTAGGCCATATGCCTATTTACTTTGTATATTTACGCTAAATATTTGTTCTCACTCAATACAATGTATTTCAGTCTGCGTCGGTAAAAATACACTTTTCTTCGCGACGCGAAGTAGGCGGGTTGTGAAAAATCATTCCGCCTACCTTTATGAACATTACATCAGGAGCACGGCCATAACTGCTGTCTGTCTGTAGGCTGCTCAACAGAAAGCCTCACGATTCATTGCGTCAGGATCCATGCTGGTAACAAGCCTGGACAAGGGTCTCTCCTTAGACTAATTTCCCTATCAAACTTCAACAGCACCACAACATTAGAAAACTTTCTGGACGCTGGAGCCATTTAGTAGGCTATTTGAAGTTGGGACTAACCTATGCCAGAGAAAACAATGGAGCTGCTGGGTAATGTAGTGTTTAAAAGCCAAGAGTGGGAGCTACTATCATAAAGTTTCATTTGTGGAGGTCATAATGTTTCTAGACTTCAAAGGAAGGAAATATTTTAATTCTCACATGAGCAATCTGAGTAGCCTAAGACTGAAGGTAATGTCTTTCCATATAAGTGATTCATGCAAAAGTGATTTGGATTAAATGTCAAGTAAATTTGTGATGGGTGAAGGAGAGAATGTGCATGACAATTTATTAGTCTCACAATATGGTTGAAGGGATAGTTCACCCAAAAATGAAAAATTACTCACCCTCATTACGTTCCAACCCATTCACATTAGGCCAACATTTGCTGTGGAATACAGAAGAAATTTTGAAGAATCGTGTGTTGAGAGAAACAGACCAAATTTTAAGTCTTTGACAAGTAAGATAGCTAGGCTACTAAACCTGAATGTCCAGCTATATCAAAAAATGATTTTTAAAACAGTAAAATTGTACAATATTTTAGAAAACATAAAGTGTGTCTCTATGTTGTTGTTTCTCAGTGGCACAATAGCATTGTACAGTATAAGGCGATACTGCTCGATTGTTAAAGCATTGAATTTTATATCTATAACATTAAGACATATGTGAAATAGTTTTTGCATAATCTATCTTTACTGCCCCTTTCATTTCTAAACACTGTGATGTAAATAAAAACAGAAGCAATATTAGCAAACAACTTCTGGCTCCAATCCACTGATTTTAAAAAGGTCCCAGACCATAAGCCTTCAATAGGCCTATGACAAAGAGAAATATGAATATCTGAGAGATCATGAAACTTTGCACATGAAATCTTCTCTTTGTGGCACAGTAATGCCCACTATCACCACCAGGTGACTATGACATCATTCTCACCAAGCGCTTTATCCAGAAAGTACATTGCGATTTAGACGCTAGCAGTCACAGTATATTCCCACATGTCAGCGTGAATATGAGCTCATCTCACATGACTCCTAATGTATGTGCAGGGGGTCATTTATAATGCATGACAGATCCCGTCATGCCTGTAAGGAAAGAAAACAACAAAAACCATTAGGTTTAGGCCCCTTTTACTGATGATAATAATGCTTAATTTGTATAGTGAGATTTGCATAAATGGATGAAATGCAATTATTACTGGGGGAATACAGTCACCCTTCAATTACAGCATATTTAATTTTGGATTAATAAAATGAAAGACCATCATTATCCATATATTACAGTTTTTCTTCTTCATAATGGATTTTACTTATTATTTTGTATCTTATATTTATTAATTCCTTAGCACCTTCCATACAATTTTTTATAGGCTACTGTATCAAACCCTTTCCTTGTCATTAGGCTACTTGTTTTGTTTACAATGCTTTGTTGATATTGTACATTGAATTGATTTATGTAATCAGATTGTTTTTTAAAATTGGATTGATAAACTTGACAGTTTCACATTTAAATGATGTAATGAATTCAAAATGTCCAAAATGAACTATCCCTTTAAATCTGTGCAATCCATTTCATTTGTGCGTTTCCTTCATTTTGAAGGCATACAGTAAAAAAATTCCCTCTCACGGTCATGGGGCAATACTTTCTCTTTTTTCCCCCCTCCCGTCATGGAGCCGAGAAGAAAAGCGCTCTTATCTGTGCCTGTAGCTCTCTATGATTTCTGAGAACACTTAGGGCACAGAAGGATGGTAGAACGGACTCCTAACTGAATTTTCTAATTGCTCTCCTCTGCAGAGCGGCCCCCTCCATTAGCAGTGATGCATCCTGGGAGAGAACCTCCCTCTGTGGCCATCCTGCCTCTGAGAAACACCCACCACCAGCAACTGCACCACAGGAGGAGAACCAAGAGGATGGAGAGGGGGAAACCGGGACTGCGCTCCAAGAAACTGGCCATCCTGTCACGGTCGCTCATCATCTGTAGCTCCAGCACCAATGAGGACGCCTCCAGCCCAGAAGAGAGGTACTGTGAGGCCTGGGACGCTGGACTGGAGGAGGGATACCACAGGGACCCGCTGGAAGGGCCAATGGGAAGTTCGGAAAAGTGCATCACGAGGAGCATCAGTGTCCAGGCGTCTCAGAGGGGACAAGAGGGCCCCAAAAGGACTATTAGGAGGTCCTTCTCCATCAAGGTATGTATTGCTGATGACATCACAGCAGCTGGGCTTTCCTATTGGTTACATCAGATGACATGTGATGTGATTTTCACATGCAGGTAGAATAGACCTTAATCAGGGTAGCGCCATATTTAATGAAAAGTACAGAAGTAGTGTGGTTAGTGGATTGGACTGTTGTTAGTATGTTCATATGAAGAAAGTCTTTATTGTCTATATAGCCTCATTTTCATCCGAGTTAAATTCAATATGACGTCTAACCTGACTAAGGTCTATTAACTTTTGTCTCATTTAGGAAGAACTTAAATCATTTAAGTTTCTATCGCTATTTTCTGAACTTAAACCCACTGTAAAAAAATATATATATATTTTCATGATTTGTAATCACAACATTTCTTTCTTTTGTCAAATCAACTTAAATAATTTATGTAGTTCAGATAACATAATATTTTGAGTTTCTAATGGTTAAATCAATCTCCTTCGTTGTATGAACTCAATTTTTCCATTTCAATGAACTTAAAATTTTAAGGCAACCAGGTTACTTAATTTTTTAAGTTAAACCAACAATATTTTTTTTTTTACAGTGTCTTTTTCTAATTGGACAAATTAACGATTTTCCAGAAACTTTCGAAAGAGCTTTTCAAAAGATGAATCTGCATAATGCATAGCTTTTCTGTCATGTTTAATGTATTCTGCCGTTTACTAAATATAAGTGGTAAAACATTTTTTTTTTACTCAATTTTGTATTATTTTGTATTGAGGGAAAGATATGCGTTCACCGGGCGGTCTCTAAAGTGTTAACACTGTTATTTTTGCCGTTTATTAATCTGAAGCTGCTTTGAGACAATCTGCAAATGTGACTTGACTAAAACAAAAACAAAATGGGTATTGTTAAGAAAATGACTATGGATAAAAATGCACAGCACAATAATTTCACTGCAATAATATCTTTCATAAGCCTGTCACTTATAGACCTTTTAGAGACTGTGTCATTATGATGATATCTGAGAACGTCAGACTATTTCTTAAAAGTTTTCCAATGTTAATTCTGGCTTGCCTGGCTGGGATCACAGGGATCTCTCTTGGAAATGAATCATTATCACATGGCTGGTGTGATGGGAGATTCTGTGGTTCTGCCCAACTCATTACTCCTGCACAAAAGAGAGCTTGTTGTGATACAGAGAGACACAGAACGCAGAGCTCATACAGCTCACATAGGACATTCTCACATTCTTGTGAAGTCTTAAAGCAGAACATACTGATAAATCACTCTGTGACCTTTGCACAACATATAAAAAGTGTTGTAACAACATTTACTTTGTAATGGCACTGCTGGGACTTTATGAATAGGAGATAGACTATGTTCAGAAGGGATTGCTATAGCCAGACGTTTGACTTGTGGCTCAAATGCTGATGCACTTTGTAACTTATTCTGACCAAAAACGAAGAAAAAAAATTGAAAAAAAAAAAACATTGTCAGTTTTGGTGTCAGATCAATCTGAAATAGATGATGCCAAAATAATAATACTGCAGAAAATAAATATCATTCAGAGTATGGTGTGAGTAAGTTGCACACAAATTGTAGCACTTTACAATAAGGTTCCATTAGTTAACATGAACTTAATAAGTTGTATTTATTCATTTAGCTGACTCTTTTCTCCAAAGTGACTTACAATTGCTATATATATGTCAGAGGTCGCACACCTCTGGAGCAACTGGGGTTAAGTGTCTTGTAGGGGTGGCAGGTTCACAAAACCCACGGTTCGGTTTGTATCACGGTTTTAGGGTCACGGTTTTCGGTTCTGTACGGTTCTTGTTATTTTTTCTTTTAATCTTTAACACTCCAGAAATGTACTTCAGCATGTGATATATAGCTTAATTATCCACACTTTAGGATACAGTATTAAAAAAATATATATTATATTCATGCAATCATGCACAAACTGAATTTTAGATTTCATCTCAGATTTAGATACAGCAAGAGAGAAGAAATTGACATGCTTTTTGTTTATTTGGCAAAAAAGGAGAATGTGTATCACTATCTCTACAAGAACTTGTGCATTTTTATCACATAAATCTTATTTACACAAAGAAATTAACTTTCATGTATCAACTGCTAACTTTTGTAGCTCTTACCAAAATTCTATCTTTTAAAAGAAAAAGAGAGGAACTCTTAAAACACTGTCTTTTAAATGTCAATATACATGAAACCTCATTGCCTATAGATAATTAAGCTATAGCAATAGCAAAGGCCATAAACATAAAGTGAAATTGAAATTCAACCTCAACACAAAAACAGTATCAACAATGCTTCTATTCCCAAAATGTGAGGGTACTTTTTTCCACTTAAAATTAAAGTGCAGGGTTTGGAAACGTATGACTGAAGCTCTTATCTATACATAAAGTGCCACTGTAGTTAAATTAAAATATCATAACATGAAATCCAAAATGTTCCCACACACCGGACTTATACCATAGACTTATACGACGCTGGCGCATCCTCCAACTCCCTCATCTCTCCCACTTGCCACTTCTCCGCGTGCCGTGACCTGCAGCGCTCCATACTCCACTTTTACTGGCTTGTTTATTAACTTGAACCGGCGCTGCACAGAGCGATCGGTAATGACATCAAATACAGCGAAAGTGATAAATGCATACGGAGCCGAATCGCGCTAGATTGATGTTATTGATGAGCGCCGGTCCAAGTCGAACAAGTTTATGTCGCGCGAAAAGAAAACACACGTCACATACGTGCACGAGGTTACATTGCGCATGCGTCGAACCGTGAGACGCACACGCGCTCCGAACCGAGACAAGCGAACCGAACGGTTCGGGTGTTTTTTCATGTACCGTGCCACCCCTAGTGTCTTGCTCAGGGACACATTGGTGTCTCACAGTGGATTCGAACCCGGATCTCTCACACCAAAGGCATGTGTCTTATCCACTGTGCCAACACCACCCCTTGTTGTATCTGTTTATTGTTTAATGGACCCGCGCCTATATGATCTAACAATTAACAGTTGTAATTAATGCAGCAAACATTACTACTGTAACAAATGTATTTTGCATTGTTAGGTAATATGCATTAATTTGCACTAACTAAAGGGAGCCTATTGTAAAGTGTTATCCACAAAATGTATTATGAACCGCTATAAAACCAAACCAATCTCTTGTTACCTTAAATTACATGTTTATATCTATAAAGCTGCTTTGAAACAATCTATATTGTTAAAAGCACTATAAAATTGAGGATAACTTGACTTGACATGATACTCAGTTGTGAGTCCACAAAGCAATAATCTTTACACTAAAAATGAAAGGTCAAGTCAGCCATAATGCATTGTGGTATACAATGTTTCATAACTGATCGTCTGAGTATTTCACACTCTTAAAAATGCTGGGTTGTTTTAACCCAATTTTGGGTCAAATACGCACAAACCCTTGATGCACAAACCCTTGATATCTTGATGCTTATTGTCACTTATTCCATATTCTTAGTTCTGAGTAGCTGCAGATCATGATAGGCTCTCAGGCCACAAACTGTTAAAGCCTGTATCTGCCAAAGCACCACAAAAAAAAAAAAAAAAAAAAAAAAAAAAAAAAAAACGTTGGGTTAAAAATGTAATTAAAAAATTAACCCAAAATAATGGCTAGGTTTGTACTGTACATATTTGACCCAAAATTGGGTTAAAACAACCCAGCATTTTTAGAGTGCATGCAAACCGAGCATTCGGTGCACAGTAGGGTAGTTTGGTATTCCAACCTGAATGAATCTACGGCTGAAAAGACGGCCTTTTTGGAAAATTTGTTAAAATTAAAATTACAAGCACTTGACAATTTCGGTTTCCTGAGCCTAACACTCATCTAGTTAATTGTGAAGGCTCTCTACAGAGGGGCCCTGTAAAGGTCACTGATGTGGTTCATGGTCTAATAAAGCACAGCTATTATGGTCACATTAACTTCAGCTGTCAAACCATGGATTTTTTTTTTTTTTTTTTTGGTTGTTAACAGACTTTTTATTTGAAGAAATAGTAGTGCCCTTGTCTGACTGTTCTGATGGTTCCTCTGGAACAGGAAAGCAGTTTTTGGAGAATGTGTGTCGCCACACGTGAGGAGGGTCTACAAGTGGGTGATAACAAACTTCAGTCCAACGACAATGGGGCTACTGTTGGCCAGGATTTACACAGGTAATAATCAGCTCATTTCAACAGTTTTATGTTGTTTAAACACAGGCCTCAACAATAAAGATCTTTCTGCTGGTCAAAATGGGCCAGTATTTCAGAGTTTCACTAACCTTGAGACAAAAATGACACATTTTGCAATTTTTGGTAACATGTTGCTAAGATTTACAGTACTTTCAGATGTAATAATAATTCAATAATGATAATGATTTGTTAAATTGTATATTAAAGCTTATTTACAAGCAATATTTACAACAGATATAATAAATATTTATTATTAAAATGTACATTAAAAGTTAAATTTAAGGGTTCACCATTTAATGAAACCCCACAAAGCATGCATACATTTATAAATAAAGTGTAAAATTAAATAAACATAATTCATTAAATAAAATTCATTATTAAAATTGTAATAAAATAATAAGTATTTATTATTGGAATATAATTATATAATTTTATTATTTTATAATAATAATAATAATATTTTTATAATAAAAAATGTACAAAAAAGGGCCCCTGTTCATACTGTCAAGCTCTAGCAAATAATAATAATAATTGTTTTTATTATCAAAGTATTGAAATTACTTTCAACTATTAAATACTATTAAATAACTATTAAATAACATAAGCATAATTCATTAAACTAACATTTATTATTAAAATTATATTTATTATTAAAAATGTAAATGTTATTAATTAAGTAAAACAATAATAATTATTAATTAATTAAATTATTAAATGGAATCATTAAACCCAAATTAAGTATAATTCATTAGAATAATATTTATTATTAAAATAGTCTTTACAATCAGCCCATTCTCACCCCCAAGGCGTCACTTAACTGACGCCTTGGGAAGCATTTGGACATGCTTCAATATCTGACGCTTTAGGCGCCCTTTAGCGTCAGTAAGATGACGCCCTAGGATCGCGTGTACCCTACCCCCACCCCACACCTAAACCTAACCGCGTCCTCTAACTGACACTTTCCTTTAGCGTCAGTTAGATAACGCCGTAGGATCGCGCCATGTAAGTGACGCTAAAGGGCGCCTAAAACGTCAAATATTGAAGCATGGTCAAAGGTGACGCCTTGGGGTGAGAATGCGTTGTTACAATTAAGTTTTTTTAAATGAATAACAATAATAATATTGTAAATATATATATATAAACTAGCCCCAATCCATGTGTAATTACCTCTAACAAATAATAAACATCATCATTATTAATAGTATATTCAAAAACAGTCTATCAGTCCATCCTTATTGCTGGGCCCTCTAATCTATTGGCATATTCCCAAGAAAAATACATGCATGTAAACATACACCACACACACGTGACACAACTCTATGCATATTACAGTGAAAATGCAAGTGCCCTAATGCACATATTTTCTTTGTTGTCTCTAGGGACACTTATGTCTACTTTGGAGACAGGCTTGCCCCATTTAACGGACAGGTTATAAACGATCAAAGAAAACAGGAGCCTGATCCAGAGAGAAAGCCTGTGCTGAAGACTGTGTGCAGAACCACCAGTACTGAAGTAAGACTTTATTGTCCATTAGAAACATCAAAACATTCCTCTGATCTGATTAGAGGCCAGTTCTGTGGGTTGGGATAGATGAATGTCTATTCTAAGCTTTCTGAAAATGTCAGACGACCAGACGAGATCCCAAATAACTTCACTCCTACAAACTCTGCTATGCTACTGACAGCGGGCGGACATTGCTATGCAAAAATCAGGAGCTTACTCCTCTCAACAAAACATCTATTGTTCTCGTTTGATTTTTCAAGCCAACAAAATGAGCATGCTGTTAAGTTGAGAATGGTTTGAATTAGCCATATAACAGAAATACTTAAACTAATCAGTGAACTTCAAACATTCGGGAAACCGTCTGCCTTGGAAAAATGAAGGAGCTCTTTTGAATGAAGCAGTCTGAAACATTTTTTTTTTAATCTGTACAAATAACCATTTTGCTAATGAGATTTAGGTTATGCTTAAGATAAACAGTCCTCAAAGAAACTATTTTTATGACATTTTCAGTGAGAAAACTGGGTTCTTGGTGGTTGAAATCGTATGTTTGATATCTTGACCACTGCATTTCCAAAAGCTATTTGATTTGAGGTATAATTTAAATGTGTAGCACAACTGTTGTGAGATAAGTTACAACCAAAGTTTAATACTTAGGGACAGTAGTTTGTACAAATCACTGAGGTTATTGAAAGTCCACTTTAGACATTCTAGTAACTAGTTACTTAGTAACTTTGCAACTACTAAGTATGTCAACTAACTCTCATGTGTTAGTATAAATAAATTGAAATGTACTTGCAAAGTTACTTATAGTCAGTGGAATGTCTGTTGGGGAGCATCAAAATAAAGTGATATTAAGATAGTCTACTAATAATGTACTAATGAGAGTTAGTTGACTTGTAACTACAAAGTTACTAACTAGAAACTACAAAGTTACTTTGAGTTAGTAGAATGTCTAAAGTGGACCATTGGAATAAAGTGTTACCATCACATACCCTAAGTACAGTATAAGTAGTAGCAACAGTGATGTTTAACTTAGCAAACACCACACAACTAGCTAAGCACACTTGGTTCTTCTACCTCTCTGTGAGCAGATCTGAAATGCACAGGTCAAATGTGATTAAATAGACCTTAACCAACAGAATCCATTCAAGACACTGAGCAGATCCCAGATGCAGAAGAAACTAATTTGATTCAGGACGGGAGAAGAGACAGAATCTTACAGGGCTTTCGGTATGACCCATTCAGATTTGGAGGAGAATTGTTCCATGTTTTTCTGTTGTTTGTACTGCAGGGTTTCTCTCCATGTGAAACCAGAGCTCTGTCCACTAATGTCAATGAATCAGACCAGCTTGGCTACAGTTTCGGAGAAAAGGAGGTGATGGGAAACAACAATAACTTGAAGGTGGGAAGCAAACCCTGTTTTTCCCTTTAAATGGAAAATCCTCAAATTTAGAGTGTTTTGTGATGCCTCTTCAACTACATTAGGGTTATATATGTTGTGTTTTTTGTGGCATGACTAAAATGGATATATTATGGATGCCAGTTTCTGCCTTACAGTGAAAAAATATATGAGAAATAGTCATATTGTAATATTTAATGTCATAAGAAACACAGTTGCAGTTGTGTATACATACTCCCATAAGAAGCTTTAAAAATATGTCAAAAAATTAAAATGTCTTTCTAGCCCCAAACTTTTTAACGTCACCAGCCCTGATTCGAAGTGATTTGTAGAATCCTACATTTTTCTTGCAAACTACCACTATGTTCATGTATGCAGATGCCAATTATTAAGGTGTCAGACGATGACAGCAAGAAATGCGATGATGAGGATCAGAGCTGCCAAGAGACGTCTTGCAAAAGATCTCGCTCCAACTCCACCAGTGAGACAACCCTGCATGAACACAAGATATTTCACATAATGCAAGAGTCATAACACTAGTCCGTATTTATTTGTATAGTATAATTTGATCTTGCTAATCCCATTTTGGACCTCTGACTACACTCATGCAACACTGCACTGCAGATGAACGGCCCTTTTTCATTATATAACCTAATAAACTCTTGAAAACATCCAACAGAAGATGTTCTGAGCTCCTGAATGTAAACATATGATGTTCTCTTGCTTCCCAACTTTACACTGATCCATGCACATGCTTTTCACGTTGTCTAACTGTGCTCATTATCCAACACCGAAAGGACGTCTTATGTAACTTCACATGTCCACGTGCTTTTAGGCGTTCACCCGTACTGGATCGGAGACTTGGATACCATCATTATGAAGACGCCAGAGCTGTTCCCGTGTCACGCCCACGCCACCACAGGATTTTACGGCAACAGGAAGTCTCTCTCTCAACAGCTGGAATTTCCTCATAGCATTCCACAGGTGAGGGACATTGACCGGATCATGCAATCTGATTAAAGGCCACTTTGCACCAAGGAAAATAACATAAAAAGGCATAATGTTAACTTATGAGTTATGGCATAAAAAGCCTTAACTCATAGTGCCGACAAGGCTTAAATCTAGTCACAGACTGAAAGCTAAAACTTGCACTGATATACCTTAAAATATGTCAGTGGCATTGTTTTGTCTCAGGCATGTTTATAAAAGCTACTTAATGTCCTAATTTAACTAAGGCCTAATCCTGGATTAATCTAAGCCTTGTCTGTGAAATCAGGCCTGAAAGCCATCATTTTATTTTTTAATCTCATTTCGACAAATGTTTGACATTATGATCTGATAAATATGACTTAGCGTGTAATAATTGTGATTTTAATTTAAGTTTTAGACATTTTGTTATCTGCTTTTGTTATATATATATATATATATATATATAGTAGGGCTGTGCAAAAATTAACTGCGATTAATCGCATCCAAAATAAAAGTCTGTGTTTACATAATATATTTGTGTGTGCTGTATATAATTATTTTGTATATATAAATACCTATGCATGCATGTATATATTTAGGAATTATTTGCGCTTAAATTCTGTATATATATATATATATATATGGCATAATTAATTTTTTATAATTTTTTTATAATATATAAATATATATATATATATATATATATATATATATATAAACACATAATCTATATTATATAAATATAAATATTTTATATATGAATAACACATTTTCTTAAATATATACATGCATGTGTGTGTATTTATATATACAAAATAATTATATACAGCACATATATACAAATATATTATGTAAACACAGACTTTTATTTTGGATGCGATTAATCGCAAATAATTTATATATATATATATATATATATATATATATAAATTAATTTTATATATATATATATATATATATATATATATGGCATAATTAATTTTTTATAATTTTTTTATAATATGGCATCATCACCACTACAAAATGTACTTATTTTGCAGTAAATATAATAAAATAAATATAGTAATAAAATAAATATAAAATTTGCAAGTATATATTTTATATAAATAAATGATAAATTTGTATTATAATACATTTTTACTATAAAAATAAAAGTTTAAATATAAATGTTTTTAAAAATGTTTTTAAACTGTAACTGATATAACAGATATAGCAAAATCGCAACATTTTTACAATTGCACCAAATACATTGAATAATGCTAATCATTTAATGTTTTTGTTAAGTTAAGAAGCTCAAACTTTTTTTGCCAATCCATATTTGCCAAGCATAAGTCCTCTTTTTGCAGGCTGATTCTGGGTATAAAGTTGTGGAGAATGCAGCACACATTTACAATCTGGTGACTGAAGGACTGAAAAAATTACAATGAATTTAAATATGGCAAAGTGCCTGGTTATACTGGATGGGGATGGTTAGTGAATAACGTGTTTACACTGGGAAAATAAACACTTACACAAGTAGTGCAGCTGTTGTGTTTTAAGTTCAGGAATTGTTTTGCCTGAACAGTTCTGAATGAGACTACAACAGTGAATGGTCAATTTCCTTTCAGCTGTTGCACTTTATTTGATAAGGCCATCATTATACTGGTAATCAAATAAATGGCTGTTGCAGTAAGTGCTCAAAGCATCTCTACAAAGTGCTTTCCCTCTCCACATCAGCAAAGTGGCTATTTTTTAATGAATGTCATGGGAATGCCACATGTAACACAAATACAATACGAAAACATCTGCTGTGTGAAGCAGAATTTCATGAAATGAAAACATCTCATATTGTCCTTTTTTGTCCTGAACGTAGACCTTTGACATTCTTACCACATTATTAGTGTTCTCCCCGTTCTCTGCAGGCTGTGGTTAGACCATCTCGCTCTCTAAGTTCAGCGCACTTGGTCCCCTCCTGCAGTAGTGTACAGGCGTTCATCATCTCCAACATCGTTCTTATGAAGGGCCATGGCAAGGTAACCAAACACAAGTCAGATATGCAGCAAATAGTATGATGCATTGAGTTCTCACCATATAAAGCGCTCTCGTGGTATTCCAGGGCTTGGGATTCAGTATAGTAGGAGGCAAAGACAGCATGTACGGCCCAATGGGGATTTACGTGAAGACCATCTTCCCTGGAGGTGCAGCGGCCGCTGATGGAAGACTACAGGAAGGTGGACTCATTAGTTAAATATCATGCTGTCTGTAATTGGTAATCTATCCAGACACTTACCTCAAAATGTAGCTTTCCCATCAACACTCACAGCTGCATTACCCAGAAGTGGATAGAAAACGATATTAGTGTTTCTGGATTACAGGAGACGAGATACTGGAATTGAATGGCGAATCTCTGCACGGCTTGACACATGAAGAAGCCTTACACAAGTTTAAAGTGAGTAGCCTCACCTGGATGCCTTCATTTGTCATTTGACTGATGTGGTTGATGACTGATGGATGATTTAATAGTGACTTTAATAGAAAATGAAAGTAAAATGCCATTGTAAAAACTGTAATTGGTTAAGTGAAATACCATGTGTATACAGTACATACACTATATATATAAAAAAAAGTACAAAAGCTGTCACTGGGGCTGTACCTTTTCTAAATGTAAACTTTTGTACATTTCAGGTGCTAATATGTACATTTCAGGTGCTAATATGTACATTTTAGGTGCTAATATGTCCATTTCATGAGCTAATATGTACATTTTAGGTCTTAATATGTACATTTTTGTTGCTAATAAGTACCTTTTAGGTGCTAATATGTACATTTTAAGTGTTATTATGTCCATTTAGTTGCTAATATGTACATTTTAAGTGTTAATATGTCCATTAGCACCTAAAATGTTAAAATGTAGTACATTTCAGGTGCTAATATGTACATTTTAGGTGCTAATGTACCACTAAGGTACCAATATGCAGCCTTTGGGTACAAAAGTGTACCTTTTGAAAAGGTACAGCCCCAGTGACAGCTTTTGTACCTTTTTTTCTGAGAGTGCACATACATACACATATACGTACACACTCATATATATGAGTACAAAGAAAACGTATCCAGTAACCAAAATCCAATCATTATAAAAGCCAACATAGCTTACATTTCTTTCTATAAACTTAACATAAAAAGTAGTGTACTTTTTGTACTTTAACATAATATTATGTTTAACTTCCTCATAGAACAACATATAACATATATGTAATATAATACTGATGTGAATACTATAATATCTGTAATACTTAGGAAATTAATACATATTTATTGTATTCAATATTTACTCAAAAAGTCTAAAAAGGTCCAACTATTACCTGATTAATCTGCCTAGACAATATGTCGATCTATCAATAATCCATCATGTTTCACCTGCAGTAAACTTCGTTTCTCTTTTTTGAAGCAAGTGAAGAAGGGTTTGTTAACGCTGGTGGTGAGGACCAGTTTGCGGGTGGGCTCCATGCTGGGCAGCAACGGACAGGTTTCTCAGTTATGCAGATCCAGATCGCTGAGCTCCAGCACCGGTATAAGTCGAGTCAGTGCTGATTTGGGAGACTATAACTGCCTTAATAACTCTGCAAAACCCCAGGACAGAGTCATGATGGGGATCATGTTGCAGAAGGGTGAGTATCCAAATCTCATTGTTCAAAGTTGTAGGCTACACACCGGTACAAGTGCAGTGAATTGTTTTGTTAATCAGCACAAGCTATGAAATATAAAATTAGCTGTTATTAGTTTCTCATTCAAAACTACTATATGACTTCAGGAGAGTTATACATAATGCACAAGTTACATTTTTCTGATATCTTTTTAAGCTTGCGTTCAGTCTCTATTTGTAATTGCACAACAATGCTAGTGAATTTTTCAGCATTGCTTGTCTTGCATTTCACAGAAGAAAGAAAAACACACATTCGAATGACATGAGTCTTTTAAAGTGAGTGAATGTTGACAGAAATGTCATTTTTGAGCTAGTGGACTGCATTTCTACTTTACACATATCTGACTGGGTTACAAACTGCATTGCAATCATTCCTTAGACTGGGTTAATACACTATTCTGAGCTTCGGCCAGCTGTTGCTGAAGTTTCATGTCACACATCAATCAAACGCTTTCATTCTAAGCCCTGTACATAAACTTCTCCAGAGATAAAGTGTGCCTCATTCGTGCCTAACACCACCAATTAAAATCCTTGGGTTACTAATGTTAGGGAATTTACAGTTAAAGATGATTAATTAAGACCAGGAGTTAGAAGTGCAGTCAATTTAAGACAAGATCACAGCAGTTATACCCTTCAGGTCTAAGCTATGTCATTACTTTGGGTTGAATGATACTGATGGGCTAAGAAATAGATAAAGATAGTAAATTTCCAAACATGGACTGATAGGCAGTAGCACACCTCCAAAGTAGGGACCCTGTGTCCCTCCGAGGTCACGAGACTGTGCCTAGGCGCCAACATGTTGAAGAAAACAAGTCAGTCTATCTCCAATAATGCCACTTGTTCCTTAATCTGAAACCAAGAATAATAACACACGCCGACACACAGGGTTCTTCAAGGTTGGATATGGTCGGGCTCTAACTATAAACAGAAGACTCTTCCCAAAACATCCAGATAACATGTTGTTTCTCTCAGTGAGAAAAGTAAATGCTTTAACTAAGAAATGGTCACTGAAAAACTATTGGTTCCAACGACCCTTGTGATCTATAGTGGTCATGAACTAGAAGAACAGAGATCTTTTAACATGTTAAAGACCTTTCTTAAACTAAACGAGTCGGTAACACTTTACAATAAGGTTCATTAGTTAACATAAGTTAACTACCTTAACATGAAGTAAGAATGAACGCGACTTTTTCAGCATTAATTAATATTGGTTAATATTGATTTCAGTTAACGTTAACAACGATTAATAAATCCCGCAACAATAATAAAGTTCATGTTAGTTAATACATTAACTAATGTTAAAGCTGCAGTCCGTAGTTTTTCCCTCTTTGTCGCCATCTCAGTTCGAAATCCGCAATTGCAGTCATTTGAATTATCAACTTTACGTGGGTTGTGCCTCGGCACGGCACAGCGCGGATGAATCCAATGTTTGAGGAGAGTGTGCAGCTGTCAGTCACCGCGCCGGTGTGGATACTGGCATTCAGAATCACAGATTATTCTTTTTGGAAGTATGACCAACACAAGAATGTTCACCCTAAAATGTAATCTGAACAAATACATCCACTTTTGTTATTCTGACCAACTAACTGAAAAAAAAGCATTCCAGTAAATCCCGCTGATTAAATTTAACGCTCGATTATCATATCACGTCAAACCGTGCAAATTATACTTTGTTCTCAAATTGTTAATGTTAACAACGTCAGCATTGCGTGACTATATTTAAAGCTCTTTAGATATGTATCCTTGTTTTTGCATGGGCCCGGTTGCAGTCTCTTTTTCCAAACTCTCAGTCCAAAGTCTTTTGCATTTTACAGCGGGTGAAACTGTTGTCACTGGTGATTGTCGTTTGAATGATTTTGGATCAAATTGATAAGTTTAATATTATATATATATAATTAAACTTAAACTATAATTAAACTTATATAATACACTCATAGCCTACTAGCTGCGACGACTCCTTTATGTGTACAGATGTGACGTAATGACGCAAAGACATGATCGAATCTCCCGCAGAAATCCACAAGTACCACTGGAATTAAAAACATTATTACAAGCTTACCGCTTTGAATCGAGTTAAGGCAAGCAGATCGTTTTGAACACTCGCTGGTTATGTACTTGATCAATTTATTTTGGATAATTTTTTACCCCCAAAAAAAGTTACGGACTGGAGCTTTAACTAATGAACTTTATTGTAAAGTGTTACCAACGAGTCCATTTTTCATCCCTGGAAGCTGGGCTAAATACTGCATTCCTGGGGCCAGACCCTCAGTCACTTTACTTAAATGTTGTCTTAAGCTAAATTAAAGCTAATACTATTAGCCACCATTTTATTGTTCCTGATTATGATGACTACAAAAGTCTGAGAAGAAAATGAACATGTGAGTATTTCTTAATGTGTATTTTCGGAATATGTCTAGAGATTGGCGTAGGTCTAGGCATTGGCTTGTGCTGTGTACCTTCAGCTGGCGGCTACCCGGGAATCTTCATTCACACGCTGTCGCCAGGATCAGTGGCACACATGGATGGACGATTAAGGTTTGAACCTGTCATTTTGACAAAAACATAAAATACATTATTATGAGACATGAGACTCCAATGTTTTCTGTTATATATTTCTTCATAGTTAATTAGATTTGCACTCAAAAATAGATTATTCAATGAACTTAATTACCACTAAATTAATGAAAGCTCTGTGCAATTAGTTTAGATATGTACCAACAGGACTAAAACAAGTCTGAATCAGTTGGAAGAGAATGTAATCCTATAAAGCTTGCTGGGAAATACAGATCCATTGCCCAGTTGGTTATGTCACCAAAATCAATACATTTAGTCTGAATACAAAGTGATTAAGTTCACTTAAATTTAGCTAATTTTATGGGATTGGACTTATTTAAATTAAGTTGTGACAAAATATTCAAGAACTGTCGCATTAGCGCATTTTAGTAAAGTAATTTGATCAAGCAGCAATAAATAAATAAATAAATCAAATCAAATCAAATCTATCTATATATATATATATAGTAAAAGATTATGTCAATTTGATGTTTTGAGGCTACGTAAAGGCCTTTTTCCAAAACGTATTACTTTAGGATTAAGATGTATACTAAAAAAAAGTAATTTTACTCAAAGTTGTGGTTGGGTGCTGATCATTTTTGGTAAACCAAATGATACACTGCATATCATGTCATAAATGGCAATTATTTTATTTTCATAAGTGTGGTTTCTAGAACGTTTTTAAAACTTACCAAACTGCAGCGGTGTGAATTGTTGTACTAATGTGTGTGGTTGCTGGGTTGTTACTAAGTAGTATGTGTGTGTTTGTCAGATGTGGCGATGAGATCATGGAGATCAATGACACCGTGGTTTGCAACATGACATTGAACGATGTGTACACGGTTCTGAGTCAGTGCAGCCCGGGCCCGGTTCAGATCATCATCAGTCGACACCCCGACCCAAAAGTAGGTTTACTTTCCCTTCAAGAGTATAACATAAGAGAGTATCATGTGCCAGATTTACTCACATGTGTCAAGACAATTTGCACTTCATTATGGCTATGAGCAGTTAAACCTTCACATTATTGTTCATAAGTTAAAAGTTGTCTGAGTGTGTGCTAAAATTTAAAGGCTATTTCTCTGTGTACATGAAGGTTTCTGAGCAGCAGCTCAATGATGCAATCGCTCAGGCGGTGGAGCACAGCAGACTGAGGAGAGACAGGAGTCAGTGGAGTATGGATGGATGTAACAGCAGTGAGTTATTGATCTTTTGTTTGCTCTGAAGGCCTATTTCACATAGTGATTTTACAGAACAATTGCAACTGTAACTGTACAGAGCGTAAACTTATTTCAAGGTTACCACATTCACAACTTTCTTTATTAAAGGAGTAGTTCACTTTTGCTGATAATTTACTCACCCTCATGTCATCCAAGATGTCCACGTCTTTCTTTCTTCAGTCGAAAAGTAATTAAGGTTTTTGATGAAAACATTCCAGGATTTTTCTCCCTATAATGCACTTCAGTGGGAACCAGACGATCAATAAGGGTCTTATCTAGGACCCTTCGAGTCATGACTCGAAAAAAGATTTGTTCATTTTGATGAACAAGTTTGAACAGGAGAGTCACGAACGCGCATCACAGAACAGAGCAAGGCGAGCATTTATGCATATAAAAATTAAACTTTTTTATTTAGTTTTTAAATGAGCGATCGTTTCGCTAGAACAGACCCTTATTCATCGGTTGGTGTCGTTTAAAGCCCTTTGAAGCTGCACTGAAACTCTCATTTGGACATGAACCGTTTGGTTCCCATTGAAGTCCATTATATGGAGAAAATCCTGGAATGTTTTCATCAAAAAACTTAATTTCTTTTCGACTGAAGAAAGAAAGACATGGACATCTTGGATGATATGGGGGTGAGTAAATTATCAGCAAAAGTACTCCTTTAATGGCATTAAAATTGTTATTGTGAGTGGCCATCAATCAAATGGATGAGCATGAAATCTAATTAATATTAAAGGGTTAGTTCACCCGAAAATGAAAATTCTGTCAGTATTTACTCACCCTCATGTTGTTCGAAACCTCTATGTGTTTATGTTTTCTGCTGTACACAAAGGAAGATATTTGGAAGAATGTTTTAATCAAACAGATCTCAGTCCCCATTGACTACCATAGTATGTATTTTTCCTACTATGGTAGTCAATGGGGATTGAGATCTGTTTGATTAAAACATTCTTCCAAATATCTTCCTTTGTGTTCAGCAGAACAAATAAACACATAGAGGTTTGGAACAACATGAGGGTGAGTAAATACTGACAGAATTTTCATTTTTGGGTGAACTAACCCTTTAAGGATCGCAACCACATCCAAATGATGCAGTAAGCCATTTCTAAGAAACACTGTTTGAACACTTGTAGCCAATCAGCATTAGGGGGCATGTCCACTCATGATGGGGGAGGAGAGAGAGTAAGCAAGAGGGAGATTTGAAGAATTTCTGTAGAAGGAGAGATGGTTGAGAGACATTACAAAAGGAATATCACTGGAAAAAGAAGTGTAATGATCAGGCAAGAGCTTTTAATATTAGAAAAACTTTCCAGCACTAGAGACACCTAAGCGGGAAGGTCTGAAAACGGACTCCGAGGTTGCATTGTTTCGTCTCCATATGTGAGTAACATAGTTTTTTGCTATGTTTCACAGAACCATAATATGCGGTTGTTGTAATGCTAGCAATAGTAAAATGACAGTTTTGGGTGTCATTGTTTGTCTGGAGCTGGTGTGTATACATATATATACACATACACACACTGGGCCTTCGAAAGGTATAGTGATGATTCTCTGGGTCAAATCTCAGACGCGCACCCATGTCTTCTTAGTCGCTTATTTACACTGTACAAAATGAACTGTCCATGGTGACTCTTTTGCAAAGAAGATAGGCAGTTGGTTTAGACATGTCTGTATCTGATCTCAGGTCTGAAGAGATTAGAACCCTGTTCGCACAGCAGACAGAAGTGCATCCGCTGTCTGGACAGGAGCGGTAGCCATCTGACCTGTCGACGAGCACAGAAACCCATGATCCGATCCTGCAGTGAGGGCGCCTACAGCCAGAGCCAGCGCTGTACACCAGCCAGCGCCACCACTCAATCCCTTCTACAACCGGAGCACGTCACCAGAGTACAGAGCTTGGACGTCTCTTTAACAACCAACAGTGAAACCTCACTCAATAACACATTTTCTCCAGCCTCGTTCACTGATGATGACTATAACATTCCCTATAAATGTCCAGTAAATTTCATTGGACAACAAACATTAGATGTGGATACAGGTGGGGTGAGAAATTCTACGCTAGGACCAACAAATCAGACACGAAGGTACTGCAGACGACAGGAAGTCACCAGTCAGGAAGCGCTGACTGATTCGAGCGGCTCTAGTCGAGGTTCTCCGGTAAAAGAGGAAGATCTGCTGCCTTCTCAAAGCAATTGCCAGGTATGGCTATACACTGTACACGTATATGAAATGCAATATATTCTACTGAGCAAAAACGTTTTTGGTCAATTAAAATGTTTATTTCTTTGTTTTCTCTTCCTTGTGTAGGGTTTCACATCATTTAATATCATGTCAGTGATGTTATTTCTAATAAATGAATTAAATACAGGATTTATCTACATGTACGCTTTGGATTATATTTGTACTGTTGCTTTTTTTGCTCTCTGCCAAAGAGACTATTCACAAGTATAGGCGTTTTTCACAGTGAGATTGTTGCATTGCCCATAAATGGTAGTTGAGTATTGTAAGTCAACACATGATTGGCTTGACTTCAACACTTGCCTTATTGTCAAATTCTTCACAAGTGTTGCATATGAAAATCTTGCACCATCATTGTGCATATGAATAGCTGTAATGTTACGGGTCTTAAAGGGAAAAATACCATTACATTTTTTCTTATAGTCTGCCAAGTCTCTTCATGATCTGTGAAAAACAGAAATGTGTCAAAATTAACCAAAGCATTGATAGTATCTAATTAGATATTCTTTCCCCCACACCTGCCAATGGCCAGTGATTTAAGGAAGTGTACCGGTCATGAACAATTTTTACCGGCCATTAAATTGTTTTTGCAAAAACAGGCAGTAATGACACCAACATTTTAGATGCCAGTGAAAATACACAATTCTCTATTCCAATATACCACCGCTAAAGGTACTAACTAAAATAAAATTTAAAACATTGTTAAAGACAAGTAATCAGTCAGTAATAAATTAAGAACAAATAATCATATTACAAGCAAAAGCTACATAAAAAATACAAGATTGCGACAATTCAATTAAACAGTGCTTTTAGGTTGTTTAGGTAGGTCCGACAGAAGTTTTCAGGTACAGAAATTTGATAAAGTAAGCAAATGTAAAATAACTGTATGGTCTCCACTGTATAAATTAAACATCCCTAATTAATTAATCCTTAATAAAGTTACAAAAGTTATTCAGTCAAGAGCATTAAGTTATTTTTTCTTTATCCTATGGTTAACATTAAAATACAGACAGCAGCAGGAATATTAGGCTGCTGTCACTTTAAGACCAAATGAACGGATCTAATATATACTAATACTGAAACTTACTTTCTCAACTGTTTACGCTCACTTAAGACATAACCGACTATGTTTATCAGGACCGCAACAGGAAGTAAATAAGACATTTTAAAACTCTTAAAGGTGCATCCGGTCAACAGTGTTAGATTTTCCGATATCAATGCCAGTGTAGAAATGCATTATTTTAGCACAATTTAGTTTAATTTATTCTACAAATAAAATTGTACCAAAACAGGGGTTTAGCCATGTAAAAAAGCAGTATTCAGCTGGTATTTTTATTCTAAATATTTAAACTACACTAAATATTACACATCATCATTTGTCACACCAGTGGATCATTAAAATAAAATAGTTTAATGTTAACAGCATCTATAACATGCACTTGCAACAATTTTATAAATATATGTCCTTTATATCAATATTTCCTTCACAAATAAATAAATTCTACCTTAAATAGACCTATATATTTTACAGTGACTCAATATTTAAAGTATTTTATTGCCTCACAGTCTTTTATTGTCTCTCCACATGCATCTAGTTTTTCTGCAGTCTATACAGGGCTTTGAGAAAGATCTCAAGGCTTCTGTTTAAAAATGTACGTAGAAAGTCATGCTACCTCTTTTTGGACGTGTTCATGTCAGTGTTTGATGACAGTTTGAAAATGAATTTGTGTGCGATTCATACTAAAAGTTTATCGCACAAAAGTGCATCTTTTTGTTACAGGAATCGTAATGCTTGAGCGTTTTGCATGGGGCATGGCTCTTGTGTGTGTACTGTGTACATGCCTGTGTTTCTGTTTGCAACAGTGATGCATGACGAAATGATACTGAATGCATTTCTACACCTTTTCAAATTTTTTTTTTTTAAAAGATTTAAACTCAGCCAGTCATTTCCTGTTTTTGTGACAGGAAGTGGTTGAACACGCAGAAGTCAGAACTAAAGCATCTGCCTGTATCTCCGAGCCTAAAAGTGACTCAACACACAGAGGGGACAGACATCACAAAGGTACGTTAATCAGAAATACACCTTCTAAAAAAATAGCGATATGTCATGTAGGTTGCAAAACTTTCATAAGAGACTTTTACTTTGTATTATTCTGATATCTGATATTCAAGAAACGTATGCTGAGACTTTTCATTACCTAATTCAGCTGTAATAGTAATGGTACATTTTACTATCCTAATAACAATATTTTTATAAAACAAAGTAGCATTTTTTTGACATTTATATTACAGCTGTTCTGTTTTTAAATGAAAATAGAACAAATATTGTGACAACTATTGGATGTGTGGCTGCACGTGAGTTAGTTCTCACTTTGAACTTCTCTGTTCTGCAGCTAAGGAAAGGGAAATAAATGTGAAAACTATTATGTTACAGGTTCAGAGTCCCCATCTCAAGTGTGTAGTCCGAGTAAGCGGGTCAGTCTGAGACGTCAGGCTCGTTTGGAGGTCAGTACAGATCAACCACTTGACCCTTGGGTAAAGCTGACCGAAAGTCCAGAGAACCAGTCATTCTGCTCCAAAAACATGGGTGACCATAATGGAGATGCTGAAGTTAACAACACTGCCTCTGAAACCACAAACATCACCTCAGACTCCAAATATGAACAACCTCCCAATGGTAAAAAAGGGCCCCCGGTGGCTCCAAAGTCTGCAAGAGTACGTCAAAGCATGAAGAGTATTAAATCTGGGAAACCGATAACAGAGGCTTTGAAGCACCCAGATAACAGCAGCCACGATACTGGCAGGACCTTTGGGATTAGTCGGAGGGCTGCTTCATCAGGAGGCAATTTGTCAATCAGGCAGAAGATCAGCTCGTTTGAGACTTTCTCAAGTGCCGAAGGAGCCGAAAAGCCGAACAGGCGACTGGCCCCAACAGCATCTCTTCCTCCAATGGCTAAAAACTCATCTGCAGACTACAGCAATGCAGAGAGAACCAAAATTAACACAAGCAACTTGCACAATAATGATAACTGCCAGTCGACACCAACAATTTCAGCCACCACCCAACTGCCAGAGGAAGAAGAGCAAACAGCTTCCCTCAGTTCAGATATCATTTCAGCGCCCCATCCTGCAGAGGAAGAAAAACAATCAACTTTTCATGATTCAGAGCCCTGTAAGCCAATCCCTATTGAGGAACCCGTGCTGGACTCAAAAGAGCTTCCACCTGCTGCTGAGAATGAGCAAGAACCCCAACCTTCTGAAGAGGATTTGCCCCCGTCAAGCCACGTACCAAGAAGATCTAGCAGCTCCAAAGAGGGTCTTGGAGAAAAAACAGAAGGTGCTGGAACTCATACGGTGAGCTTGAGGACCCGAAGTCTACCCCTCAGTCCCTCTTCAGATAGCCCCACCTCAAGCGGATTGGAAGGGGAGAGTCTGGGGATAATCTTGTCCTTCAGCAACCAGGTGTCCAATGCTCTGATGCGATCCATGCAATCCCTGCCGCAGTCCCCTTGCATTCGAATTGGGAACCCTTGGAGCGCCCCACCTGGATCCCCTCTTCATAACCCAATAGAAGAAGACTCTTCTACCGAAAATCCCTCACCTTCACCAGCACTAGAAAACAGTGAGAGGGGTTTCTCTGTTAGGTATGTAACTTATCCAAACATATTACTGTATCTCTAAAAACAATGTAGGACAAATGCATTCAGAAGATGAAAGCGTTTGGGGTACAATTATACTCGATGCAGTGTTTTGTTGGCTGATGGTAAGGAATAAGATCACTTGCTGGGACTGAAGCCAACAATGTCAACTTCTTTCAAGTTGAGAACTGGCTCTACGATAAAGGCATTGCAGAGTTTTGAATGATTCGGGAGTCTGTTTTAAATGAAACGAGAAGAGGAAATGCGGCTCAGTTGAGTTAGTCACAAACAACAAACCCTTTCATGCTAATGTCTTGTAAACTCTCACACTAGTTCTTATCACTGTAAGAAAGAAAAAAAAAACGTTCCCGTCATGCATGTTTGACCTAAAGTAGTTTAAAGATAAATGTGGTGAGATAATAGCTAATTGACCGCAACATTTGCAAGTGAAACCTAAAATTAGTCTAGTTTGAAGAAGTTTAAGGTAGTAGACCAGGGTAGTCCAATCCTGCTCTTGGAAGGCCTCTGTCTGGCAGAGTTTAGCTTCAGCTATAATTAAACACACCAAACTGAGCTATTCTAAAGCAGCCGGGGTAGTGTCCAAATTTTCAGTTATAATAAAACATAGGCCAAAAGTACCTGGGTGACCTACTACTTCCAGCAATATTTTGAATTTTGCATATGATGGATACTTTACTATCCCATGAGGCCACAGGAGAGTATTATGAAGCGCAACTGACGCTGGTTGTAACTCTGGAACTGACCAGGGGTGCGTTTCCCGAAAGCATCGTTAGCCAACTATGGTCGCAAGTTCCGTCGTTTTCCAATAGAGTTCAATGGAAATTGCGACCAACTTGCGACCATAGTTGGCTAACGATGCTTTCGGGAAAAGCACCCCAGACTGATCTCATGAAATGGCGTATGTATGACACGCCAATTCGTATTTCCATTTTTGCCGTTCTATCAACACGCATTATCGCTTTTCAGTGTGTTTATGAACGCAGTTGACTTAACGTTATTACTGTAGATATAAATATATGACCTACCCCAACCCCGTCCCTAAACCTAACCGTCACTGACATTGGGGTTAATAGCATTTATGAGTCTTCCCCTACCATCCTAGGAAAAAAAGATCGCTCCCCAGATGTATATCTACATTTTGCTTCGTTTCGCTCTGACATTTAACAGCGTGTACATACACACGGAATCACTCGGACATTAATGGCGTAGACATAGCTCAAAATGCTTGACTTGAAAGTGGCGTGTATGTTTACGCAAAAGTCATGTCATATTGAACCGACATAGTCTCAGCCATGTCCCAAATTGAGTTTGAGCCAACCCTACTCCATGAGGTATACCTTTCTACAGACTTCAGTTTCAAAACACAAGTAATCCTGAACACCATTATTAGCTGGCTCAGTTGTGTTTGATTATGGTTGGAGCTAAACTCTGTAGGATGGCAGTCCTTCAGGAGCAGGCGCTAGGTTGGCTTCCCCTGTTCTAAATCACTTTCAAACAAGCTCATTTATATCTGGTCTACAGCTTGGCTGAACTGAGAGAGCGCACCATCGAAAGAGGGGAGGAGTGCGAGGAGGAACGGAAACCCGAACGACCGCTCACTTCAGCCTCAGCCCTCTGTGCCCAATCGATGCTCTCGGCCCTTCCTCAACAGGAGATTCAGCGGATGATTCAGGAAGTCAAGGATCTGGATGAAGACACGCTAAGGGTGGGTTTAGCTCTGGTTTAATAATCATTGGACCAATACAACAAAGTACATGCTGTCGGCTATTGCCTGGCATAGATTAGTTTCATATCCTGCTATGCAAACCTGAATATGTATGAGGTGTGACAGATTAACAATCAGTTCTCTAAAAAGAAACAGCATGTTAAAAGTGCTTTTAAAGTTTAGTGAGCTTTCTTCTGTTTTGCTATCTAAAGCTCACTTGCTAGCAAGTAGTCAAGAGTGTGACTTCCTGACCATGGCAGTGTTGCAGTGTTTCTCTGGGGTGCATTTTGCTGCACTGTTTATGACATTTATGACCGTTTCCTTGATCAATTAGTTAAACTAATGTGTCTAATGTGTAAAGTGATATGCGCTCAAAACCTTCACATGCCTAAGACATAATGTGCTTTAGAGCTGTAGGAGTGAAATGCAGAAGAGGAGGAAGTGTTGATATTTTGCAGAAATTTCTTGAAAGCATGCCAGGTTTTTTCCGTTGGCTGTAGAAATAAGAGAACAACCCTAAAAGCTGTTTAGGATGAGTGATTGGCTGTATTAGTCTTCAGGACTGGATTACTTACCCAATGCCTTGAATCAAAAACGCTTGTTTTAAATTGTCCTGTGGTGTGGCAGATTATTATTTTGTAAAGTATTCCAGTGTCTTAACTGATATTATATGATCAAAACAGCATGCACAACAGTTTTAATACAATTTGAAACAAATATTATTAGAAAAAAATGTTTTAGCTTAAAGCTAACTATTAGCATATCCCTTGATAGCCTGGTTAAAACCAGACCATTCTCAGTTGTAACTAGGGTTGGGTATCGTTTGAATTTGAACGATTCTGATTCCGATTCCTTGGTTCGATTCCGGTTCCTAACGATTCTCGATTCTTTTAAGAGGCAGGGTCAAAAAAGTTTAGCTAACCTTGCTAACCAATGGCCTTTCAGAAGGAAATAATCCTTTCTGAAGGAAATACTCCTTCTGTAAAAATACTCCTTTTGTCACAAATTTTGCATTTTGCCGAGATTTCGTTATTTTTAGAAAAGCGAAGCCACACTTTGGATCGCCGACGTAAGGTACTCATGTTCGACTCGCGTGGTTATGCCAACACTTCCGGTAGACGCTTCTTTGTTGGTGTTGTTCAGCGGTTTCTTCTTCCGCTCGGCGGACTGTGAATATCGAAACTAGGAATCGAAATTTTAACTTTTGAACGATTCCGGGAAAAACGAAAAGTTAGTCTCGGTTCCAATCGATACTCGATTCTCGATACCCAACCCTAGTTGTAACTCAGGCGTCACCAACGGACGTCGCGGGTAGACCTAAAACCAATCAGAGCGATGAAGGAGATGACGTATGCAGAGCGGCGGCCGCCGAAGAAACATCTCCGAGTGTTGTTCTTTGCTCGGTTTTTAACAAAAAGGAAACGTTCAAATCGCGTAAAACAGACTAGATAGCTGATTCGAACGAGTGATGTTCGACGGCGGCATCCATCTTTGTAATGTAGGCTATAAAATCTGCTTCAAAATCCCAGTGCTGTCATCATCGTGTAAACCCCGCTCCAACGTTTCTGATTGGTGCCGCGATTTCGACGGATTGGAAATGGGCTTGAATGAGCTCTTCGCCAGACTAACTTTCAGAGCAAATCTAAATTTGCCGGAAGTTGTCTGGGTTTTCCCAGGCTAGTTGCTTGATGTAATTTGTCTTAAGTAAATAAGCTCAAAACACCAATGGAAACAAATCAAATGTTAGATCCACCTAAATAGTGTCACACAGCAGGACTGTTAAAATTAACCTTTAATGATCAAATAGTATGAGAGGTAAAACAAGATTGTGCCCTGTTCAGATTTGCATATATTTCCCTACAATACAGTATGCAAAAAGCAGTATGTAAAAGGAGTAGTACGTTTGAATACACAGTTTTATAAAACAGTAGGTGAACATGAATACCTGCATTACCTGATACTTCCGTAGAGATTAAAGTGTGTATCATATCTGATCCATAAAGCCATGAGAGAGTCATCTCCTCATTGATGAAGAACAGCAATGAGGCTGACATCAATACACTAATTTGGATGCAGCTCTGGGATATTTGGCTCAAATCCCAAGACAAATTCAGTAGGTATGCCTTTAAGGCTTTGTATTTGAAGACACTTATGATTCATATGGCTGCTAAGATAGATTTGTATCCTATGTAGACCAGATGCTTGACAAAATAACTATTCATGAGATTATTTTGTGCTATTCAATATTAGGAACATACAAGGGAAGGCTATATCTTAATCTCTTTCTCTCAAAACTGCATGATGTAATAGAGTGGGAACATGATCCAGCCCACCTGGAAACCATCAATGAGGCAGCTGTTCTTTACAAAGCGATAAACCCATGTTTTTAAATGCAGATTGTTCTCTGGCATGTTCTAGAAAAACTGCTATCCTAAATGCATTTGAGTACTAAAACTCAGCTTACTATACAGCTACAGGTACAAAGGGTTTTTAAACCACAAAACACTCTATAAAAAAGGCTGATTTGGATTTCTTGATGTCCATTAGCAACTGGAAGGCATCCAGGTTGTGATTCTACATAAAGAAGAAGGAGCTGGCTTGGGTTTCAGCATTGCTGGAGGTATTGATCTGGAGAACAAAGCAACTACAGTGAGTGACGGCTCCAAATCTCCATAAACCACACACACCGCAGCTCATTTACTTCACCTTTCAACAAGAAACACAGCCTATTGAATGTTGTCATCATTTCCACACACTCCTGTCGTTCAGTAGCCTGGTAATACCAAACTCTGCTTCACTTTGCTTTGTATACAGAGTCTGGCATGGCATAATTGATAAGTGTTTTCTTTCTCACGGTGTGGCTTGTCTGAAGTATAAAATCATTGGTTGCCCGTAAGCCAATCACAAAACGTTTGGTTATGGCGTGTGTTATTCGGCAGTTCAGCCGCATCAAAAACGAAACCATCGAGCGAAATACCGAAGTGAACATGACTGACCGAGTTTTGCTGCTTTCTCAACCTGATCCTCCATGAGTGCAACCAAGGCGGACACAATCACAACTATCACCTTGCCAGCCTTTGGCCTGCCCAGTTTCTCGCTGACAATCAGTAATATTTGATAAATTAAACTTTTACCAAAACCTGTCGGGAGTAGGGCCACAACATCACCTCCATTGAAAATGTCTACCAAACACTTTTCTTGTTCGGACTTCAGTTTGGAAATGGCGGGAATATTCTCCACAACAGAGCAAATTGTATAACGTGTCTCCTTATCCGCGGCCATTTTTCATAGCGTCTACGTCACGGCTTTCAGCCCACCCTCTGTTCGTTGATTGGCCGGCTGTTTTCAGGCCGGAGGAAAACTGAGAGACATGTCGATATCTCAGACTGAGTACAGAAGTGACAGACTGATCTCATGAAACGGCGAATGTATGACACGCCAATTCGTATTTCCATTTTCAGCTTGTTTATTGACTTAACGTTACATTACTGTATAAATATCCTACCCCAACCCGTCCCTAAACCCAGTGGTGGAGGAAGTACTGAATCTCAGTACTTAAGTAAAAGTACAAATACCCAGATAAATATTTACTTTAGTAAAAGTAGAAGTAACACAATGACAACCATACTTAAGTAAAAAGTACTTTATTTTAAATGTACTTTAAGTATTAAAAGTAAAAGTACTTGCATAACAATTTATTATCTCAATGTCTATTTTCTAATGATTAATAAAACATTTAATTCTAACTCATTCAACCTAATAGCCTACTCCTATAATGATGTTCAATAATGATGGAAAAAAATGTCACCATTTCTGAAACAAGCTTGCAATTAGGCAATATCATGCTTATCCTAACTATATGTTAATATGTTTGGCAGTAAACGCGATTCATTTATGGTGTAATTCTGAACCTCTTGGCTTGCCATAATCCTAACCAAACCAAACATATATTACACACGGTGTGTTTCTTATGCACGTAAAAACAAATTTTCGCGTATGAGTTGCACAATAAACACACTGCGTGTGAGACGCATTTAGTGTGACCGGGTTGATATACTGTATCTATGGCAACCAAACGTCACTGGTGAGACAAACGTGCAACGAACGGACGGTCAGATTACGTTTTGGCAGGGAAAAACTGATCAGAAAATGTAATGAAAATGTAACAGAAGTTGTAGAAATGTAGTGGAGTAGAAAGTATAATAATTGCTGCAAAATGTAACGAAGTAAAAGTAAAAAGTATGAACTATTTATTTTACTTAAGTAAAGTAAAGATACGTGAAAAATGTACTTAAGTAAAGTAACGAAGTATTTGTACTTCGTTACATTCCACCACTGCCTAAACCTAACCGTCCGTCACTGGCGTTAATACCATTTATGAGTCTGACCCCATACCATCCTAGGAAAAAAATTTTCGCTCCCCAGATGTAGATCTACATTTTGCTTCGTTTCGCTCGGACATTTAACGGCGTGTACATACACACGGAATCATTCGGGCATTTTTAACGGCGTAGACATACACGTGGATAGCTCAAAATGCATATAGATAACACGCCACTTGACTTGAAAGTGGCGTGTATGTTTACGCAAAAGTCATGATGCCATGTTGAAAGTGAACTGAAATAGAGTGGAAGTATAAAGGCTGACGTTGTAGTGAGGCTAGTCATTCAGACTCTGAAACACAAAAAAAGACCTTAGGCAGAATGTCAAAGCTTCAAATCTAATTCATGCTTCTGCTCAATTAAAAATGGCACATTTGTGGCAGGGTTGACATCATTGATAATAATCATCCCTCCTGGCATGGCTTTCAAATGTCATGTTTTTCATATATTTTTACACACGAAATTTGCTATCTTTGCCAGAAGAGACTTATTTGGGTCGGTTCCTTACACAAAGCTATCATGCGTCTTGGACATTCTTGTACATGTAGAAGCAAAAGAAAAAAAAAACACAAGCTCAAAATGACACAAGGATGAGTAAATGATGACACATTTGAACTATTTCTTTAAGAAATACACTACAGGTACATTACATTTACACGTGTAGAAGACACTTTTATAAAAAGCAACATAGTAGAGGAACATTAAGTTTCATACCATTCAAAACATTTTTTTTTTAAATAAATTAATACTTTTACTTTTAAATGATTTCTGAAGGATCATGTGACACTGAAAATTCAGCTTTGCATCAAATTTTCAAAACTGTATTTATACAAGAAAATGCAGGCTCAACGAACCTAGGAAACTTCTTTCAAAACATGAAAAAAATCTTATTGGTAACATGAAAACATATTTTCCAAACTTATGAATGGTGTAATCTTATAGGATACTATGGTAGCTTGTTTCTACTACAAAATAAAAAACAAAAAAGGTAATTGTGACTTTTTATCGCAATTCTGAGAAAATTCTCAAGAGTTGTGAGATATAAACTTTCAATTGAGAGTTAAGTCAGAATTGTGACTTTATAATTCGCAATTGCTAGTTTATATCTCACATTTATGAGACAATAGTCAGCAATGTGAGATTATTATTATTTTTTTTAAAGATTGGTCGCAATTACCTATTCTTTGTATTCTGCTTCGCTTCCATAGGATACAGTTCCAAGCTTCCAGTGGTTCCACTTTAGCTGTAAATGCAAAACGAATTCAGTTAAAGCTAGAAAAATAATATTTTAAAGTATTTTAAATAATAATTGTATTCACTGTATATGTACCTTCAGGTTCACAGAGTGTTTCCCAGTGGCTTGGCAGCTCAGGAGGGCACCATTGAAAGAGGAGATGAGGTGTTGTCCATTAATGGTCAAACGCTAAAAAATGTCACGCACAGCGATGCCACGGCGATACTCAGGCAAGCCCGCACCATGAAGCAGGCTGTGGTGGTGGTGTCCAAGAACAAAGAAGCAGAAGGAAAGGGAAGCGCTAACGCTAATGAGTCTAGCAGCAGCGGGGCAGAAAGCAGCGTCACAGGTGGGCCAACATTACTGACGTCAGCACAGCGATGGCAATAACACTTTTGTCAACACTGAAAGAGATAGTTCAGCCAAAAATGAAAACTCTGTCATCATTTACTTACCCTCGAGTTGTTCCAAACCAGTTGTTCAAAGGAAGATAGTTTGAATAATGCAAGTATCCAAACAGTTGATTGTGTATGGAAAAAAAATACTATGGAAGTCAATGGGGTCCATCAAGTGTTTGGTTACTCACATTCTTTAAAATATCTTCCTTTGGGTTCAGCTGAAGAAACTCAAACAGGTTTGGAACAACTTGAGGGTGAGAAAATTATGCATTTTTGGGTGAACTATCCCTTTAATACAGCATAAAGGGAAACAGAAATAGGTTACAAAAGCTACATGATGTGTAAAAAAAAAAAAAAAATAGACCAGTTCAAATAGGGCTTTTTATTTTACTTAAGGAAATTAATTCATGTTTCATATATGTACTAATTCTGTCCATATTTAACCAACAGATGTTCTTGCACAACTTTGGTAGTTTTTTTTTTTTTTTGTATTTTAGATGACTTGAATGGAAAAACATTTTTTTCAAATGCTTCTTAATTTTTTGTGCCGCCTGGTGGGCCTTCATTCTCCTTTTTTTGTGTACATTAACAGTTGGTGTAAAAACGGACTAATAATGATAAACAAATCACATTTCAGTGGGTTTCATGATGCATCTAAATGTTCCATGTTAATATTTGCTACTCATTTAGAAGATTAATCCAAATAGATAAAGACTAACATAATGCAAAAATATGTGTACATTCATTCTATGATCTAAAATGTCTCTTAGGGGACGATGGAGGTGAAGCTGTAACAATCGAGCTGGAGAAGAACGCGGGTGGAGTTGGATTCAGTCTTGAGGGAGGAAAAGGCTCCATAAACGGAGACAGACCACTAACCGTCAACAGAATATTTACAGGTGAGATTACGACTGAACCTTTATGCAAAACCTGCTCCAATATCTTACATTCGTGATGACAAATCAGCAGATTCTATTCACATTTAATGTGCTGAATCATGAAATGGATGTAGACATGGTAAAATCTGTTAAATAGCCTTGTGAATTCTGCAGTCTCACTGGTATGTGAATGACAGTGTCTCTATTCTGCATGAATCTCTATCGCTTTCTTTTAAAGGGATAGTTCACTTTGAAATTAATTTTTGGTATGTTTTAGCTTAACCCCAAGGGCATCCAAGATGTAAGTGTCTGTGTTTCCGCAGTAGTTACAATTTTGATATTTTTTAGGTTAAACTGTTCTTGTCTGTCAGTCATATAATGCAGGTCTATGGTCACCACCTCAAAGAGCATGCTCAGAGAAGTCCAAATTAAACATGATTTAATGACTCGTGAATGTAAGTACACATTGATGGCCTAAACACGAAACAAGTGGTTTGTGTGAGAAAATTAACAGTATTTATATCGTTTTTACCACTTGTGTCTGAGGGCGAGGTCGCTTTGGTCTGCGGCTGCGCAAGTGTTGGAAGTGATCTCTCGCGCGTGTACGTCACTCATTGTTTACACAGAGATTTCGGAAGCGTTATCTTTCACTGTGAAGATCTAAACATATTTATATAAACAGGAAATCGCAATGGAAGACGATTTCGATATATTAACAGACAACGTTGATTTTTTTTTGCAACACTTCCGGCGGTCACTTGGACGTGGCTGTGGTTACAATACTGTTCGTTTTCTCCCACAAACTGCTTGTTTCGTGTCTTAGGCCATCAATGTGTACTTACATTTACGAGTCGTTAAATCATGTTTAATTTGGCCTTCCCTGTGCATGCTCTTTGAGGTGGTGACCATAGACCTGCATTATATGACTGACAGACACGAACGGTTTGACCTAAAAATATCAACATTTAAACTACTGCGGAAACAAAGACACCTACATCTTGGATGTATTTGAGGTAAGCTAAAACATACCAAAAAATAATTTCAAAGTGAACTATCCCTTTAGGTTTTCTGAGCCATATGGAACCTGCAAATCAGTAGCATAAGTCATGCAGTACATACTGTGTTTTCTCTGGCAGGAAGTGACGCTGAGCAAAAGGGGCTGAAGTCTGGCGACGAGGTACTGCAGATACAGGACTCGTCTCTGCAGGGTCTCACACGCTTTGAGGCCTGGACATTCATCAAAGGTCTGAACGACGGGCCGTTCACACTCGTCATTAAGAGAAAAAGATGCGAGTAGAACGAAAACTCCATTCAAAAGCAAAAGCAAAGAAAAAACCGAACACATACTGGACTACCAGTTTTGAATCAACTTTAAATTATGCAAAAATGTTATTTCAAGCCTTGAGGAAATGCCGCCAATTGCTAAAAATGACAAATCACAATTTCTTCAAAGCAGGTTTCCCAGTTGTTTCGACCAATGAGTTTAGTCTATTTTTGCAGAGGTTGCAATACAAGAGAGCAATTTAAAAAAAAAAAAAAAAATCAAGTATTTTAGATTTGAGCCAGAAACATGCATATTCACATGACTTTTCACATACACTCCTCACTCTCATGAGTTTCACAATTTAAAAATACCCTTATATTTCCAGGTTTTCCAAGACTGGGAAACTTGCTAGGATCATTCAGTTGCATTTATTGCTCCATATATGCATTTCGACAGTTGTATGACTTTCATATCTTGTATGACGTGCATGATGTGCATCACTGCATGATGTGGTACTACGTGATCAGGAAAGTTTGTTTTTCTGAGCAGAGTCTTATAGCACTTCGCTGTGCTGGAGTTGTACTGTTTTACTGTCACGATCAGGGATTCATAAAAAAAAAAAGAAAAAGATTCTTGTCAAGTCCTGTTTTGATGCAATGATTTGCACAAGCCTGTAAATATACACTTTCAGATATCACATTATATTTCTCTACATCATTTCACCAAAGCCGAATGTAAAGAACGTGTCATGAAGTGATCGAGGCACAATGTTTTCAAGAGGAAAACAAATGGACTAAGCATTAAGTATAATTTTAATAATAATTATTTGTTTGCTTTGTCAAACGCTGCCCCTAACAGCACATCACTCTTGTTTTTCATCATATGCAGAAATAATAAATACATAAAAAAAAAAAATCTATGCTCTTCTATTAGATTCCACCTTTGTCTTGTTAGTTAGGTATTTTTGGTTTCCCTTTAAAAGAAAAGCCTTAATATATTGAAATGGTGTCAGAACAAAGATGAATATTAAATGTAATTACTTGGTAAGGTTTGTAATGTCCAAATAAAGTATGATACAAATCATAAACGAGGTCAATCAATCATTTTTAATATCCGAAAAACAGAATCAAACAATGGGTTTGACAAAGTGCAATTTCTTTTTGGGTATTAACACACAGTACACAGACGTCCCATTGTGCAACTACACTGAGCAAAAATATGTTTGAAATCAACAGGAAATGACAATTGACACAATTTGAATGCATATTTCAGGGTCTTATAATGCGTGATTCATCATCATTCATCATGTTATTAGCAAAAAACAGTTCAGCGTCCAATTCTCGCTATTAACTAGTCGCTTATTTGCATGTATATTACTAGTATATTGGCTGTTTATTATTACTTAATGAGCACACATTTATGCCTTATTCTGCATGAGCATATTCAAAATCCCTTAATCCTACCCAATTTCATACTACTTTGCCAACCATTAATAAGCAGAAAATAGGAGTTTATTGAGGCAAAAGTTGTAGTTAATAGTAAGAATTGGACCCTAAACTAAAGTGACCAAAAAAAAAACTTGACAAAAACTTGCCCCGCCTCTAAAATGACAATTATCTGCCAGCATTCTTGTTTGTACCCCCCACTTTTCACGATCCATTCCAATCAATTCCAAATAGATAAAAAAATCAATTGCCTCCAATCAAAATGTAATATTAAAAACACTTGTATGTCAGTTTACACAGAAGTAAAATGGTTTGCCGACAACATTCCATGTCGACTTCAAAATGAAAAAACCCGGAGCGAATTGACAAACATTACACACTGATAACTAGTGTTGGGTATCGTTTGAATTTGAACGATTCTGATTCCGATTCCTTGTTTCGATTCCGGTTCCTAACGATTCTCGATTCCGATTCTTTTAAGAGGCAGGGTCAAAAAAGTTTAGCTAACCTTGCTAACCAACGGCCTTTCTGAAGGAAATAATCCTTCTGTAAAAATACTCCTTTTGTCACAAATTTTGCATTTTGCCGAGATTTCGTTATTTTTAGAAAAGCGAAGCCACACTTTGGATCGCCGACGTAAGGTACTCATGTTCGACTTGCGTGGTTATGCCAACACTTCCGGTAGACGCTTCTTCATTGGTGTTGTTCAGCGGTTTCTTCTTCCGCTCGGCGGACTGTAAATATCGAAACTAGGAATCGAAATTTTAACTTTTGAACGATTCCGGGAAAAACGAAAAGTTAGTCTCGGTTCCAATCGATACTCGATTCTCGATACCCAACCCTACTGATAACAGAATGTAAATCTGCGTTTTATTAAAGGGGTCATATGATGCGATTTTCAAAGATCATCATTTAGTGTATTGGTGTAATATGTGTAAACATGCTTATTTTTCTCATACTGTACATTATTGTGTCTCCTCTTTGTTTCTAAAACGCGTGGAATTCTACAAAACTCCTCCTACTGAAAAGCGCAGTGTACTCTGATTGGCCAGCTGATCCAGTGCATTGTAACAGCCCTTACCACAATCACGAGCTTCAGCTTCCAAAGCAATTATAACTTAATAATAATGTTGTCAGTTTAACCACATCAGTCGGATTCTGAAAACGCAGAAGACCAAGCGGAACCAACTTTGTAAGCGTGACTTCAGCAGAATGTTTTTAGTTTGAAACTCTTCCTTTTCAGTATAACCTTGTTCTCCCACTGCACACACACAAGCATTTTGGGTAGTATTGTTCTGGAACAGTGTTGTAAATAAATTTGAATCCAACTTTCGCATTGAAACAAACAGCATCTCCCCATGAGACGGCGGCGTTATGCAAATGTGAGGGAGAATCCGGTCGAGCCATTTTAGGGCCGGTTCACATATCGCGTCTTTTGCGCGCTCAAGTTCGTTATTTCAAATGTAGGCGCACGGTATGCGCGCTCATAATGAAAGCGGTGCGGCGCGCTCGTTTTTTCCATGCGCGTCGAGATAAAAACATCTCAACTTTTCAGAATACCGCAAGCGCACCATACGCACACAATAGGTCATGTGACAAGAACCAACTGAAGCGCAACCGCCCTGGCGCTTTGCAAAATGGAGAATGCGGCGCGCCCAGCGTTTTCTACACGTTTTTAGGCGCTATATGTGAATCCGGCCTTATCTAGGTTCTGCCTTCTCTTTTAGATTGAATAAATCTTTTTGTGGAAGACTTTTGTAACTTATAAATGCACATAAAACAGCTACATAGCACGCTTAAGAAAACGGAAAACATAAATAGCATCTTATGACCCCTTTAAAATATATAGAGAACTTTGCACAATACTACTGAAGGCAAGCACCTTGCAAAACAGATGTGTCCCCAAAATAATCTTAAAATGCACTAGAGAATTTTGCTCATTTACAGCATATAAAAATAAAAAAGCACAGAACACATCTCCAGGCCATGAGCATGCGTTCACAGTCATTTCACTGATGGCATATAGGCATAAAAACACAAAGTACGGATTGGCTAAGACGCATGTCAGGAGGATGGACAGGCATATAGGCATAAAAACACAAAGTACGGATTGGCTAAGACGCATGTCAGGAGGATGGACAATCGTGCAGCTGGACACAAAACGGGCAAACGGTAATTAAAGAGATAATAGTCAACAAACAAGACATACAATACACTCTCTGTTCTCTCTGAGGTCTGTGACATACATAGCATTAAACAGTACTTTTGTCCATGTGCAATTTAGACAGATTACAAGCAAAAATGCAAAGGGATTCATTTCTCCTAATATGGGGGAAACAAATATTTTTCTTCCATGCTTTTTTGGAATGTTCTAATAAGGCTTGGGCAAAATCCTGAATTTAAGAATCAACTCCCTTTCGATTTATGGCCATAGCCCACATGATTTAAAAGAATACATTTAAATTTGAATTCAAATGACAAGAAGTGATTGACATTCAAAGACATTTAACACAATCAAACAACAGAACAATTCATTAATCTAACACGACGACAAAATGTAGACCTTGGGGAAAATGAGAGCATTCTAGGAAGTTCAATCAAATGTGTACAGTAAATTAATATTATTATTACAGCTAATTTATTAAATATGTATTCTTTTACATGCATTCATACTTATAATATATATATATAGGGCTTGGTATTGTTATTTGTTCTTCGATATACAATAGTCAACATCTGAAGTGTATCAAAACCTTTCATCAAAGTTATACATGAATTTTGACCAATACCCGTTCTTGTCTTAGGACAACTTGTTGATGGACTTTTTTGATCCACTTCAAATGTTGACTACTGTAGATACAGATACCTTGATTTCGACACCTATTTTTTAAAAATCCATTTTAACAAGATTGTTAACTGTTTTTAACAGACTCAAACTCATATAGGCCACTGGGGGGCGGAATATATCCCTCGCGCTCAAGCACACGCGCTGAAGCTTGCCGCAAAGCACTGGCAAAAGTAGCCTAATGATTATGAATGTGTCTGGAAAAAAAGCCATTTCAATTGTTTATTAATAAACGAGTGTTTTCTGAGTCAGTGTTGGCTGCAAAGATGAAGTTGACGTTTCCGACTCGTCATCTCCGCAGCATAGTGAACATGCGTGCGCCTATAGAGAGAAATGCACCTTTCATTTGGATTACATAATCAGAGATTATTTGTTTTAGATTCAAATTGGTTAGTTTAAAAGTATACATTTCAAGCTTTCTACATGCCTATTTCTCATGTCTGTGAGGCATGTAGCCTATATGCAGAGTTTCGGTTCATTTATGTAACGCCCTTCAGTTCATCTTGTAGTCGAAGACGAAGCGACTTTCTGCTCTTAAAGTCGGCGTGAAACGGAAGAGAGTATATCCGAGTATATCCGAGTGAAACAGCTTCTGAAATTAGAAAAAATTTAATTTCCTCGCCACAGACAATTGGCTCACTGACGTTGACGAGATTAACCACTTAGGTATCGAAATTTGGTACCCAATGACAAGACTTGTCGTCAAGATGCTTGATGGTAGAGGCAATTCGGTCGTCGGCTTGTAAAAGTATTGAACTTGATACCCAGCCCTATATATAAAATGTATATTACATTTTATTCAGGTAATTGTCAACTTCCATGAATTCAAATTAGAACTGTGCATCTTGTTCTCTACCTCATTTCAAACTCAGGAAATCTTTTGGAATTGCATTAATTTTTAATTACTCTGATTCCACTGAACCATATTCCATAAATGTATTATTTGTTCCTTTCAAAGTGATGTATGAAATAACTTTCATCCATTAGCTTATCCCAATTGTCTTAATGGCAGTTGCTCGGCTGGCTGGCACAGAACACGGATACTATTGAGTGGCCATCAATGGAGAAAAACACTTTTTACTGGTTACAGAATCACCAGTGGGAACTAATAGGGTCACACTAACCAACTAAACCTTGAGCCTTTGCGTTGCTTTTTTTATCATCATATCACAACATCCCTCATTCGGCCCTTCTTGTGTCAATCTCAAACATACAGTACACAATCTCAGTTATGCTAACCGAGAACAGCAGCAAATGCAAATCTTCAAATTTCTGAAGATACTCGTCTGTCGGTAAACATTGGATTGCCAAAATTCCAGTTATGCGCAATAAAATCACTATTCAAATATAGAAATACTAGGTTTCAGACTTGTGATTTAAATGTCAAACTCAATTATTCAAATAAAAATGTAATCTTCAAACTCAGACAACTGACATCAAATATTGGACTGAAATTCTAAAAACAGCTCATTAAAAGAAGGCTTTGTTCCAAAAACTAGTGAACTGCCTATTTAGGCCAGACATTAAAGGCGAGCTCCTGACAACAGTTTCAAAAAGTAAGCAGCAACCCAACGTTGCCTTCTAAGATAGCTCAATCTAAAGCAGCGCTGCATGTGACTGCACATGTCAATGGTAAGCTTTATTAAAATCAATTGCGAGTCGAGTCTCTCGATTTGTACGACACACACAAATCAGTAACTTAGTAGAAACTATGTTTACTAAGTTATTTTAGGCCATTTATGAATTATATATTTATCATAATGCTACATTATAGGATCACACCATTCCCCTGAAACAAACTGACTGATATAAAATGTCATTTGAATGCATTGAACGTCACTTTGGATAAAAGCATCTGCCAAATGCATATGTGTAAATGTCTGGTTTTTTTTGCAATAGTTCCTCATTTGAATCACTAGTTTTCAGAATTTATGAAAAAACATGGTAAAATGTTCCTGTTTTCTATACCTACAAAACGGACTGTTCAAGTGTTTGGACACGGTACTGTAGCCGCTGGAAGAATCAGGAATAAGGTCATTTCACTTCCCACCTAAAGCTTGATTAAATGCAAGGTGTGTCAAATTATCAAAATATCCACATATATGATTAAAGGGGGATATTTTCTATAAAGTGTCTGGAGCTATTTCATCGATTTTACAGCTTTGGTCAGGTTGCTGTAAAACTCCACCATACTGGAGGGGAAAAACGAATCGACAACTGAACGAGGAAGTAAACCTCCAAGATCAGTCTGGAAAAAGCTGAACAGCTGCGTTTTGCCTGGTTCCCTACAGAGAAAAAAAAAAAGGTATACTTATATCTGTTTTTTATGCTCCTGAAAAATTTGAAATGTCATTTTGTCACCATCTGCTGTCTTGTAGTTGAATTACATCAACCCAAGATGCTTGCATTGAATGGCATGCCTATCTTTCCGAGACACTTACCCAGGAACTGGAACACATAAACAACCACACGGGTGGTTGAAGCCTCTGACATAGCCGGGTTGAGGAGGACAGTTTGGATGGCTTACATTGGTAGCTATAAAACAATGAAAATCTGATTTTCAATAACAGTATTATTAAGATAGATACAAAGTCTTATATCAATGGAAAAATTTCTGAAATTCTGCATTAGAATAGTGTCAGACTCAAATCCAATTAAAGGAGGAAGGCCAGAACACTGCATACCGTTTGAGGACACCGTGCCATCCTCATAGCGTTTAATGGAAATGACATCAACAAAATCTCGAGGTGATATAATGCCCATAGCAGCCGAAGGCGTGACGGTTCGGCAGATCAAAACGTCCTAGGCAATGAAAAAGAAAAGATTTGGAAAGGTATCAATCTGCCGTTGTACGCATCAAATCATTGCAATGCCATGTGCATCAAAAAACATCTCAATGGAAAGTAGAAATAAGGCTTATTAAAGGTGAAGTTTCACTAGGGTCAGAACGAAAAATTACTGTTTTCAAACAGGTATCCCAGACATTGATCTCCAAACTCACGCCATTGGTTGAGCCAATGTTACTTTCGGGCTGGTTTGTAAACTCCATGTTTTGAAAGCGTCATAGAACCGTTGAAAGTGTTTTAACAAAAAAAGTACAAGCATCACCTTTAACGATCCAAGTAAGAATACAGAAATAAAACAATGTTACACTTAGCTGAAAGGAGGAACTGGTCAACCATGAGATTTAACTCGATAATCTGCTTTCATATATGAGTGTATTTGTGTTGATCTTACCGCTGACACCTGCTCAAGCAGCTCAAACTTTTTTATATTAGAATCCCATTTTACACGAAGTCCATTGATTTCAGGTTTCAAGCAGTCCCACACTTTCTCTGGACTGCCATTGACAATCCCCTCCCCTTTATACCTGAGAAAACCAGAGAACACACAATCACTGCTCATGCATACTGGACAAAGGTTAATGTCACTGCTGTCATGTTTGCACATGATGTCGACAGTGTGTGAATGCAGCAAAAATATATCTTAAAATATTAAGATTATGATGTAAATGTAGATAAAAAGCAAATGTTGATGAATGCAAATACAAATAGATGATTTTACCAACAAATGTACATTTTTTTAAGACTGCACAACAATGTTTTTGATGTTGTGACATTATGGACATTACAGCAATTCGTAAACAAAAATAAAAATAAAATGTCTACACTAGTGCAATTGATGGGAAGGTTTCTGAGAAGGGGACAAACCTAAAATGAAATTCTGGGGAACCTAATGTTTCACTTTCGAGGGGAATTGAAGAACAGCATTGAAAGACAAGTAAAGCTTTTGTTGATAAATTCAAAACAGTTTACATCATATAACTATTTATTTATTTTAACCCTAAAACCGTATTGTGGAAAAATGTGGGCAAAATAGTTTTGATTAATTTTTTTAAAATACTTCCCTTGATCTGTTCGGTACAAGACTTTTCCTAAGTTTACCTCCTGAACACACACATTTTTTTTGACTCAATTCTACAATGTTAAGTGGGTGAGAGAAAAAAAAAAACTCTTCTTGTATTTGAGTCAAAAATGGGCACCCATAGAAATGAATGGGAAACACTGTAATTTAGAGCATTCTAAAATGAGCCAAAATAAGACACCAGGTGACAGCGAAGTCACTTCATTTTTAGGTTTTAGCTCTAAGAACGTATTGGAATTATATTTTAATGTAGTTAAAAAAAATAAAAAAAAAAACATAAATTTACGTAGAAAATATGGTATTTTTAAATTCAAAAATACCCCTAAAATAAATTAAAAACACCATAAATGGATAGACAAAACTTTATCGAAGACAGTGATATAACATTTACAATAAATAAAAATTAGGATCACACCTGAGTCATCTGTGCCCACATTTGTCCACAATTACAGGATTAAGGGCTATATAGTGAATACGGTTTGAGGGCTACAAAGGAATCATTGCAAATATTACAAAACATTTAATTTTGAGAACATACCAAAATCATCAAGGCCACAATCAAATCTTTTATTCCTTCAGGAAACATGTTTCATTTTCTACAAATCCAAGAAGTTATATGACCCTAATAGAAGACTATAATCTAGTGATTATATTAAGTAAATATTTGTCAAGTGAAATACTCTATGAGATCTGAGCAATGCATATTCAACATGATAAACGTCGAAACTCTTTAGGATTATTTTTAAATAACTTATAGCATGTGTATCGATCTTATTCTCAGACTAAATTATGTCCAATTTAGTGAGTGCACAATATAATATGTAACAGGGTTGCCACTAACTAGAACACGAGCAGTCAGCACATATGACGTCACGATGACAAATATACAAGATCTGTAATGCACAATATTTTATACTTACACATATCCCGCGAATTCACAAGAGGGTCTCCAACACACCACAACATCATTCTAGAAAAAAAACAACAACAACAAAAAAAACAACAACAGTGTTTAAAGATAAACCACCGCTAAACATGGAAAAAAAAGACACTTCTGCTTCATACTTACAGTTTTCTTGCATGTTTTCCATCCGGACTCGTCTTTTTTGTAGCCCATAAGACGATCCTCCACTGATCTGGCCGTGTGCATATAATCCATGACGATGGACAGTGTATAGTTTTATTTGATATTGTATTGGCTTGTCCTTTAACAGCACATGTATCCAAAGCGTTCGCGATCGACCGGCAGCAACCTTCTACTGTATAGCGTAAATGACACACTTTACCTTCGATTCTTCCGAGATCTTTGTTCAAGTACATTCAATATTCATAAACTAACAGTGGCTACAGTTAAATCCGGCAGTTTCTGGTATAACATACAGATGTTTTCAGTTCATTCATTAGTTTCATCAAATGATAAGGGTGACTGTCATCTTGATTGAACGGCGGCGACGGATAATAATCGATACAGTTCTATAGAGATGAAAGGAAAGCTTCAATTACACATGCGCGATCAAAATAATAAAAAGAGATACAATTAACCCGTCTAATGCCACGAAATCATCATAATTTTAAAAAGGCCACTTCCTTAGTCCTGGAGATCGTCAGACAAATGTTGCATTCTGGGAACTGGAGTTTTCTCTGTCGATCCTGTTATACAGAACAGTAATGTCCCTATTGCCACGCGACTCGCCGTTTAAATAATACTTCTTAAAATATTGTAAATATTTGAGTGAATGTGAGACAATTTTAAACAATTACACTATTTCGGTTTGAGCAGATGTTATATTTTTTTTTTCATTCTGAACCATAACAAGTAGAGTTAAGTTTTACCAATGATTTTGATACATTTTATATCAAAACATTATATCCATTATAACCTTTAATAGAGTCAGAATATCAATAGGCTACTCCGAAAGGTGGCTAAAAATGAACTTTATGTTGACAAACGCATCTGAAATAATTTTGAAAATGTCATTGATCATGAAAAGCACATCTTAGCTTCTGCATGTGCCTGAAAGTGAGAACATATTTCTGAAAGAGTTTAATTGTCCTTCTGGGAGTACTTCTTATATTACAACAAAAGCATATTCATAACCCTCCTGGAGTGGACGCAAATATGGATTGATGTGATGCTATGATTTTTTTTGCACATATCCTACTTTATTTCAAGACTGTAACCAGATATTCAGGATTGTACATAAAAAATAGTTCAGAAATGTAATAATTTTATAAACTGGCAATTGAAAAACTCGTACACGCAACCTCTTAATCTGAATATTGATATTCAAAGTATTGAGGTAACCATAAGTGCTTTAGAGGTGCTTCATTTGTACAGTATCAAGGCCACAACTCTCAGAGATTGAGGGGGAAAGTGTTCAATAAGGGTTTTCCATTGTCTGTTTCAAAATGTTTTCATTTAGTACACACCCGATCTTGAATACATGGTTACAGCCTTGAATAGGATAGTGGAGTCCAAAAATGTTCAAACAATATAATTTTAATATCAGATTTAATGAAAATCTACAGATACATGCAAAGTACACTTATACAGTTTGGTCATTTATTTGTGCTTTACTTTACAAGGCCAACAGCAACTTTTATAGGATGAACCTGCAGGTATTACACTGAATTATTGAATGTTTCAAAACCTAGTAAGCTCCCTTGCTGTGGGCTACCTACATAAGCAGCTGCCTAGTAATGAGGGATCTAAAGTACACCTCATAAATGACTGATATGGAACGCACTATTCTATGTAGGCAGCAACTGCATGTTGCTAAGCTAATGGTGCAATACTTACATCAAGTTCAAAATGATGTAAAACAGTCCATTTTTAATTAGCTAACCTTTTTAGCATTATTTTTAGAATGTAATGAAATGCACAATAATTTATAGCAATAATTTATCTCAACTCCATACATCACCTTGGATGGATTTGTGCTGTTTCAGACAGTTTGAGTTTACCATTTGCAAACATTTTTTAGTCATACTGTGTTCCAGACAACTCAGAATTCACTCACCTCCACTTAAAATAACCAGTGGAACATCACGTAAGTTTCTCTTGGAAACAATGCTTCTCAAAGTAGTTGAGGGTTGATCGATCAGCTCTGAATTAGTGCAAGCAAAGTTCCAGTAGTTACTATCAAGTAGAGATTTACGTAATTTCAGGGATGACATTTTTGTAGGCCAAAACCCACTTATTATTATTATTTTTTTTTTGCTCTTCCGTTTCCAGTCAATGGGTTTTTGGTTAATTGCCTGAAATAAAATTAAGATGTTTTCATGTTTTATTCTACAACATAAAATGCATAAAGTACAACCCACTTGTGATTCTTTAAAGCTTTTACTTGTTTTGAAAAGGGCGGTTGCTAACAAGTGGCTAAAATGGACGACAGAGGTTGTCGTCATCATACCAAACAGGTAAACTCATTTTCTCACTTAATCACTTCTATAGCCTTGTGTTTGTAATTGAACACTTCCAAACTATTATAACAAACTTTCATAGGAAATTGTTGGAAATTTGTCGGAAGCTTAAAGTGTTAGTTCACCCAAAAATGAAAATTAAGTCATTAATTACTCACCCCCATGCTGTTCCAACCCCGTAAGACCTTCGTTCATCTTTGGAACACAAATAAAGATATTTTTGATTGAATCTGAGAGCTAAATCAGTCCTACATAGACTGCCTAAGGGACTGGCTCTTGACGGCCCATAAAGTCATTAAAGAAAAGGTTTAAATATTCCATGTGCCTACAGCGGCTCAATTATAAGTTTATCAAGCGACGAGACTACTTTTTGTGCGAAAAAAACATAAATAACGACTTTATTCCACTATTCCATTACTTCCTTATGGACGCATGCGCGAGAACTGAGACGAGGACGTTCTCCTTCGTCTACTTCTTGTTACCGGCTGCTCACCGCTTAGGAGTTTTACCGCCACCTACCGTATAAAATGATGATCCATATATAAGGCGCTCCGGATTATAAGGAACACTGTCGTTTTTTGAGAAGATTAAAGGCTTTTAAGTGCACCTTATAGTGCGGAAAATACGCAAATCGAAAAGCGTATGTACAGCGCGCATCTTCCTCTGCTTGTAAACAGAAAGTTTTGCGCTTCCAGCTATATCAGCACATCATCTTATACGGTAGGGGGCGGTAAAACTCCTAAGCGGTGAGCAGCCGGTAACAAGAAGTAGACGAATGAGAACGTCCTCGTCTCAGTTCTCGCGCATGCGCCCATAAGGAAGTAATGGAATAGTGGAATAAAGTCGTTATTTATGTTTTTTTCGCACAAAAAGTAGTCTCGTCGCTTGATAAACTTATAATTGAGCCGCTGTAGGCACATGGAATATTTAAACCTTTTCTTTAATGACTTTATGGGCCGTCAAGAGCCAGTCCCTTAGGCAGTCTATGTAGGACTGATCTAGCTCTCAGATTCAATCAAAAATATCTTCATTTGTGTTCCGAAGATGAACGAAGGTCTTACGGGGTTGGAACAGCATGGGGGTGAGTAATTAATGACTTAATTTTCATTTTTGGGTGAACTAACCCTTTAATGTTGGTGACAGTCATGCCACTGTGGCGTAGTTTGTTTATAGCGTAACTCTAAGTTTATGAATTTTAAAGCCAAGAAATTCAATCGCTAGAAGTAAAAAGCTAATGTTCATTTGTGAGGATTATCATAATGAAACATGTGTAAGAATAATAAACATAATTTCTATGATAATCCAAAAGCCGAATGGGTTTTGTTTAGGGAACCAGGATGATGCAACCTTTTAAGTAGGACTACAAAATACATCATCACTCCAGCACTCTATTCAAAGTTCCAAGTTCACTGGAATGCAGCATTATTCACAGTGCATTCTGGGAAAGGCTATTGGCCATACAATTTGGCCAATAGAAGTTAATAGAAGGCAAGATAATAATGCAACCTACCTTTTGAAACAGACTTCGTGTTGGTGTGCGCCTATGAGGCCTTTAAATGCTTCCTACGTAGACAGCTCACTAGGGTTTTTGAAACAGAGCCATAATCTCGGTTTTAGATCTAAACAGGTTAAACATTGGAGCACACAAGATCATTGGTGCCAGACACATTGAGTTTAACGTTTTTCTTTAATTTCTTTTTGGTCGGCTTTGCACTGGGCTTCAGGTACTTTTCCTTGTTGTGAATGACCTGGATGTACTGGTCTGTGCTGCTGTTTTGTTGGTCACTACTAGAAGCCAGTGATGCCGAATCTGACTCGGTCAGTGACGGCTCCACTTTATGCTTGGTCTTGGGCTTGACGTATTGTTCACCGTATCTGTGAGCCGACTCTGGGCCTCGGATGTTTGTTTGAGAGCAAGGGTGCAAGCCATCACTCACCCAGTCATCTTCATGATCATCCTCTTCTTCGTTGCCATATAAACACTGCTCCATAGACAACTGACTGTTGACCGCGTCGCCAATGTAGAAGCGTGCGGTCTGATGGAGGTCTGTCAGTGATCGTGGACGGTTCGATCCCCTCCTCGAGCTGCTCTTGGGGTCTTCCTCTTCCACCTCCTCTTCCTCGCTGAGGTGTGGCTGGTGGCTGCGGTGAGGGGTCCGAGGAATGTAACACTTTACATTGCGTGGATACAGCTCTACAATCTCCGTCGGTTCATCTGCTAGTCGGTAATGTCTCGGTACGCGTGTAGTGGAGCGCACAATCTTCTTGCGAGCTTCATGTTCGTTCACGATGACGTAGCGCGTCGTGTGTGCCCGGCGGCCCACATAGCTCTGAGCCGTCATTATGCCGGGCTCGTTGTGCATGGGCCGGATGGTTTTCCGAAACAGCGGATCGGAGTGGATGTTCTCGGCGTACCGTGAACAAGGGTTGTAGGCCATGTTGTGGTAGGACTTGGAGCGGCAGGAACCACTGGAGCTGCCCAAGTATCCAGAATGCCTGGATATCAGAAAATGCGACATGAATATGTATGTTTGTACATAATTCACCATAAACTTGAGAAACAAAGACATTTATCTTGATGGTGCAGCTTGTAACTAATGTTAAAGGAAAAGTTCCCCCAAAACTCTTTCCAAGATGTATTGTTTTCTTTCTTTTGTGAAACAAAGAAGCTGAAACAGGATGGTGATTTACATTATATTGTCATGGACTAAAAGCACCCATGAAACATTCTGCCTAAATTGTTCCTTACAGCTTGCTTTGTGTTTCACAGAAAAAGAGCAAATAATATACAGTTAGAATGTTGTGAGGGTGAGAAAATGTCAGCATTTTCAGTTTTGGGTGAATTGATCCTTTAATTAAATAGTATGAAGTGCACTGCATTATGAAATGAAAGGTGAAGCCTAATGAAGTTTTACTCCCTTTCCCTGATCTGATATAATACCATACAGTAAGTGTCTTAAAGTGAAAACTATATATATATATATATATATATATATATATATATATATATATATATATATAAATGAATAGTTGAGTGCTCGCAGAAGAATTGTCTTTCACTATAGCTGCGATAAATGCGAAAAAAGCATATTTACAGTAATGCATATCCACAATTAGCAAGCCAGTGTTCTGAAGGGTTTAAAAGCTGAAGTATAAAGTATTTTGTTAAAGCACTTTACATTAATTATTCAGACAGAGTTTACTGCAGTTTATAGTTTGGTCAGTAAAGCTGTCTAAAAATCATCCTTTTTGAGCTGGGACTAATTTTTTAAGTGGGTGAACGTCTGGCTATGAATTAGACATCATTCCTGACTGTTATTGAGGGGCCTTAATGCATATCAAGCGGAAGTTACATGCTATGACATTCCAAAAGTTTGGATAAATAACACTTACACGCACACTCTCACATCATCAGTAAGTGGTTCTGTCATTCAAGTCTTACTTATATAGGTGGTGGGAGAGGCAATTTATTTGTAACTTGTGTATGTACGAATGTACGAAGCTTCTGGCATCATCCGGTTTGTTATTTTAGCTAAAAAAATAAACTGTTGTGGTGCTTGATTTATTATCGTTATCACAAACACATTGGTTTGTAGAGCATATAGTTTCACCTACTTTACTGCACTTTGTCATTGTTCTAGTTATTTACCTGTAGTGGCTAATGAATCAGAAGTCTTACACATTCACGTAAAATAGCTTACGGCCTCGTTGCAAAATAAGCTGGATGGTGGCTGTGCTTTTGAAATTGTGTGTATTTTACTCTACACTCCTTACTGTAATCCAGTGTTATTGTAGTTTTATTTATTTACCATTATTTTGAATTAGTGTTTATTCGTATGTTTTCATTTTCATATTCGTTTTCAATCAATCAATCAATCAAATGTCTTTATTCAGTCATGATGTTATTATAGACACAACAATAATCTCCACAACAACAAAATAATAACATTCATTACTGAATAGGAGCATAAAGAAGACATAGTCTTATAAATTAATGCCCCTTTTTTCAATAATCTAAGCTTATACAGAACAGTTTTTTTCCCTTCCTTTTTATATATATATATTACTTCAGTATTACTTCACATCTCAGTAATTAACAATTACCAATTTAGAAAAAAAAAAAAAAAAAAAAAACCCAGAAAAAAACAACAAAAAAAACAAAACAAAAATAAAACATTGTTTCTTATGCTTCACTTCCTTCGTATTTTTCAAGTACAGATTCGTTTTATGTGCTTTTAGAATTTTTTTTAATTGTTTTTAATATTTCTATTTTACTTCATTTTAATTTCAGTTGTAGTCATTTCCTAATGCTTCAATATAGAAAAATTAAGCAAAATTAAGGAAAATAGTTTTAGTTGCTGAAATGATGATTTTTGTACCTTTAAATAAACGGAACAAAATAATCTGAAATGATTTTCAGCAGTAATCTACATTACGCCACAAACGCTGTTGATAGAGCTTAATTTGTATAGGAAATAGAATAGGTAGAAACACAAATGTAGAAATAGGAATCATTATCAGACTTCATGAATATAGCAAACCTGATGGGTATGTACTCCACTCGTCGTACTTGTCTTTGAGGAACTGAGGGGCTGCAGTACATTCTGAAAGCATTACATGGGCAGAAATGGAGGGCAGTGAAGCTTCATGAACAGCAGATGTATGGAACCTAAGCAGCAGTGAATTGAAATATAAAGCTCTTATACCACAGAGCAGCACAGACCTGCTGGCAACATGCTCTGCTTTGTGTTTCTGCCGCACTGGGACAGAGGGACTCCTCGTCCCTCCGGCAGCTCTGGGGACGTCAGGCCGTGAAGCCGACTGGGATATTGTCCGGATGCTGTTGCAATGGCGGACGGGAGATTGGAAGTTGGTGACGCTACCGTTGCGCCGTGGAGGGGAGGTGGAGCGGGCGGACGACTCCATACTGGTGATGTCGCTCTCTTGTTCCGTCTTTTTATCGCCTCCCTCAGGTGCCTGCAGACGTGCTGTAAATCACACATTTACACACCCAAATGTCCAGCCAACTGGTGACAGGCTGATATTGCCTTATGACGTTATATATTGTGAGTACATTACTTTGGCCGTTACTGCTCAGCGGCCTGAAATGTGCCCGAGACGTTCCCTTGTATTCATAATGAAGATAGTTCATAGACAAAGTACCTGCAGCCAACTGAAATACTTTCTTCTTGTCGTCTGTGCGCTCCTGCAAGAGGAAATTTAATTAGCGTTATAAAATAAACTGCTGAAGAAATGAGATTATATGAAATTCAAGGACCGTATCCTGTTTCGCTCGGGTTCCTTATTGTAAATCCCAGATCTGTTAAATGAACTGAAATACATCATAATGATATTCTATTTGGAGTGACTCACGGTTTGAAGCTGGAGTCTCAGCTGGCTGTTGGTGACTTTGAGTGATCTAGCGATGGATTGTAGGTAGTAGATCAGCATACTGAAAGGGACAATGACAAACAGCACAAGGTTGGGTGCATTGAAGGCATTTTTTCCTGCTTGCCTGGTTGAATTACGCTGGCTTGACTAAACCAATGTGCTGTTATTGTACAAACAGGGGTAAAGGGCTTTTTCAAACTCTCAAACCCCAGACCAAAACTTGTAAATGTAAAAGCTTTCAATCTACATCCTCTAAACTAAGCACAGTCGTAAGGCTATGTTCTTCCTAACTGAATCAACCTGTTTGTTTATATTACAGCAGACTATCAAAAATACCCAAATACCCTTCTTTTGTTCAAAAGTAGGAATCGGGATCAATAAGTGTTTTTTTTTTTCTTTTTTTTTTGTTGAAGAATTTTCGGTAACACTTTACAGTACGGGTGCACTAATATGCATTAATTCATGCTTAACTAATACACAGCCAATCATGAGTTAATGTATAACTAATGGAGAATCAAACCATTAATTAATGATTACTGCATCAGCAACTAATAAAGAGTCTATATGATTAATAGATTAAGTAATACACGAATTGCTATTAATTCACTGTGTCATTGCGTATTTATTCCTTAATAGCATATTTTATTAACTAATAGTGTAAATTAATGTGTTAAATACCACAATTAGTCAAAGCTATGCACTTCAACTTCCAGTTGTCTGCTTTTAATTAATCATTAGCTAATGATTTGTAAAGGTATCATTATGGTATGACTTTACTTGTTGGGGCACATCATTATTAACTAGTCATTTAGTAATTGTAGTAATTTTCACATGAATTTGCATGAACAATTAAGTAATTAATCATGTATTAATGCATATTAGTGTATCTGTCATATTATCTGGAAGTTGAAATACAAGGCTATGGCTCATTCTGGTAATTAATATATTAATTAACCCTATTAGTTAAAAAATGAGTTATTATGGAATTAATCCACAATTAAATATTTAATTAATAACAATTCATGTATGAACTAATACATTAAACTTACAGACTCTTAATTAGTTCCTAATGTGGTAAATCGTTAATGAATAGCTTAGATAATCATTAGTTACACATTAATTCAGTATTATCTGTGCATTAGTTATTAGTGCACCCGTTTTGTAAAGTGTTACCGAATTTTCTTTTGTTCAGCAAGGACACATTAAATTGATCAAATGTGATGGAACAAAACATTTATAATGTTACAAATTGTGTTCACAAAAAAGTTTTGGAAATGCTTCTTGAGCAGCAAATCATCATATTAGAATGATTTCTGAAAGATCATGTGACACTGAAGACTGGAGTAATGGTGCTGAAAATTCAACTTTGCATCACATGAATAAATAACAATTTAAAATATATTATATTTAAAAAGAGTTATTATAAATTGTAATAATATTTAATTAATATTTTTATCAAATAAATGCAGTCTCGGTGATCAAAAGAGACATAAAAACAATTTTATTGACCCCAAACTGTAGTGCATCTCATTAGCAACCACATATAGCGATGCACTAGCAACCATCCAGAACATTTTTTTTTTTGTCAGGCCAACATCCAATGTTTGTCTTGATGAGCTTTCAATTTCTAGCTATTTTCTCTCAGTGTAGACAGAAGCACTTACAAGAGTAGAAGCAAAGCGGGCAGCACCACCACAGGACTGGTGACGTAACTCATCACTTTATTGAACCACAGCGGGAAGTCGTTGGCAATGGTTTCGGAGATGATGTCGTAAATCTTCTCCTGGCCACTACAGACCGGGAGAGGAGATTGAAGAAATGCAGAAAGACATCAACTATGTATTTTCATGTAAATTATTTCAAAAACAAAAGCATATTATACAGAGCTCAGGAATACTTGATTCTGATTGGTCAATCATTCCACAATCATTTTTTTTATATATTATATTGACACTAAAGTGTTTCAACCAAAAAAAGTCTTCTAAATACTGTATCTCGTATCACTTTAGTATCTTTCTTGTAACATACCATTTTAACTTAACTCAATATTTCAAGTCATGTATTCAATAATTTTGAATATGCATGTGTAGTAATTGTATAATAATGTATAGTTCACTAGGCATCACTGCAAAATAAACGATTTCAGGGTGATAGAAGACTGATCCCCCTGGATTTATTTTGCATTAATGATCAGCTGACTATATACTAACACTTACTTACAGAAAGCATTGTGTTATTAATTGGAGAGGAAATGATTTCAAGCGGCCTCATATATGAAATTGAAAATGTAGCATAGCGTCTATGCAATTTCTTCGCATTTCCTTTAGCGTCAACACACAAAATGGCCAAAAAAGTTTTTAAAATATCCCAAAATTAGTATCCTCCCAAAATTCTACCATTGGCTGAGTCAATATCGCTGTTTTAGCAATGTTTTAATACTGTAACGTAGTTGACACTTTTTGAGGGTAGTCAACCACAGATCGCTTACTTGTAGTTGTCTTTGCATATCTTTGGGATACGTGATTTCAACATAGTACATCACCTTAAATGAGATTAGATTTAAATGGCCCCACATTACCTGAAGGGTCCACAGTATTGAGACGGCCGGTACCGCACAATGGCAAAAATGGTCGGTAACATACACAGGAAAAGCATGAAGAGAAGCATCGCCAGATAGAAGTTATTTGATCTAGGGAGTAAATAAATTTCAATTAAAAACAATCCAGTAAAATACTATGAATTCACTCAGATATGCAACCAAACTACTATGATTTGACGGCTTCATATTATCTGATGCTAAGTTTTTCACTCCACGGCTGCAGTGGGATGATCCCTTATTATCGTATAAAACACAGCAGTATCGGCGAAGATGAAATATGTGTAGACCACTTGGTAATGTTTCGCCTCACATCTGCGACTGACTGATAAAGCTTCAATGAAGATGCAATTACATAAATCTGAGCTTTGACCAACACAGTCGCTTGTCACACTGAAGTATCCACAGTTATCTCTGCACTCACCACACTGGAAAATGAGAGGGATTTGGATTCAGTGAAGCAGAGAACAAAAGTGTACCATTTACAGAGTCCCTGATCCGTACACTGAATGCTCGCTGATTTTAAATTAATCTCACAGCTCGTAAAAAAAAACCTGAACAATGTTTCACATTACAGCTCAGAGGAATTTACACTCCAGCCATTTAGATCTTCAAAAATGGTGGTTTTACCAGCAAAGGAATCACATTTCTTTGTTGCAATTTAATTAAAAAAACATATCAGCATATGACAAAAGTGGTTTCTTGTATGACAAAAGTGGTTTCTTAAGTTTGATAATTAATCTGCTATGTCATGTTTATGACAGGTTGTGTTGTCTTAGACCTGACCAAGACACTGACAGGTTATGATGTTATGGTTTATATCAAGGTGTCAAAACAAAGACACCTCAAACAATGTCATATTTGCATTAAAAATGTCATAACTGAGTGAATGACACTTACTGACAGTTGTCATAGACATGCATAAAACTTCCTTCATATTCATAACACGTCATGTCATGATTATGAAGGTGTCATGTTAGTCTTATGCACACCCCTTCAAGTAAAGTGTTACCAAACAATGTTCTAAATGGTTTTGTTATGTTGTAAGCAAATCATGGCAGATTCTCCTAGGTCAGCTACCCTTGTATCAGATCAGAGGTAAATGAATGTACAACCTTTAATGACCTGATTCTGCCTCACTGACCTGGAGGCCTTAAAGACCTGCTGATGGGGGACGTTACAGGTCAGCACAGCCCAGCTCCGCAGGTACATCAAGCCAATGAGCTTCAGGACATTAAAGGCGGGCAGACAGGGTGAAAAGAATGCTCCCATCCTACAGGAAGAGAGAAACACTGGAAAGATTTATCTCCCCTTTTAAAGGAGTTCTGCTTGTGCACCTAAGAGCTTCAGAAAAGTCATTATTGTTGGATTACAAAGCTGAAGGGAAATGGAGCATTGAGGTAAGGAGCATTACAGCAACAGGACAGTTTAATGCAGATATAGATATACAAGCATATATAACAATAGACCCAGAGAGATTAGAACTGCCAGAGATAAACAGCAGTCATCGTAATGTAAAATAATAATTGTGATGCATTTCTTTTTATATAGACAATCAGATCAAAGAAAATGTACTGATAAATGGATACATTGTCACTTACCATATCATTCCCTGGTTGTATATCAGATGAAGAACATTTTCGGCTATTTTAAATTCACCATATTCTGGCTGGAAAAGGAATTTAATTTAATTGGAAAGAGAATATAATTTATTAATACATGTTATAGAACAGGGTTTCCCAAACCAGGGTTTGATGTGTGAGTTGTTGAAAAGCTAATAATTAAAATAATCATAAACATTCAAAGTAAATAATAAAGAAGAAATTAAACACTTACTACAGTAGATGTCAAGTCTGACTTGTTTACCTGAATGCCATGTGACCATTAACGAATATCAGAGAACCATGAACTTGCGAATGTGTTGGTAAATTATATCAAATTTTACTTCAAGTAAATATTTTAGGTCAAAGGGGTTGAAAAAAATTTGGATTAGAGTTTAGGAATCCCTGTTATAGAAAATTCAGAATCCAAAACATAAAAGACAAGTGATAAGTTCAATTAAGTAACACAATGCTTTGTCTTATTAACGCATAAAATAGCACACATTATTTTCTGCAGTTTGTGAGGGTCAAATCAGCAGATATATGCTATTCTGCCATTTAATTTGACAAAAAAATGACAAAAAAGCTTAAAAGTGATGGGTTTTTAATGTTGAAAATGTTCAGTATGTTTCAACATACTTTATCCCATCTAAACAGGCCTATCGATTGGTCACAAATCTGTTTGAAGAACCTCTCAAAGTGTGTTTTTGAACAGAAGTGACAGACTTACAAACTTGCTCTCCAAGTCCCAACAGCAGCAGTCACTCAAGTATCGAACCACCAGTCCACGGATAAAATCAATGAGCAGGATACTTGCCACCGTGAAGATCATATCAATGATGGAGAGCTTTAACATCTCCTGTAAATAAGATAAATAAAATAAACAGCCTGCATTTACCTTCCTTGTGCAGGGTGCAATTTTACCCATCCACAGACCATCAGTATCTCCAAGCAGGACGCTAAATCAGATCTTGGGATTTAAAACCAAGAGAAAGACCAACCTGACAGCAATTTCATTAAATAAAAGCCAGGCTGGATATTTCAACCCACAAATACAATCTATAGTCTTTTCCTACAGAAGGAAACTTATTTATATTGTTTGTCACAATAATGCCTCTGTATAATGTATCAGTACACACTCACCTAAAGGATTATTAGGAACACCATCCTAATACTGTGTTTGACCCCCTTTCGCCTTCAGAACTGCGTTAATTCTACGTGGCATTGATTCAACAAGGTGCTGAAAGCATTAATTAGAAATGTTGGCCCATAATGATAGGATAGCATCTTGCAGTTGATGGAGATTTGTGGGATGCACATCCAGGGCACAAAGCTCCCATTCCACCACATCCCAAAGATGCTCTATTGGGTTGAGATCTGGTGACTGTGGGGGCCATTTTAGTACAGTGAACTCATTGTTATGTTCAATAAACCAGTTCGAAATGATTGGAACTTTGTGACATGGTGCATTATCCTGCTGGAAGTAACCATCAGAGTATGGGTACATGGTGGCCATAAAGGGATGGACATGGTCAGAAACAATGCTCAGGTAGGCCGTAGCATTTAAACAATGCCCAATTGGCACTAAGGGGCCTAAAGTGTGCCAATAAAACATTACACCACCACCACCACCAACCTGCACAGTGGTAATATGGCATGATGGATCCATGTTCTCATTCTGTTTACGCCAAATTCTGACTCTACCATCTGAATGTCTCAACAGAAATCGAGACTCATCAGACCAGGCAATATTTTTCCAGTCATTAACTGTCCAATTTTGGTGAGCTCTTGCAAATTGTACCCTCTTTTTCCTATTTGTAGTGGAGATGAGTGGTGCCCGGTGGGGTCTTCTGCTGTTGTAGTTCAGGAGAATGTCTTGACCAGGAACACCCACCTAAATGCATTGAAGCAACTGCCATGTGATTGGTTGATTAGATAATTGCATTAATGAGAAATTGAACAGGTGTTCCTAATAATCCTTTAGGTGAGTGTAGATCTAACAAACAATATCGAGCATGTCTGGGTATGTCTCTATACACATTTGGCCACTTAAAACCCACTTAAAGGGTAACTAAACACCAAAACAACTTTTTTTAGTTAATGATCTGTAAGAATGGAGCTTCATAAATGCTGTTCATTGATTCGAGTACATTTTTTGACAATTGAGTATAAAGTGTTTTGATTTTCAAATATATGGTGTAAAAACGTCTGAGTGCTGCCCTCTTCAGGTTAAACGGAAAGCTCCTGCAGTAGGGGTACTTGCTGACGTAGCGAACTCTCAGACGCACTCTGTCACACCCTTGGTGCGAGCTCACCACGCCCTTGGCAGCCCCTGGTATAAAAGCATCTGGTTCCGTCAAAACTACTGTAGCGAGTCAGGAGTTGGATTTATGAGTATTGAAAACGATCAGGATAACATATAATAGCATCTAGTTAGCATAGCATTTATATAGTTATTTAGATTATTTTTGAAAACGACCAGGATAGAGTATTGTTGCATCTATTTAGCATAGCATTATATAGATAATTTAGATTATTTTGTGTAGCTAGTAGCATAGTACATTTAGGATAGCTTCAAGTTAGCATAGATTTATCAGTGTTTAGTACAGTGATCAGGATAGTAACGGAATAGAGGTGGACATGGGCTTCTCCACACGCAGTGCCAAACACTGCTCGTCCTGCATGGACTCCTCCACCGCAGCGGCGTCTTGATGTGAGTGATCATGGATATTTTAATCACAATTTATGGTTAGGATAAAGTTAATCCTCTGGGGTCGACAAACGAGCCGGTGCATTTTGCTGGATTTTTTCATATAGCGGCATAATATCAATATGAATATATGCCAGCATGCGCTATTGAGATCAACTCGACGACATAACTCATCAGATGCCGGTCGCGATGCGGGAGTTAAGACCGCAGTTTGAGCCAGCAGCTCGAATGGATTTGGCCCTGTGTATACATACAATTCACCCTCATCCACTTCAGGTGAAGGTGAAGGTGAGGGAGAAAAGTCCTCGACTTCAAATGGCCGCTCTGTTGCAAAGGCAGCTACTTGAGTCACCCCAGACCAGTCTCGCTCTATTTTAGAGTCTGACAGCAGCTGTCACTCACGGCGGGTCTCAGGTGCACGCCCCCTAACCCCGCTGGGGTCTGCCCATTTTTTCAGCATTTTTCAAATATTGCTAGTGGGTGGAGTCAGGCTCTGACCAGGGGTTTAGTTACCCTTTAATGTCTTTGCATTATATAACAAAATATATAAATCAGTTATTTCTAGAATAGAAATAGACTTAAAATAGAAATAGTAGAAAATTTGTTGCAAAAACACATTTCACTCAAAACGCTACACAAAATTAGGGTTTAAAGATATGAAATGTCTCGGTTTACGCATGTGACGTGACCTGACGAATTGGGATTTGCATCTTGTTTAAATACGGAAGCGGATGAATAGCATATTCAGGTATTAGCTGAGGATGAGCCTATGAAGGGACCAGCCGGGAGTCAATACCAGCAAAGTCCCTAATAATCTGGAACAGAGAGCAATGATTTCCATATGAAGGAGTACCTGGCCGACATATGTTTCCCAGCAGGGATCTAGCTGTGACTTGGTGTTGTACTCATAGAGGACGGTCTGGTTTAGCAGGGACTGCATTCTCATTGGCTCTCTGGAGGATGTGGTGCTCTTGATAGTGGTCACACTGTTGTTGAGGTCCAGAAGAGTCATGTTCAGCATGTTGTTCCGTCGCTCCACGATATCCGGGACAATGGTGGACAGGTTCTCCTCAGTAGGCTGAGAAATGGTCGCTAGGTATGATGTTGAGTCCGACAGATTTACTGTACCCACAGTAATCTGGAATAAATCCAAACGTGTAAGATTTACGTAACTTTTTTAATGTCACATTTAGTTTTTCTAACTAAAGAATGGTAAACATCTGAATAATATTTTCATTGCATAGAAGAAAAAGGCTTTGATGTTGAATGTTTATTATTATATACAGTAGTGGGCAAAAGTGATGGTCGGGGAGATATTTGTTTTTAATGAGATGTTAATATTCCTAGGCAGGACATTATTTTTGGTGACTACTTTATTTTCTGCTGAGCAATAAATCAACAGTAAGCTGCATGATTTTAAAAAAAAATCTAATAAATAATAATTATTATTATTATTATTACTACTACTAAATACATATATTAGACAAAATAAGAATTATATTGTAATATTTTGGTTTATTATATTTCTTTATTTTTAATTTAATTTAATATAATACAATTATTTTTTTATAATTATTTTCATATTGTACAGCACAACTGTAAAATTACAATACTAATATTAATAGCTGTCTTAATTTCTTCATTTTCAAACATTAAACCATTGAGCTTTTATTTTGACAGAAACTCGCTTCTCAAAAGCTTGGGCAGATGATCGGCGCCTGTTGCATTACCAAATGCACGTTATAAGCAACTCAAACTCAGAGCAGATGATGAGTTCATGTTCACCCAAGCTGCTCTGAGACTGAAACCACTGGATCAGGAGTTGCTTGTGTGTAAAACAACAGAGTGCTGCGCATATGTTCATTTAATTAAATCGCATTGCAATTTGATAATCACACTAACCCATATCGCGGTTTCGGTTTTATTTTGATCAGTCGTGCAGCCTCAGAGAAAAGGTTGATGATTAAATAAGAATATAATTGTGACTCACAGCAGAGCTCATACTGTTGACTTTATCCAGCAGGGCAATAATCAAACTGTAGAGGTTTCCAAGGTACAACACCAGAACTCTAAACAAAAAAGGTACATTTCTCTTTTAATAAACAAAACACAAAACCAGAGCAATAACGCTGTTCAAACAGTGATGTACCTGGCAAGCTGGAAGCGGAGACTTGTTCTGGGGTGGTACATCTCCAACTGGGACACTAGCTCAAAGGCTGAAGGAGCAATCATTGTGATGAGGGATACCACCACACTCACCTGATGAAGAAACCCAATTCACATCATTCATCTTCCTCAAATACACACCACATAAACACTAATACTAGATCAAATATCTGAAGCAAGAACAATTAAATAAGAAGATGAAAAAGAGGAGGGGAAAGGAAAAACAATTAGATAATAATAATACAAATAAATAAAGTAAGTAAATAAATATTATATGAAAGATATAATAAGACAAACAAGTAGATATTTTCATTTAATTATTTATTAAATTATTAATGTAATTATTTCATTTAGAGTCCGTTGGTCATCCAAGAATTGAACAAAAATTAGATAATTATTAATAATAATAATATGAATTAAATAAATAATGAAAACAATAACAACATGTAGAAGAAAAGTCAAATAAGTAGACAAATTGCAAAATAATGAATCAAATAATAATAATAAAAAAGTGTTGAATAATTAATAGAATAATTATTTAATAATAATGAGATGAAGAAAGAAATAATAATTTAGGAAGAAAAATAAAAGTGGCCATTTTTGGCATTACTGTATATCTATGTGTATTGAAGTTCATTTGTATAAAACATAACATACTTCGTTCTTCTCCCAGAGTGTTAGCTCAGGTTTCTCTTGCTCTAGTTTCTGAGAACGATCCACCACAAAGTAGATGATGTAGATGCTGCCGGCCAATGACAGCAGCACCAGAATGTTTGCCAGAATCCGCAAACTGATCAGTACGGCTCTGTTGGGATAGAAGCCAGAAGTCAGATATGCCTTTAAACAACTGTCTATGTTCTACAATAAACCTCTAGTTACAAAGAAAATAAATAGGGAATAATCTAGACCTTTTGCAGGGGTGATCAATATCCTGTATCTTCCTGAAAGGGATTTATTTTGTGATGATGAATGACTGACTATACATTAACACACTTATAAATGGAAATTGACTATTGATTCCTGACTTACAATTATTGTAGGAAGAAAGAGGACAAAGAGAAAAGCGAGAAACCAGAAACTATCACAACTACCTAGGCAATTGAGTAACAGGAAAATTTCAATTATACAGTTTAAGTCTATTATACAAAAATATAATATATCATGCTGTTACTGACCAATCAGAAACATTCTGAAACAAGATTTCGAATCAGCTTTTCGATTCTAATTCTTATAGATTCCTAATTTCAATTCCAATAAGGTAAAAAACAACAACTTTGGATATCATTCACATTTATTCTAAGTCGTATTGTAAAACATATCTAGTAGCTGAATATCATGAACAAATATTAACAGGCTAAATAACAGGTACACAAGGAACTTTTGCCTATAGTTTAAAAATACCGTAAAACAACTAGCCTAACTAATAGAAAATTTAAGCATTAATAAAGATAACTAAACACTCAGTAATTTAAATAAATTTGTAAACGCTCAAATAAATACAACTGAGCAAAGATACAATTGAAATAAATAGTGTTTTAAGATTTTTAGGTATTCAGGTCCAGAAACTGTAAACAAATGTAAAACAACACTATATTTGTAATGTATAATTTGTTTCTTCAGTTAAGAACAGCGCCTGAATTTTCTCTTTGCCTTTTGATGTTTGATTATTAATGTATCAGCAGGAATATTAGGCTGCTGTCACTTTAAGAGCTGCACAGACCCAATATAATGTTACACATGTGAGTCTTCTTGCGACTTGAATAGTTTTAAAAATACATGTTAAAAACACTTTTTCTGTGAGCACACTTTGGATGTGTACGCTTGAATTGTTTAAAATCACATTAAATGACCTTTTCTGCACTTTGGATGTATGTGATGCACAAGAAAACAGCTTGCGGGTCTCGCGCATGATTTAAAATCATATTAAAATGCACAAAGGAAACGATTAGAGGAATACAAACACATCCGATTCCTGACTAGTATTTGATTCCAGAATTGGAATGAGAAGCACAGAAAAAAGTGTGCAACTTTTGAGCTGGAATGGTTCAAAATCAAAATGCACTCACAGGAACCGATAAGCATAATCGAAATGCTGATCATCTTATCGATGATTCTTATCGAATCACCGGTTCTTAAGACATTTGGAACCAGTTCTTAAATGGAACCATGATCTCAATACCCATCCCTATATATTATAGAGAGATGAGTAATAAGAAAAACCACAGTATTATAAACTGATTTACTTTATGACTAATGTGTAGCCAATAAGCAGTTTCTATTGCCAGGGTCCCATAAACCCCCCAAAAATACTTCAATAAAAGTTCTTTGACACCAAGTTTCTGATTTACGAGGTTATAAACACGGTAAAAAGTGACAGAATACATGCTTAAGAGAATTTCAAGCATCTTAACAGGGTTTATTTCCCCTAAATCAGCATTGGCTGAACACTGCAAGCACAGCATCAATAAACAATCCCTTTCTGACTTGACGCACTTCATTTCCCAGTTTGCCTGACAAGTTTTATCACAGACAAAAGGAAATGAGTAATAGGCAAGTACTTCAGAAATGTTTTGTCATCATATTCAAAACTCTAGGGATGTATAAGAAAGTCATATATACAAATATCTCATGAAACCGGCCAAGGTTTGTCATCTGGAGTATATTTCGCATTATTTAATTTGTAGAGCATGCATTCTTTAAAATTTACCATTAAAATAATAATAACCTCATATTACAGTTAACATTTTTAATTAAAAAATACTATATAGAATTAATGATAATTGCAAAACACGTCTAAGCACATTTAGTAACGAGAATACATTGAGAAAATGTGGCCTGAAACTAATGTCATAATGCAAAATAAATAAAATATAGAATGGCTTCAAAATTAGGCTTCATTTTCTACAAGCAAAACATAACTTCTTTTTTTTTTCAATTTGTTTTTGGGTTGAAATGCTATGATAATCTAGAGATACAGTACAAATGTTAGCATAGCCCTGTGTGCATGGGTGTTGCATTCCAGCAATATAATAATCGGCTTAAACGTGTGAGCAGGTCTGATGGCAATTTAGGTGCAGTCATCCGCCTGCAGTAAAAGGCTGTTTGTATAAAATATGGCGGGGTGTTCTCCGTTTCGCATGTTCTGCTGCGATTGCATTGGAACAGGGTGGAGATGTATAAATCAAAGCTGTCCGAGGCAGCATTACAAGAGCCGTGACAACAGCCCCAGATCGAGAGGAACAGCACATCGCTGTAAGTCACTTACTGATACCATCATTCCCACCCTCAAAAGCCCGTTTTGTTAAACATGCACTTCTGAGAAACTTTGGAGAAAACACTTAGTCAGCACTTAGCGTTTTGTTGAGGTGATAATGGAAACATAGAAAAAGAGGAAAACTTGCAAGCTTGTTTCTTTCTTCTTCTCTTGCTCTTCTACAATGGCCTCCTAAAAAAAGTAATAAAACATTTTTGGTAAAGATGGTCCAAAACAAGAAACATGAATCATAATTTATGCCAAATATGTACTGTAGTTACTATTACTTCAATAAATTGTGGTAATTTGGTACTGTCATAAAAAAAGAAGGAAAATTAAGATTTTTAAAACAGTCAAACAATATGATAACAATTTCTAGAAAAGAGGACAGCCGATGGTCAATATAATACTGTATATTATACAGTTCAATGATATCATTAAATTAAATGGAACATTTTACTTTAATTAAATTATATTTGCTCTCAAATTTGACAAAAATATGTAAAAGAAAAAAAAAATGTTTACTTTGATAGACTTGGACATAAGGAAGAGCTAAATATCATGATACTGATGAGACTCAAATAACATGTTTTCCTTGGGAAATCAGCACTAATAATGAAACATAAACCTCCCTTAACTGAATTAAAACTGGATGATCATTGAGAATTAAATCAAGGACAGATTGTTTATTTCAGTCTGTTGGATGTAGAAAACACTCACTCTGATGCTATTGACGATGGCTGCCCCTTTACTCTCGGCCGCCTCTGGGTTCCCAATCAGGTAGTCCCACGCACAGAAGACACGCCAGCAGAAAGTGAAATTCTCATCGGAGGTGCCGGCTAAACTCGTGCGGGAGTTTTTAGCCATTCTGATAGAAAACAGCATATGAAGTTGAATTATGGAACTAGTAAGCCACTACTTTTCCAAAGAACACACATATAGCTTTTCCTAAAGAATTTCCATGCAGGTATTTTGCATATCAGAGTTTATAATGACCATGACTGCATATAAATAAACCACATGGCCTTAAATTACTTAAAAACATCGTAAATTGGTAAACCAGCTTCAACAGAAAGTCTTGATTTGTTAAAGTCATGGCTTTGATTCATTCTAAGGGAAGGCAGCTTGAATATGCTGGACGTCTCGAATGCATAAATGTGAATGTAAGTTAATCAGTGGTTTCAAGCAAAGCATCTTTGTAGTGGTGATTACTTTCTTAACAAAGTGAAGAAGCTGTAGGCAAAAACTGCCATCCCGACCATAAAATAGGCCAAGGGTAGTCTGTAGCCAGCGCTGCCGATTTTACGCACATTGCCATAGTAGCCGTAAAAAAGTACAGAGTATTGTAGATATCCCTGCAACACAGACATAGAAAAAAAAAATACACAGTGGCAGATTGCGAAGCACAAATAAATGATTTGTGATTAAATGATTAAGTTACGCTGATAATATTTACAGCACATTCATAAAGCAGTAAAAAAAGAGATAATAATCTTGCCCCCAACGACCAGATGGTGTCCAGGTCTTGTGCGGAGGAAAGGTGATCCTTGGGAATGGTCTTGCTGCGGGTGGTCCCAAATGGAGCGCCGGCCAGGAGCTGATTGGACAGATTGGAGAGACAGAGGGAATGATAGAGGACAACAGATCATACCCGAGCAGAAATTGCTTTGTGTCTCTGCACTGGGAGTGAAATAAATCTAACCATATTTTCCATTTCCAGGTCTAAAAATGGCCTTGTGGAGTTTCAATAAAAGATGTTGTCTACAAATAATGTATGAACCCACAGCAGCATTTAAATATCTGCGCATTCTTCCTGAAATAAAAATAAAGGAGGATAATGTCACATATAACACTTAAAAGGCCAATTCGCACTGCACCGAAAGATGCCGAATAACGCTATAAAACATTTGGTTGGGTTTTGTAGGATCAGTGTGTTAACCCATTGGTTGACGTGGTCGGCACTCGTTTTTACCAAATTAACAATTGTTGTTTGTTGGATTGTGAAATGTCTGAGAAGTGATGTACTGTAATCTGCCGAGTGTCTGCGTCTATAGGTCGGTTTGCAAAGTTAAAAAGCACAAAAGCCACTCCAAAGAGAGTTATTCTCTATATTAATAAGCACTGTTTCTCAACCCCCTGAAACCCCTCTATTGTAGCTTTGAGTTTTCTTCCAGGAACGTAGAGTACGTCACATTATTCCTCATTTAAATAAGTCCTGCCCAAGGCATACGCATAAAAAAGGGGCGAGGCCTAGTTGATTTGCGTTACTAGTGTATTAAAACTCGTTGTTCAGAAGAGAGTACAAAGCAGGCTATACACACAAAAACTTCTCCTGAAAGATGTAACCATTCCCGTTTTGTCGAGACAATCTGGTGTAGTATGTCTTATAATTTGTAGTTGTGTTTTCTATTAACAGTTTCAATTATAAACTTTATGTAGTTGCTATGATAGTTATGATTGAAACGAAGGGCAAAGCTTCACCTCCGCTAGCCTGCTAACTAACATTACAGTACTGATGTAGTGTTTACTTCAGCTTTTGTAAGCTCATTTCCCGAACACGTGCTACACACTGGGCCAGCTAACCAATCACAGCACATTTTGTATTTCGGAAACAACACGTTTAACCAGATTGGGGAGAGAGGAGCTGTAATAATGTAAAATATGTGAAAAATAATGTGTTTTTTTTGTAACAATCAAGCATGAAAACACATTCTAGTACACCCCAAAAACAAAACAAGACTTCGTAAAAGGGCATAATAGCACCACTTTAAAAGATCCTTTGGTAATATCTTTTATTATGACACAACTACAAATATTAAGACATGACACTTATTATAAATATTTATATTTGAACATATAGCTTATTAATTACTTTTAAGAATTAATGCAGTGCATACAAACCTCAGGCAGCACGATAAAGGCTCCGGTCATAATAGTGAGAACTATATTGATCCCAAACAGCCATCGTAGGAATATGAAGTAAGAGGCCACTCCTGATCCAAAATGACCTTCAAAAACAACATACTGTTTAGTGTACATTTAATGCAGTATATGGACTTATTTCTACATGATCTGACCCTTAAAATACTTATAGCTGTAAGGGTTATATTGTTACACCCTAATTACATTTTTGACGTTAATCACACTACTTAATCTAGATAGTTTCCACAGGGATGTACATTTTAGGTTACTTAGATTACATTTTAGGTTACTTAGATTTCCAATATTATATTCCAACTATTTTATCATTCACATAAGTTATGTGATCAAATAATATAGATTTTTCCTTACGCCTTGCAATATGAGGATAACATATATCTATATCTGGAGACAAATGAAACACATGCTGTTTGTCAGGATACTAACTTTCAATCTTTTTAATCCTCATCTCCCAGGGAATGAACAGAACAACAATGTTGTAGAGGACTCTGGAAATCTTTTTCAGCAACTGCAAACAAACATTTATGATCACATGAGAACAAATACAACAGTTAGATAAAATGATAACATAAGCACATGCTTGATTAGGATAGTTTGTAGACAGATGAATCCACAAGTAAATAAAGATTCAATGCTGAAAGATCTGTGAGACCCGAGTTCGCATGTATAAGTATAGTGAGATCATAATTTGTGAAAAATCAATGTGTACGGATATCTGATTTTCAATCTGCAATAAAAAGCCATCATCAGAATTAATAATTCACCATCAAATCCACTTGCTAAAAAGTCAATTAATTTTAATGGTGCTTGGGCAGCCTTGGCGAATGCCATTGGACATTTTAATTAAACCAGGCTATAACAACAGACCATAAATTTGAGTGCAGCGTCTGTGAGCAGATGAGGAGCACCGCTGAACCAAAGACATGCAGAATCTTAACCGGAATCTCACAAACACAAAGCTGATGAAAAAACAAAGAAAAAACTGAGAGAAGCTATAACATGAAAAAGACAAAAGTAGTTTAGACAGATAGATAGTAAGGGTGTAAAGGTACATGTTTTCGTATTGAACCGTTCGGTACAAGGCTTTCGGTTCGCTTTTTAAACCGAACAATTTGTTACACCAACAAATCGTTGCAACGTGATCAAGCAACACTTACTACACAGCGCTAAGAGATCCAATAAAGAAAGCATTTGAATTCTCCACAGAAGTAATAACATCGCTGCGATGAGATCTAGTGGGATCTAGTGAGAAGCATTCAAATTTGATTAAAATCGCTGCCCTCAAATGTTAAAGGTCCCCTGACATGGGGTTATATTATTATTTTATAATGTTTCCTGGGTTGCTCTTATAGTGTTAGTAAATAGTCATAATTTAGAAATAAAGGGCAATTTTCCTATCCTAATTTTAGCCTCTGATTTGAACGCTCTGTTTGAAGGGGCGTGTCTGCTGTGAGATTCAGTGTAACCGCCCACTGCTGTGATTGGCTGACATGCTTTCATATGAAATAGCTACATATTACATGTGAAACTCCCTCGAATACTTTTACTAAAGCTATTATAAGTTTTTACTATTACAGCTGTTGAGTCTACCGAATCGTGAGAAGTTTTTGAAGTATTTAGAACTATTCCCATCACATAAAATGTTGCTGTGATGCCGTGTGTCGGCACATTTCCAGACAAAATAAAATAACCCATTGCTAAATATGGATAAATATGAAAGCAGTTATAATTGGCCTATGTGACAATAACATTTGTTTTGGTTAAAATCAACAAGTAAACGTGATAATTAATCGTGATCTCAATATTGATCAAAATAATCGTGATTATCATTTTGGCCCAAATCGTGCAGCCCTATCGTAATGGCTACAGAAGAAAAAAAGAGACTGCAACGGCCCATGCGAAAACAAGGGTACATATTGGAAGGGCATTAAATGTAGTTGTTAACATTAACAATTAGAGAACAAAGTATAATTTTCACGGTTTTGCGTGATATGATAACTTAGAAGCAATTTTTAGATTTAATCAGCGCGGTTTACTGCAATGTCAGAACCAGAACAAAAGTGGATGTTAGTTACTTGTTCAGATTACATTTTCCAGTGAAAATCCTTTTGTTGGCCGTATTTCCAAAAAGAATAATCAGTGATTCTGAATGCCAGTATCCACAGCGGCACAGTGACTGAGATCAGCATACTGTCCTCAAACACTGTGTTCATCCACGCTGTGCCGTGTCGAGGGTGTCAAACTACAACTCACGTAAAGTTGATAATTCCGCGAATAACTGCAATTGCAGATTTTCGAACAGAGATGGCAACAAAGAGGAAAAACTGCAGACTGCAGCTTTAATCTGGAGCATTGAAAACTTAAAATAAACCTGAAATAAAATACACCTTTGTTTATAACTAGGAATATTTTTTATAAGGAGCTGTTTTTTTGTTTGTTTTATATACTGATTATGTTTTATAGAGTATTTATACGTTTTATATATTCGATTTGCTGTCTCGAAAACATACCGAACCATGTCCCCACTGTATCGTATCGAACCGAACCGTGAATTTTGTGAACTGTTACACCCCTAATAGATAGATATACTTACAGAAAGGCAGACAGATAGCAATACTTGCCTTAGCAAACACCATGAATAATGAAGTAAGCAACATGCACACAACTTGTGTTAAAATTGTTAATGAACAAATTCTGTAGATAAATAGTTTGCATAAAACGTACATCTGCCCCGGCTGCCTGGTAACCTCGTGTCCTGGTTAGTCTGCCCTCATACTTCAGAACAATCTCTCTGGCTTGCCTAAAACACACACAAAAAATACACTGAGCTTTAGCAATTTACACCATATCCTGATATGGACTGACAGCTGTGGTTAGTGTGTTCCTGTTGTGTTAACATGAACACAAACACACACTTTTATTAATGTTCGCCTTTCATAGATGTTTTGCCCATTAACTGTGCCACTTCATTGGTTTCTTTATTAATAAAAATAAAAAACAAACCAAAAAAAAAAAAAAAGCCATAAACTCAATGGCAACATAATAGAAACATCAAACAAATACAGATTGAAAATTGATTTTGGGGGGTACTTTCTTCAGAAGGTGGGTGTATGCAATCATGGGCACTCACCCAAAGATGATGAGGACACTCGTAAAATGTAGCATGTTTCTCTTCCATGAACCATCAGGCATAAACCTGCCAGTTATTGTAAGTAACTTCAAAGATAAATGTGCTAATAAAATTCTTGGTTGGATAATCAGAATTTTTTTGATATTATGGTGGACGCAAACGTTCAGAACCTCTGAAATAAATAAATAATAAAAGCGTTACGTTGGTAAGTTAACTGACATTTGGAAATTTGATGTCCTGTGCTGTATAACATGCAATACTCCATTCCATCTAAAGCTATTTAAAACATTTTTATTTATACCAAACATAAATGTAGTTGTATTGCATTTTACAGTATTTTGGCATGGCTTAGCCAGATGCATAGACTTTACCAGAAATAACCACAATGTGTTCTTGCTGTAACATTTGCGCATCCTTGACCCCCGCCCAAAGAAGCCTCAGTGATCGGTAGCCAGTAAATTGAGAAACTGCTGGTTAGGCTAATGAAACAATTACTCAGCCAATTTAGTTTGTTCTCCAGGCATCATGTTGTAAATATGGTGGCCGCTTTCAAGCAATGAAAGTTAATTGTTATTTACCTTACGGGTTTAATGCACAGATGCTTTCCTCAGCCATTATCATCAGTTTCAAACATTTGGAAATATCGTTTCTAAGTAGAATAATGGCTGTAATGGAGTCAAATAATAAGCTTAAAAAAGAAATAATGCTTATTTCTTTTCATTATTCCTCATTATGTATCGAGCATCACAGGCTTTCCTGCAGTCACGTCAACTGCTGTAAACACTGGCCTCAGCTCAAAAATACCTTTACAGCACATTATTATACTGCATGTCAAGAGCTTGAAACATTCTACGCCCACTTTTGGCCTTATAAATGCTGAACTTATAAATATTTTATCCTTTATATCTTGTGCTATTTAAAATGTTCCACTAGAGAACAATACAACTTTAAGATCTGTAGTAATTTTAATACATGGATGACATTTTCTTAACATATACTTGGCAGGGTCTTACTTTAGTACTTTTAGCTTGCGTCTTATTGGCCAGGGTTTGGTTTGGATGTTGGCGATGATTTCCTTCTGAAGCTGAATGTTCTGGAACATCTCCTCTGGATCATTACTCTCCACTCTCTCTCCATCCTTATCTTCATCATCAGATGGTCTGAAACACAACCAAAGATCAATAATCACTTTAATTACATAGTAATCTTACAGTAACATAGTAAAATTTGCAGCGCATAATAAAACTGTTGCTTTATACGGTATGACAAAAGAACATTAAAAAATATTAAAGTGGATGTAGAAACAATAAATATACATACATCATACTCACACACATATAGTTATTTTTCATGTTCTTTTCTTATTTGTGATATTTCATATTATAATATGACTATATTATTAAAGTAAATTTTTACATTTTAAGTAAAAAAAAAATGAATGGTTAAACAATGTCAAATTAATTAATTTTATTTGATAGCGCAAAGTAGGTAAACACACACTTTGAAGGATGAAGGTGAAATGGATTCATAACCCTCCAACTGTATATACACAGGATAACCTGTTTATGTTATATGTAGTTATATCTATAAAATTATGATCAAAGTCACTTCATTTTTATTTTCTCTAGTGTGCATGCTTAATGCCCACATAAATCATTAATGTATGTGAAGAAATGTGCACTGCATATACAAAGCAACATGCGATGTGTGTCATTTTAATTCCTTGTATTATGAAAATCAAGACTCAAAAATATGATAACATTATGGTATACAAGAATTTATAGAGATGAATTTATATATGAATAATAATAATTGTTAATTTATATAAATATAGCTTTTGTACCCAAACGTTTAGAAACTTTATGTTTAAAAGAAATATCAAACTCTGTTCCACTGCAAAGCATGAATATTCATAATAAAGACAGAAATATTTAGTCTACAAGTGTCATGTGTGAAATAAGCCAATGCAATTTACAGTAAAAAGCCAACTTACCCATTATCGTCCTGATATGAGGAATAAATCCTTCTGGAATTTTTTCTTATGCTCTTGTGCCGCTTGGAGGATATCAGGGGTCTGGTTATTGTTGCTGGTTCTGCCATTTCACTCATTTCCCAGTGTTAAAACTTTCTGCAGTCTTCAGTGAGCATGTGCCCCATCTGTAGGAGTTCTCCCATGCCTATGTTGCTGATGGGACTCAGGGGGGGGAGAGGACAGGAACGAGGAGTGCTACCTGCCCGATTGGGTCCAACTGAAGTGCTGCATAAGCCCCTCCACGAGAGGAGTTTAAGCTCAGACAATCACTCCAATGACAGCTGTACTGGCTTCTTAAAGGGACAGCACAAGAACTGCAACCTGGTGATGAATGCATATGCGTCTGTGCAAAATGATTCAAACAAGAGAATAGATATAAATACTATTCTGCGACCTCTCTCTCTCAGTAATTGTGTGCTATATTCTAATACTATACAATAACATTTTGTATGTTTTAAAACTGAAATATTTTTAAGTCATTTTTGCCTCAAAACAAGCAGCATAAAATCGTAATTTTATTAGTTCATACTGCTTGTGTGCCATATTCTGATGACGTACAATTCCATTGTGTATTTTTTAAGACTTCATCCCAGCTAACAGGGAACATTCCCAGAACGTAAGCTAACTTGGTAGCAAGGTTCTCTCAAAGTCTCTCAAATACTCTTGCATTACTGCTAATCGAACATTCGTTCAATGTTACCTGGTCTTTATTATTGTTCTCAAAACTTTACGACACAAAAATATTACTTATACATTGTTCATGGAACATTTTAGTTGGACATTCATCCAATGTTTTTTTTTGATTACTAATTGTTTCAGAATGTTAAGAGAACATTTAAAAGTACATTTCCATGATGTTTATAAAATAATTCAATTAAATGTTCCCTAAAAAAAAAAAAATTTTGGAACATTCATAAATAACAAAATGATAGCAAAATGTGCTTGTTAGCTAGGTATTCAGTCATAACATTCCCCTCTGCGGGAGCTCTTAAATCTCATTTGTGTTCATGTTTAACCAAGTAGCAAGGTCGCAATCAAGAGACAAACAAGATGAAGCCAAACATTGCGTGATACATCTAAATATGCCTTTTTTTTTTACTTGCACGCCAACACAAATGCTCCTATTCCTTTAAACAGCCTATTTTAAATTAAATTTGCAAGTCCCTCAGCAGATTTTCAATTTTTCTCTTGACAATAGTTAGTGTTCTGTGCTGTGATCGATCACTTTAATTTACTCTGGAGTTTTGTCTGAGCGGTAATAAACCGACAGATAATATACCCCCAAAAAATGCACAATGAATTTTAAGTAGGCACACATGGGCAAATTTCCAGTTTTCCATACAAAGAGTCCTTAGAGTGCGTTGAAATTAACATCGTCACGTACAAGGAAAATAAACGTCCCCGATTGTGAAAGAAAAAAGGCCATAGCAGCTCAATATGATAATGTGCCATATGTACAGTAACTCTAGCTCATCGCTTTCACTTTTCCATAAGCAGAAGTCTAATATAGACTTTTACAGGGCACATCAGGAAAAAAGGCCTATTCCAGGAAAAAGCACTCGGCCCATGTAGAGCACCAAAGTGTCTTACAGGGCTGCAGTTCTAAAGTGCTATTTTTAAGAGGTTTATTGCCAAGTATGCTTGCACACACAAGGAATTTGTTTTGGTGACAGAAGCAGCTTCCAGTGCATAGAGACAACTAAAGTACACAGACAGTAAAATTTAAAGAAAGATATGTAAATAAAATAACATTTTATAGAATAGGACGTTTCAGAATGGTATGTTTTTTGTTCGATTGTTGTAGGGTTGTAACGGTATACCGGTATGGTGGTTTATCACGATATTGACATGCACGATTATCATACCGTGAGCATTTGCTTATCTCACCTGCGCATATGCAACTTCTTTCCACTTGTCTGACTACACCCATGCAGAGATAATGTCTGAGATAGAGCCTATGATTTCTAATCTCTATTACCACAGAAAAAAAGGTCAAATCTGCAGTTTTGGAATACTTTGGGTACCCGAAAAACGAACGCAGGTGTTGTCCTTGAAGATGGTCGGATATCCAAGGATATATGGTATGGTCGGATATCCGGAAGACTGGCTGCAAAAAAAAAAAAAAAAAAAAAAAAAAACCTCTTCGATCCTGTTTACATACAATTTCCATTATTCTGATTAATCGCTTTGAAGAATTGTGGATATTTTTACTGTCATTACTTATATACCCCAATGCATGGTTTTATTTAATATGTTTTAATCTGCTTACATCAAATGCAAAACACATTTCTGTGGACAAAATTACTTTTTTTCGGTGACAAAATGCCTAAAATATCTTAATTTCAATATTTTTGACCATCAATATATTATATTCGTATTGCGCAATATTGAATACTTTATTCATTTAGCTGACGCTTTTATCCAAAGCGAATTACAATTGCTATATATATGTCAGAGGTCGCACGCCTCTGGAGCAACTGGGGGTTAAGTGTCTTGCTCAGGGACACATTTATTTTCTCACAGTGGATTCGAACTCTCACACCAAAGGCATGTGTCTTATCCACAGCGCCATCACTAAATCTCATTATAATTTCATGTGAAAAAGACAATTTTTTGAGAAATGTTGCTGCACTGCACTCTTTTAGATCTCTAAATGGATGGGATTTTATTTGCTACAGCACACTCAAAGTTGGGATAAAAATGTGGTGCAAGATCATTGTTCAGTCCTATTGTTCAAGTGGACATTAATGAAATTAAATCCAGAGTGCGGTTTTAATGGACCTTTGTTAATGTTCTCTCAATTGGTTCATTATCTTATTCTTTAGAATGCTTGTGGACTTTTACTACTGTATTTAGCAAAATGCAAAAAGAGGTAGAAGTAAAAAGTCATCCAAAAATACCTTTAAAAGCATTGATGTTCTCATTTATCAGAATCATATGTATGAGCCATTTTGTTGTATTTTTTTCACAGCCGACTATCTATATTGAGCCCTGAAACAAATGACAAATTACAGTCCCAGAGGTCAGGTTTCAACTTGACATTTAACCCAATAAACAAATCAATGAGGCTCATTGATTGCATTTGAGCTGTGCTGAAACAGTAATGTAAATTGACCCCTTCCCAAACATAGCATCAGTTATCATTCCAATCTTATTATGATATCAGTTATCATGCCAAGAAGAGTCAAATCAAGCTGAACAACAAACATACTTAACCATCATCTATAAATTCAGTTAGGCAATAGGCACCAATGATTTCTATTGCTTGTTCTTTTTGTTCTAGTTTCTAATTATTTGATAAGACATTATTTGATAAGACACTCCAACATATTGCATAATTTATTAATTAATTTAGAATTTTTTTTTGGCAGACGCGGATCTGCCAAAAAAAAAAAAAAAAAAATATATATATATATATATATATATAAATATATGTATATATATATATAAATATAAATATATGTATATATATATATATATATATATATATATATATATATATATATATATATATATATAAATTAATTAATAAATTATGGAACACGTTGGAGGGAAGGACCTACCATAGATCAAGTTGAAGGTCACTCGCAATCATTCAAATTCATTCTTCATTTCACTTAACCATAGTCCCATAGAGATTGGTCTTTATGAGAGGACAGACCTAAAAAGAGAAAAGTCAAGTCAAATTTATTATCCCATAGAGGAAATTTGGATTGCAGGTAGAGTGTACAGTTTAGCCATTGCTATAAATCTAAAACACAATCAAGCCTGGCCAAAGTGAATCGTCTGAGTTGTAATATAACCAATGTCAATGTAAAAAGTAATTGCGTGCCTCTCTGTAAATCCGACAAAGTTTTATCTGGTTTGCAGTAATGCAGTTCACATTGTCAAAGACCTTGCAGTGCAATGAGAAGGACACTCAAGTCTATCTTTTATGCCTGTTACAGACTGTGCGATTTTTAGTAATCAATCATATAAGATCATTACAAATCACACTGTATGTCATGGATCTAATAAACGGTTCTAAATGTAGACTGACGATGGTGACTCCCATTAAATCACTGTCTACAGGCAAGATAGTATAGAATAATAAAACGTCATCAGCATGCACTAGTGGTAAACAAATAGAGCAGGATGAAGTGTACTTATCCCGGTAAATTCCGCATCCTTTTAGGGATTTTAAAATATTTTTTTTATTTTATTTCTCCCAACTCAGCTGCTTCTCCTCGTTTGACTTTCTGGTATGTTTACATTTGCGAAGTTGTCAACATGGCCGCCACGTCCCAGAATGCAACGCGACGGCATTCTATGTTGCATTTTTATTGGCAAGTTGGTAAAAAGAGACTATTGACAAGAACACAATGCCATGTTTAATGTCACAGAACTGAACACACCTGAGTCAGGTTTGGTGTCATATTGAATTTAACGCGGATCAAAATTAGGCTCATTTTAACATAGTCAAAGCTTCATTTACACATGTGGCTGATGCTGTGCCTCTCTCACCACAAATGCCTTCTCTCATCAGTTTTTTGCACTCTTCTCTTTAACTTTTGGCAGTCTATAGAACTCGAAGGTTATTTCCCGATGCGATCGATTAGTATAGACCAAAACTAGACCATTTCTCAGCAGAAATAATCAGCCAAATTTGCGAGTCCGTTTAGTTCAATGGCATTGTTTATGTTCTGTGCCTCCAAAATGGCCGACTTCCGGATTGATGACGCGAGATTGTGCGACGTTGACAACACGGTGATGGCCAACAAATAATAAGAACGAAGAGTTTTTTTTAAGTCCACGCAGCTGTTCCTTAGGCATATTTATAGGGTATTTGGTTTGTTTTATTCTATTGCATCTCTAAAATATGTAAAGTATTATTTCGTGGAATATGTTTGTGCCGTTTGAAAAATATGCTTTTAGCCAGTGAGGCCTATGGGACAATTTTGTGGAATTAACGCTATACGTGCTAGTTATTCTGAAGTAAAAACAAAATATATAGTTATCCCCAGTAGGATTGTCATTCAAAGATGAGATTTCTCATAAGAGATTTCGTTTACTTGCCTAGAATCACCGTTCATGACCATGACCCGGCGTTCAAGATGGCGAGGCTTCTTGCACGACGAGACAGACCCAGACGAAACAGGAACGGGATTACCGCAGGATTTCCCTCACGCAGGTAAGAACTATTTCATTTTCCACTCTTCATTTTGGCGTTTCTTGAAGATTTGACATATATCTTTGACCTGAGAAAGCAGGTTAATAGGCTTTTAATCATCAACGGACTTAAGTTGGGGTAACGTTACCATAAAAAAGATATGCTGACAGATTTAAGTTGATTTAACTTAGTGTTATTCTAAAGAGGATGGGGTAAACTGGTAAAAAAAAGGCAGTTCAAATTTGAGAGCGCATTCATTGAAAATTTAGATTTAGATCGTGTGTAATTAACTGGAAAACAACTTAAAAAGCAAATAAAATATTTAATTTTGGGCTCGTCTTTTACATTATTAATGATTTGAATTCAGCATCAGTCAACATTCTTATTTGTATAATTTATGTAAATAGCTGTTCAAATTTTTATTTCTGCTAGTTTTTTTTTTTTTAAGTGGACGTTTTACATTCACTGTGTTCTAAAATATAAGGGCTGCATCCGAAATGGTATAATTTCTGAGTGAGGAGTCACGTGCCGATTTGTACATACTTTTTTAGATAGATACTTTTAGATAGATACATTTTAGTGGAAATCTATTTATGATGTTGGTGGCACAGAGTTATGCAGAACCTTTGAATTTATATTATCTACCTATGGCAGACTTATCCTAAATAATTTTTAATCATACAAGACAAGAGATTAAGGATCATCACTGAATAGTTGCTGAACCTTCTCTTCACCAGTACACCATGTCATCTTCTGTCATCTCCACCATCATCTTATCTCTTGTCTCCAAATATATCTTGTCAACGCTTCGAATGGTATAGTGAATTATTTAATTAACCCACATTGCATATTAAGTTGATGACCAACAGCTGTATTTATTTTTGATGCAGATCAATTGTTTTTGACTAATCAAAGAATTGTCTTTGATTAAAATAAGTTATTTTACTTTTAAGCGTACGTCTCTTTATGCAAGAACCTTGATGCAAGAACATTTTTTTGTGTGTGTAATATTTCTAAATATTTGTCAAGCATGACATCAAAAATGCGTGAACACTGTTTTCTGAGAAACAACTGACTTTAAAACTAATTTTCAGAAGTTGCGGTCAATTTCTTCCTAAAAGTTACTAACAGATATTGTGATTACATAATTACATAAAACTGCATCATTAAGTATAATACACAATGACTTGAATCCAGATCATTTGAGCTGGTTTGCTTGATCAGGTCAGAAGAACAAAGATGCAAAAGGGTTCTAACAAATCATTATTGGATCTGTCTTCTGTGTTCTCATCTTGTTCTGGAGGTTTAGTGGAAGTCTTTCACTCTCCTACCCCTGGAGAATGTTATAGTAACTGTAAATATTTTAATGGTACTATTGGAATACATCTCTTCTAAATAGTCAGATGTTGAGTGGCAGAAACATAGATTAAATAAGATCGATGTATGAATCATTTAGGTTGTACCCAGTCTTGCCAGAGCTAATAAGTGAGATGACGAATCTGGTGAACAAATCAAAGTGTGCATAGAGCGCTGCTGACACCTAGTGGACATAAATACATATTGCATTGTTGATGGCTCTGCCAGTTCATTTCACAGTAATTTGTTATATAAATGTGCATAATATGCAACACAGATTTGTTCATGAGTCTTAGCTGTACATTAAGAAAGGACGTGCAGTTACTTTGTGAGGGAGATTATTTTTTAAAGAAGGACTTTTATTCACAATAGTCTGAGAGCAAGACAATAAAGAAAAAACCTACATATGCCTGAAGAACACAGTGTTAAAGTATGGGGATGTGTTAGAATACACAACTGCAAAATAAATGAGGCATCTATAATTGTATTGTTTTCCATTTTCCATGCATTTTGATTGATCAATATAATAAATAACTTTCCTTTTTCAGTTAATTGAGTGAAGTTTAGCATAATTCAAAGAGAATATATGAGTGTATATCATGTTATAAAGGCTAAACGTGGCACTATTAAATATTGAGCTGGTTTGATGTACACATTCAGTATGAAGTGCAGATTAGACCCCTTTTGCTGCTGTGAGGCTGTAGGCGGCTGGGAGACAGACATGAAAGGGTTGTCATATGAAAGGAAAGCAGACGTGAACTTCCTGTGAACTTGTCTCATTTTTTGGAGTATATTGGTGCCAACTGAGAGATCAGCTCTACAACCATTGCTGCTGCTAAGACTAGTTTTAATTTTTCTTCCCCTTTTTTGCTAAGGGGGTGGTGTGACCCCATTAAGTCCATGTATATGCAAGCTCACAATTTTGTTGTTTTGAATTTAAAGACAAAAAAAAAAAACAGGAAAGAAATTAGTTTCACAGAAAGTGTGCACTCATCTGTTATCATATTGTTATTATTTGGAGCTAATTAAATGCTTAGTTATTTGTGATCATCCACTGTCTAACAGTCACTTTTCTGTATTTTTGAAGATGTAATTTTCTCCTCTGACCTCTAGCATCAACAAGGCATTTTCGCCCACAGGACTGCCGCATACTGCATGTTTTTCCCTTTTCACACCATTCTTTGTAAACCCTAGAAATGGTTGTGCGTGAAAATCCCAGTAACTGAGCAGATTGTCAAATAATCACAACCATGCCATGCTCAAAATTGCTTAAATCACCTTTCTTTCCCATTCTGATATTCAGTTTTGAGTTCAGGAGATTGTCTTGACCAGGGCCACACCCCTAATTTACTGAAGCACCTGCCATGTGATTGGTTGATTGGATAATTGCATTAATGAGAAATTGAACAGGTGTTCCTAATAATCCTTTAGGTGAGTGTAGTATTTATTAATCATTTCATCAAAAATATCTTAATTTGTGTTCCGAAGATGAATGAAGGTCTTACGGGTTTGGAATGACTTCTTAAACTAAGAACCGTTACACCCCTAGTATAAGCATCTGTGCAAATGCAATTTTTTTCCTGTACGTCAAAGCAAAAGAGAGAAGAGTGCACGTTCACATTAAGCTCAATGAGTAGCTGTGTTTGAGAAACCCAAGCCCTCTTTGTTAAAATAACAAGTCTGAAGTCAGTTGTGCATCTACATCAGCAGAAGATTTGTTCTTTTCAAGAGACCTTGATTCAGCAGCACACATTTGATTTCTGTTTGCTAATCGCATTGGTCACCAACCAATTAATTTGATCAATTTCGTACAGATGTTCACCTTATGTGTAATTCTTGATTCTGTTAAAGGAACCGATTGTGCCTTCAGTGCTTTTTGTGACTCTGAAATTGGGTCTTATTTTCCTTGCTGCTAAGGCTCTTTTGCATGCTTCACAAATCTAAGTAAAAGTAAGGGGATTTAGCACTAATCTGGATTCATATTCGACCCAATATAAATAAAACACCTGTGATACCTAACCTAAAACAGCAGGTGTACAGAAAGGCACGATGAAGAGAACTTGAACAGGGCAGTGTTTTGGAATGCACCCTGCAGGCTGTCTGTGAGTCTTTTGATGCATGGATTCATTTTGTGCTCATAAGATGCCTCATATATTATTAATGGTGCTCGCTTAGGTTTTAAACCTTTGCATGCAACTTGTTTCATACTGTTTGTGCTATGGACATAAATAATGCCTCAAATCAAGCAGCTTGAGGAAAGATGAGCTAATACTTTAAACAATCAGATTTAGGATTTATGCCTGGTGAAGTATAAAACAGGTCAAACAATCCGAAAACAAAAGCAGCAGGGATGTGAAATATGTATACAGATTTCTTCTGCATATTAAATTAATATTATCAGTTTAGTTTAGCTTAATCAGAAGCATTTCTATCAAATTCATTTTGATTTATCCTATCTTTTTAAAAAGAATTTCTATGTTTGTTTGTTTTTAAAAGGCAAAAACTAAAAAAAAAACTAAAAAGGTGGTTATAGTAAAGGAAGTTAATGGGGCCAAACTTAGGGCTGTCAAACGATTAATCACATCCAAAATAAAAGTTTGTGTTTACATAATATATGTGGGTGCACTGTATATCATTATTTTATATATACAAACACATTCTTGTATGTATTTAAGAAATATTTTCATGTATATGCTGTATATGGATGTATATATAATTTATATTATATAAATATAAATATTTTATAGATGAATAATATATTTTTCTTAAATATACATGCATGTGTATATATATATATATATATATATATATATATATATATATATATATAATTATACACTGTGAACCCACATATATTATGTAAACACAAACTTTTATTTTGTATGCGATTAATCGCGATTAATCATTTGACAGCCCTAGCCAAACCCATAACATTAAAATATTCACTTTTTAATAGTATCACCCCAAGATGTAAGCAATAAATAAAACAATTTCAGTTTCCTTTCCTATGTAAAGTTATATACAATTTTACAACTTGAAATGAAAATGGAACACCTAAAACCCAAATGACTATATTAAAAATGGTGACTTAGCAGGTCAAATGTCAAGTTTAAACAAAAAAAAAAAAAGTAAGTTATAGAAAAATGTCTTCCATTGTAAGTGCCTCACTGTGACCTCCATTTTAGTCTTTATTTCAAAGTAAATAAAACAAGTAAAAACAAAACATTTCTTTGTAATTAATATTATTCCACAAGTGCTGTCTGTTGAGTTTAAATTGAACCATACCAATTTTCTTTAATGGGATAGGTCACCCAAAAAGGAAAACTGTCATTTACTCATCCTCATGTCCTTCCAAACCCAAGTAAAAAAAGTAAAGTAAAAAAGTAAGTAAAAAAAAAGAAATTCAATCTGTTCGTCATATAAAGTGATCATGTCCTTTCATAAAATTTGGACCAAACCACTCAATTCATATGGATTCGATTTACGATTTCTTTATGAACTTTTTGAAGCGTCAAAGTGGTAGTTGTGCAGCTGTCAATGGAGGGAAAGAAAACTTTCAGATTTCATCGAAAAGATGTTCATTTGTGGAATATGAACGAAAATCTTACGGTTTTGGACAACATGAGGGTGAGTAATTAATGACAGGATTTTCATTTTGGGTGAACTAACCCTTTAAGCTTGGATAGGACCACATGTGAACATCATATATGCACAGAATTAGTATTGTACAGCAAAAGAGAGTGGGATATAAACAAAAAAAATCATTACAATCTGCTAGTTTGTTTTGTGAATGGAGGTGTTCCTGTGGCCTGGCCTCAACATCTGCAAGTTTTTTTTTTTCCCCTCAGCCTCCCTCACCTCATCTCCCCTGGCACAAAATAACAGCTTCATTGCTAGTTGGCAGCAACCTCTGGATTGTGTCTCTGTGATTTGTAAGTCTCTGGGGGCCTTAACCATAGACTTCCTTTTGACCCCCTTTCCTCTGCCCCGCCCATCCCCAAAATCTATATACTAAGTCTGTGAGACCTAAAGACCCAGCCAAAAACAAACGGCCTCTGTATCAGAGTCCCAAGTTTTCTTCCTGTGGGCACTTAAGCCCAGATGCACAATATGAGCCTATGTGCTCCACATCTGTATAATCACACGCATGGCGATCTGTTATTCTTCCCCATAATGACCAGGACCTCAGATTAGACCTCTAAACATCAGCTACCTCCATAAAAGGCATTTATTTTCCCTCTAGTCTAGCTGCCTCACTGAATTTCAACACTGAGGATGTATTGTTTGCTTTAGGCTTTTACTTTGGGAGCTTTTTCTTGATTTTTTTTTATTTATTTATTTTTGTAATGTCACCGTACTATTGTGCATGTTAATGTTGTCTTAGTATGCTTAGGAAACTATACTCAGCTGTCTAATCTATGAGTGACACAGAGATTCTTTATGAACCGGTGGAGAACCGGAGATCTCCATCTAAATGGCAAAGAAGTGCCAGTAATGTAATATGTGTTAAACATTATTTGTGTATTTTAAATGGCATCAAAGTAAACAACAGTATATTTCATCATCTGTAGTAGAAAATGCATTTTTTTTTTCTTGCACTTTCAACATTTTCAATGCCCCCATCAAATTTTATTTTAGAGCAATGCAATTTTAAATCAGCTGGAAATAATAAAATATATATTTTTAATAATTATTTTAATAATAACAAATAATGTCTCAAATTGCTGAATTGTCAGTAAATTGTGTTTGCAATTCTGAAAGAAAATCTACAAGACTGATAATAAATAAATGATGAATAATGAATGACATTTTTTCTGATAAAAAGTAAATTTGAAACAAGCTTTGAACTTCACTTAAAATCTAGAAGCAACAATGCAAAACATTACTGATTTGCAGTACACTTTTAGGCTTTCAAGTCCATCAAAATTCTTTCTTCACTATGTGAGCTATAAAGCACAGGAAACCAAATTTATGCAATAAATTAAAAGTTTGCAATAAATAAAAAATTGTCATGATTTTCAGTGGCAGCGCCGTGACTATTGTCAACTGACCTTAAAATTCTTGTTTTTAAGCCATGATTTCTTGTCCTTAAAAAAATAACGCTTGTATTATTACCAAGTCTGTTGACACTTCACCTTCTTGAACATTTTCTGAGTTGTGAACAATGATGTAATCACATTAACAAGAAGTCTTTTTTATATATTTGCCACTAGGGGGCAGTCTCAACCCTCAAGGATCTTAGAAATGTTCCCTTGTCTTTTGTTTGGTTGCTTGTTCTCAATACATTTCCTCAGTCCTGTCATCTTCTCTACAGTTCTTACAACACCCACCTTCATACAAGTCCATTCAAAGATACAGTTAGCTCATGTGAAGGCTGAATGGCTGTTGTAAAATGTAAAAAAATGAGAAATTCTTGCCTACTAAAATATAGTATTATTTTTTTCTCATTGAATGAATCAAGCCTGATTCATTAAGAAAGTTTTGTAACCACCAAACCAGCATGTTTACACAACACAAGGAAGCTTGATTTCTATCTTTTAAATTAAATTGAAAAAGTTGCACAAATAAATTCTAGAAGTTTTTTTGTGGTGGTAGTTAACTCCATTGTTCAGATACAGAAATACAGATACTGAATAAAAAGTGTTCAATTGTAAAACACTGGATAGTATTATAAGTTAATTACTTAGGCTATTAATCCTGATTCCTTACAATTAAAGCTATCTTTTGTTGTTTTATCAACATAAATGCATACACACATTAGGCTGCTGTCACTTTAAGAACTAGTACACAGATCCATTATACTGTTACAAATGCGTTTTCTATCTCTCGCCAAGTCCGGAATTGACATCATTTTGTGTGTTTTTGACTAATAAAGTGCTATAATCTGCAAAAAATAACTTTTGTTTGGGCTTAACCATGGATCTCTCAAAGAGTGCGTGAGTTTTGAATAGTTTAAAACTGCATGAATGTGAAATTGGTAAGACTTTAAAAGACATGCAATGCTAAATGTTAGTGACGATACAACACTGGCCCAGTTGTGCAAGTTACAGTTCAGTCAACTGTCTTGGAACAACTGTTTGGTGCTTGCCTTGTGCTGATGCAATGTGGTGATGTTTAGTGCATTTTGAGAGAGAAACAGAGAAAATCACTCACGCTGTTTGAGAAATTACGTCTCGCAGAAAGTTTTCAAATTTGATTTTATAATCTGGGTGGATTAATTTACTCATACATCCCACATGCTAAAGTGAATAAATGTTTGCAGGAGTTTCCCACATTATAAGCACGAGACCTGTGGGAATTATTAAAATCATGCGCAATGGCCGCAACCCTTACAATTTGAGCCCTGTCTGATGCATGCTGAAATACTGCAATGCTGAGGAAGCTCTCTCTGATTCTGCCGTTATAATGTTACATTAACACAGTGTTAGCAGGCGAGCCAGTTTGGGACTTGAAAGTATTTTCTGGCCCATTTAAGACTGAGCTCAGCAGGTCTGCTCAGTTAGTATAGCTGTCCGTCAGGGAGCATCACGGCCGGCGTGGCCGAGCCAGAGATCAAATAGCATTATTGATGAAGGTTCCTCACCCCTCGCCAAGTCTGAGCTGTAATGAGGCTGACTGCAGATTCATGAAGATCCTGTTGGATGGGTTGCATTGACGAGCATGCAGTCACTGTAAAAAATCGACCGTAATTTTTCGGTAAAAAACATTATTGGCTTTACATACTTAACTTAAAAACGTATGAAATAAAAAAAAATGCAATAAACATTTAATTTAAGAACATTAAAGGTAACATTTAACCCGTAATGTACATGACCAATAACAGTTATTTCAACAAAAATACATCAAATGTGAAGTGTCACGCAGGGAATTTTGGCAATGTCAATTTATGTTTTTTTCACTGTAAATTATACAATGAGTTGTTAAATTTAACGGTATTTTACTATAAAATTACATTAAATGTACTATCAGATCTATCACACACAGACATTTACCACATAGAAGGGAAACGTTCTGTTAACCAACTGTTTTTTTCACAGTACATTTAATGTAATTTTACTGTAAAATACAGCTAATTTGAACAAGTCATTGTATAATTTACAGTGCAAAAACAGTTGGTTAACAAAAAGTTTCCCTTCTATATATGGTAAATGTCTGTGTGTGGTAGATCTGATAGTACATTTAATGTAATTTTACTGTAAAATACAGTTAATTTGAACAAATCATTGTATAATCTACAATCAGATCTATCACAGTCATTTACCGTATATAGTAAGGAAACTTTTTGTTAACCGACTAACGTTTTTCCACTGTAAATTATACAATGAGTTAGTACATTTAATGTAATTTTACAGTAAAATACCGTTCAATTTAACATCAGATCTATCCCAGTCATTTACCATATATAGAAGGGAAACTTTCTGTTTACCAATTAACGTTTTTTTTTTTCACTGTAAATTATACAATGATATGATTTTATAGTAAAATTACATTAAATGTACTATCAAATCTATCACAGTCATTGACCGTATATAGTAAGGAAACTTTCTGTTAACCAATTAACGTTTTACCATTACGTCTATGTTCCGTTTATGTCTTTTACCATTAAAATCACATTCCTTTTTACAGTGTAGGTTAAAAAGCTGTATTCTGTAAAGAGAAGTTGTTTTTATGTTTGATTTAGTATGTTTATATAAGTGATAGTCCTAATAAGAAAAAGCAAACTCCGTACACTGCTTGAATTGTTTAAACGACAGTCGTGTAGTGATAGATAATTAAGGGCATTCAGGCCCTGTTTACACCTGGTAAGATGCATTTTCACCAATCTGATCACAAGTGCTAAAAATACATGTGTAAACGGGGTTTAAAATTTGAGCTTGTCCACTTTTGACCACTTCCAGGTGTCGTCGAAAACGTTTTAGACCAGATTGCTTTTTTTTATTGTAAACGCTCATGTGGTTGAATGCTTTCGAACTGCCAAAGCCCGTTCTCATCCTTTAACGTCATATAGAACGCTATTTGCAAAAACGACACTATACTATGCACATGGCACCCTTTATCGTTAATATAACACGCGAACCCAAGACGTCATAAATCCTTTAGCGTGAATGACACACACACCCTACCCCACACCTAAACTTAGCCCTCACAGCGCGTGTTATATTAACGATAACGTGTGCCATGTGCGTAGTATAGCGCCGTTTTTGCATATAGCGTTCTATATGACGTTAAAGGATGAGAATGCGTTGTCTACTCTCCATCTACTGACCTAAAATTTGTCGATTGAAGTCCTAAGTCTGTTTTGAAGAAGAAAAACATGTCAAGCACTAAGTTCTCTCTCCATTCCTGATTTGTAACACACACTCACAGTGTTCACTTGTGGCTATCAGAGCAGAAACGAAAGCTGCTGCTCTCCGTATGTTTTTCCATCATCTCCTTTCGCATGCATATGTAAGTTGCGCAAGCTTATTTCGTCTATTAGTTTGAAAGAAAGCCCATACATATACCCCGCCTTTAGAAGAAATCAGGACAAGATCTGGTCAAAATTGGACAAAAGAGACTGATTAAAACAGCAGGTGTAAATGGGTATGCCTCCATCTACTTGTGATCCAATCGACCTAAACGCATCGTAATACCAGGTGTAAACAGGGCCTTAGATTCAGAGCTCAACATGTGTGCTAACCCATATAGGCCACATCTCCAAGTGTTCTAAATGAAGAATTTCTGTAATATGACTGAAGTTTTGTGATTGCAATTGCATAGAATTACAAAAGAATCATGCCACTGATTGTTTTTAGACATCATGTGTCCTTGAGTATCTGTACTTGCTGTAATCAAAACATCAGGCCAGAATAGCCTTAATTGTGAACATCGTAATGAGCTACACACACAAAACATTGCGGTTTCTCAACCACTGCGTTACATTTATGCCAGTATTAGTAAAATTTCAAATGAATAAAAGAAAGTATTAGTAAAAGGGAAAATCAATTCAGTTTGTTTGGTTCAAAAGCAACATGTGGAAAAATTTACTCCCTCACATTCTGTTATCCTCTCATGTCCCCTTTGGGCCTTAAAAAATGCATAGCAATATGAAAATTAAATAAAAATGTTTAATATTGAAGGCGAGTTGAGAAATTGCTTCCATAGACAACGATCTGTCTAAAATACATGTTCCCAATAACAACCCATGAAGATTTGCAATGGATCTACCAGGACACTAAACCACAAAATGATCTGAGTGTGCAGAAGTAAGGCACTCTTTATTTGTGTCTCACTGATTATATTTCTTTTTAAGTATGCACATTGCACACTAGTGCTAGCTATACCTGCATGCATGCATACTTGTGTTTTTTGCACTCTTTTCCTCTGAATTGTGCTGTGGGGCTCTGTAAAATGCATCTATATATCATTGTGTCAGAGAAAGCAAACACCTCTTTGAGACTGTAAATGTGTTGCATACGATTTTACATTTAGGTCAGAAGTCAGAAGGTGACACACAAAAATAACTACAAACAGACCAGGGGTGCATTTCCCGTACATCTCGCTGCTTAACTACCATAATACGATGCATCATGACTGTTTCCCGAAACCGTATTTTTGCAAATTGGTGGTTCAGCCACGTTGGTTAATGATGTCACGCACATGGAGTAATAACTACTTTTATTGAATCTGTTTGAGCTCGAATTAATGCTATATGTTTTGCAATAATTTCATCTGAGGACTATTTCTCATTTTTTTAAGTTAAATGACACTTGTTTGTAGGCTATTCTAATTAAAAGACACAGATTGCACTGAATGTCAGCTTGCTTATTTTGTTCAAGACAAGGATGTATTGAGTCCACATTTCAATTTTCAAGCAAACCAGAAACTCTGCTTCTAACCACAGCTCGAGTCGAGAGCTGGCTTAACAACTACACAACTTTGCAAATGCTGTTTGAGAATGTTCATTAGAACTATGGTTTTGGGAAACACCGACTCATTGAACTATGCTGATAATGACAGAACTTGCAACCATATCGTTGACTAACGATGCTTTTGGGAAATGCACCCCAGGATGGGTAATAACAGCCCACAGAGTCATCCTCAGTATTTGGAATATCCTTAGGGACGTGAAATTTGGTAATTTTTACATACTTGACAAATAAATCAGCTGAGTATGCAACAGTTCATTTAATGATTTTATCCATTGAGAATTGATTGAATCATGTAAGACAGGTGTATCACACCAGAGCCAAGCCAGATGGTTTTTTGGTGAGGGATTTACAGCCAAAATGGAAAGTCATTTCTGAGGTGGATCAACTTATTACATTTCGATACAAAGGTTGTGAAGATAAACCATTTTATTTGTAATTATGTGCACCAATAAATCATTCACAATAAGGAATGTTAAAGAAAACACAAGCTCGATTTCATGTTGACTTTAACATGCTCATCGTATGTTTATAATTGTGCACAGCTAGGTTGCATGACGGGTGTCTGGCTGAGTCTATTCCTGTCAGCTTCCAATTCTCTGCAATGTCTCTTCTTTTTCTCTCCCTCCCTCTCCTGTTTTTCCCTCTATTGTTGAAGAACAAAAGATAAGCAGAAACAAAGAAGAGCTGTGGAAGTTCAGCAAGCATGTTGTGGTTCACCCCGCCACCCTCTCAAATTCAGGAATATGAATCTACGCATGCAAACCAGTCTAGATGACAAGCACCTCAGCATCTCACAAAAGGAGTCTTCGTTTCACCCGCACAGACTCCTTAATTCAGTCTAGACGCTACTCAATTCTAGCCCAAGGATAAATGTGAATTCTTAACGCTGCTTTGGCAAGAGCTACTGTAGATTTGTAGCGAGCGATAACAAATAAAGAGTGAACAAGTGCTGAATAAGTTAATGCAGGGTTTAATTATTGGGTTTTCTGATTGGACAGTCACAAATTGGACAAGGTAAAAATAATTTGGATCAGGTCAATATTTATGATACCTGTCCTCTAAGGGAACTGAATGATTGCACAGTAAACTGTAATTATTTCAACTTATTTCACTTGATTCAATTGATACTTTCTTCTGTGCAGCACAAAAGATATTTTGAACAACGTCTGATAACATTGAACCCCTCTGATTTTTGTATTGAGAAACACAGTTCAAAATGGACTGCTGGTACTGGAAAAAAAAACTGGCATTGTGATATTTTGTTTTTCTACTATACATATTGCGAATGCGATATGAAAACAATTTGACCAGATGACTTGAATAGCTCTATTTGGAAATAATTAATCATTCTAAAATGATTGGGGAGATTTTGTACTGGAGAATGCATGGAAAATAACTAAATTGCAATATACAACAGAACAAAGATACGAATGAAATAAACAGTGTGGTATCTGTCTGACACTATTCAGGTAAAGAAATTGAATAATCAAATGTAAAATAACGCTGCATAGTCTTCACTGTATACATTTAAATGTAATAATCTTTCTTAAAACCACAATGTTGATTTTCTCTTTGTCTTGTTGTTGACATAGACAACAGGTTTTTTAGGTTGCTATCCCTTTAAAGGGTTAGTTCACCCAAAAATGAAAATTCTGTCAGTATTTACTCACCCTCATGTTGTTCCAACCCCGTAAGACCTTCGTTCATCTTCGGAACACAAATTAAGATATTTAAGATATTAAGATCGCTCCTGCATACAGTCCATAGGCTTCTTGAGGGACTGGCTCTTGCTGTCCCCGAAAAGTCATTAAAGACATCGTTAAAATAGTCCAAGTGACTACAGGGGCTCAATCTTAAGTTTATCAAACGACGAGAACACTTTTGTGCGCAAAAAAACAACAAAAATAACGACTTTATTTCAACTATTCACTTCCTTCTCCATGGGCCTCTAAGTCAGTTAGCGTAGTGAGATTGCGTAAAGCTACGTCACACGTAGGCTCACTATTGGCCGACGCTGGTCATGTGTGTGTGATGCGTGTGACGTACAATAACAGAAGCTTATACGCCATTAAACTAGTAACCTGACTCGCGCAGAGGGAGAAATAAACGAATAGTTGAAATAAAGTCGTTATTTTTGTTGTTTTTTTGCGCACAAAAGTGTTCTCGTCGTTTGATAAACTTAAGATTGAGCCCCTGTAGTCACTTGGACTATTTTAACGATGTCTTTAATGACTTTTCGAGGATAGCAAGAGCCAGTCCCTCAAGAAGCCTATGGACTGTATGCAGGAGCGATCTTAATATCTTAAATATCTTCATTTGTGTTCCGAAGATGAACGAAGGTCTTACGGGGTTGGAACAACATGAGGGTGAGTAAATACTGACAGAATTTTCATTTTTGGGTGAACTAACCCTTTAAGAGTGAATCCAAGGATCCAATATAATGATACGCATTCCTTTTCTTTCTCATTGTTTACATTCACTGCCTGTGTTTACAAGGATACTTTACAAGGAATTTTGTGTATGTGTCCGTTCAAGCCCGACAAGACTGGAAAGAGAACTAAGAGTCTCAAAGTCGCTTTAAGACAAGTCATTTCACTTGGTGACCAACTTTGAAACTCCTGGGCATGCAAGCGCAACTCCTTTCTTTTTGAATGGGGAAACATCAATTCTCCAAAACTGTTCACAGAGCATACAATTAATTTTCATATTTGAAATCATCAATGAAATCTGACAACAACTGTCTCATAAACCGTCTCATAAATGATCAACTTTCAATCTATGATGGATAAACTTGAAAATTAATACATGAATCACATACAGATTACGGATCAACTACATCCTACTTGTGACTACCGCGGATGCGCATGTCGCAGTCATTGCTAAAACTATATATTGTGCTGCCCAAGTTCACAATATCTTCTTTTGTGTTGAGCAAAACAAAGACATTTTATACAGGTTTAGAATAACATGCGGATTGCAAGTTTTCAGAAATGTGGACTGTAGTTCTACACAATTTGGGGGAAAATGTTCCCTTTTGCTAGATGTTATTAGGCATCAAATATATTTCTTTATTATTAATATACTTTTATATGACTCCAAAAACCATGTGCATCTCAGCACAGCTGTTGCTTCACATCAAATGGTCACGGTGTGATCTTTTGTTATTCACTCTTGTATTGATTTATTTAGGTCCAATTATTCATTACCGTTTCTGCCTCTTCCATTGGTCCTTTTCATTGGTCCTCCATCGCTCTTTCTCTTGTTATATGTATCGATCACATAGTGAGAATGTGGATGGTTTAGACGAGAAGAGTGCAAGCGTTAAGTCTGAAATCAATGTGTTTGTGCGCTCTGCAATAACAGTGTTTTAGACTGCGTTTAGTTGGTGGATGGCGCTGACAGGAGATGAATCCGACCCGGAGAGTGGGAAATTACGGGGGAGACGCATACATCCGGCGCCCCATTGTCTCCCTGGAAATGAATTTGCATTGCCTTTTGCTTTCTTAAAATTCCTCTCTCTGGTGAATTCCTCTTCATATCTGGGCTCAGTTAGGAAAGCCTGTTTCTTGGACACCCTCACTGCTGGGATTGAGTCTAACACCTGTGAGTTAACATCATTTTTCAGACAGAGCAGATTATTACTGTCAGTCTCTCGACGATGTAAATGCAGCAAGTTATCCAACACCGTTCTGCTGTGTTTGAGCTTATGCATCAGAGCGATGAGAGCGATGTTTTGCAGCCAGATCAAATCACAAGGTTCATAAAATGTTCAGATAAGGAGTTTATTACAAACGGAGGCCAAAATATATTTGACTAACTGCTTGATAATGTCCAGGTAGATCCTTGACTATTTCCTGTCAAGTGTGCGCATCCAAAAAACCTCATGGAGATGAATTTAAAGTGCCCCTATTATGCTATTTTAAAGTTTCCTAATCCTGTTTTGAAGTCTCCTACAACAGGTTTACATGGATCAAATGGTCAAATTGGTAATTTCTTCATAATATACATTTGCACATCACCACATTTTCAATGATTCTCAAACAACTCATCAGATGAATCAATCCCTCTAAATCTGTCTTTTCCGTGAGCAACTCTTCCCTGATTGGCCAGACAGCTCAGTCAGTTGATTGGTTGTGAATCTTGCCTTTAACTCAGATTTGAGAAGCAGTCGTTAGTAATATAGCAAAAATTTAGGATTATACTGCTGTGATATCATGGTAAAGATGAATTGTAATTGAAAATTCTTCACATGCTCGTCCTTGGGCAGCGAAAAAAAAAAAAAAACTGGCTTTACCATCACATTGTAGATCACAGCATCTTCTCATCATCGTTCGGTCCAGTATCCACAGGAATCAGCTGCAGTGTTTTAGGGTTCAAGTTGTCCCTGGTCTCTGCGCATGCAATAAGTGGGCGGGCAATATGCAAAATTTAAGGCCTCTTACATTTTGAAATACAATTACTTTTATATCCAGTGCATTTTCAGATTTAAAACTTTGCAGGATGTTTTCATTCACTTTGTTACACAGTACATGAAGGGTCATTTCAAAAATCCATAATAGGGGTCCTTTAAAAGCATGACATGGCAGTGGCATCTGTTTGGAGTCTGATGAGAAATAAAGCAGCATAAATAGAGCCGCATGTAATCAGTCTGTTCAAGTTTTGATGAGCTTTTAATGTCCCTCAACATAAAAAAATGAAATATTGGACTGAAACAGACTGTGGTTTTATGCGATTAGGGTGTTATGTATGTTTGAGGGGAGCTGTTGGTTCAACAGCATTAGTGGAGGACAGCAAGATCTCTATTCACACCATGTACTTTTAAATGCATGGTTTATCATGTATCTGGTTGGGGTGGCAATCTCTAGTCACCTCACGATTCGATTATGATTTCGAGGGCTGCAATGTGATGATAAAACTATTATCGATGCATCCCCTGTCACACTTTAGATTAGGGTCCAATTCTCACTATTAACTATGACTTTTGCCTCAATTAACTCCTATTTACTGCTTATTAATAGTTAGTAGTTAAGTTTAGGTATAGTAGTGTCACGTCCCTTTTTTACATTATTTAGGGAATAAGGGAATAACACTTTTAAAAATTGTGTGTGTGTACCTCAATGTGCAGGACAGAGCAAGAAAAGAAACCGATCTCTCAAAACTCAGCTCGAAAGGATTTATTAATCCAGTGCCAAAATGAATGAAGATTAATTTACAACATGCACAAACAATGAATGAGAACAATAAAACAAAATAAACATTAAGCACAAACAAACCCCAAAGTGGGAAGGCTAATTCAACTAAACTAACCACCAAACATAAAATGCAGGAAAGAAAAGTCTTCGGCGTCAAGACGCTCTAACCAAACTGCTCTAACTGTATTATAAAAAAAACCTACAAGATGGGCACTCTCCTAAACTAGTGTTTCTAACCTAATTCAAAATATACTAAGTGGTGCAAAGTGTATGTCACCCAACAAACTAACCTGCTCCCGCCTCACACGCTCTTTGTTAAGTTAACTGACCAGGATGAACAGTATAATAACAAAACACTTAACCACTGTTTGACAATAGATTGAACAAACGATGGACACGCAGATTATCAGTGACAGCGAGTCAGTATGCCAAAATGCCAAATTGAGCACACAGCTGCTGCCGACATGGAAGTGATCACGGGTATTTGAATGAAGTGGTGAGATGTGATTGGATGAGGTGAACCGAAACGTCATTGTCCTTCATGAAGATTAACAGGTGGTATACAGTTGATGATTTCGCAAATAACTGCAATTGCAGATTTCAAACAGAGATGGCGATAGAGGAAAAACTACGAACTGCAGCTTTAATTAGTTCTCTTTAATTTTCTTTAAATCGTACATTTAATTGTACCTCTTTTTAGTTATTTAATTGTAAGTACTACTAAGAAGGTTCAGCTAACAATATATAGTTTCAAAACATACAAGCAAATTGGTAAACAAATCACTCTTAGACACTTAGATACTGAAAGCACTTATTACTCAAGTATCTTAATGTTTTGCAGTCAAGAGCATCAATTATTTGTTTTTATTAATTATTTGTAATTATTTTATCCTCTTTCTTAGCATTACTGCTGTTTGATTATTACTGATGACATCATGGGCAGCTGGTGATCTAAAAGGTCACTTTAATCCACTGCTCTATTTTGATAAATCAGATGTTTAAGACATAACTGACTTACTTTCATTTTGCAGCTTAAAGGGATACTCCACTTTTTTTGGAAATAGGCTCATTTTACCACTCTCCCGGAGTTAAACAGTTGGGTTTTAGTGTTTTGGAATGTATTCAGCCGATTTTTTGACATTTAGAAAAATATCAGTAACCAGACAGTTTCTGGTCTCATTGACTTCTATAGTAGGAAAAAAATATACTATGGAAGTCAATGAGACCAGAAAATGTCTGGTTACTGATATTTTTCTAAATATCAAAAAATCGGCTGAATAAATTCGAAAATGGTAAAACCCAACTGTTTAACTCTGGGAGAGTGGTAAAATGAGCCTATTTCCAAAAAAAGTGGAGTATCCCTTTAAAAGCATTATGAGATGCAAGTGCATTTAACTACTAACACGAGATTGCAGACATCCGCATGCTTTGAGCGCCCACACTTGAGCATTTGAAAGGAGCCATCTGTCAAAGTAAGTTTTGTGTATTGAATTTTTAGACCTATGCCTTCCAAATGGTATAAAATAAGTGATTCCTTCATGGAGCATTTTCGGGGGGAAATGCTGAAATACCGATGAGCAAGACCACACATTTAACAGGGCAAAGCACACACATAGCTTGAGGCAAAGCGTGCATTTCTCACAGTGCATATCCTGTGCAATGAAGCCTGCGATTGCCCTTGTAATTTCCCTCAACCTTCTTGAACTTTATAGATCATGTTATGGAAGGTTTAAGGTTTTTGTGAATGTGTTTCCGTGTGTGGAATTGGAAGCAAGCAGAATATGGCTGTTTCTAGAGTGCAAATAGTGCCATCATCTGCGGTTAATCGACTACCACCCTTAGTATCTGGTGCGATTGGCCATTAACTCCTCTACTGAGAGCTTAATTTTGTTCTGTATGGTGTTCGGTCATTTACAGAAATGACAGTGGCATTCTGCAACCAATAAAATGAACCATTTTTATTAGGCTGTATACAATTGACAAACAACTTGACTATAGTATTCAGTTGTTTTAGTCAAGAGTATGATTTTGCAATGATTTACAGAATTACTTTTTTTTTTTTAATTTTTTTTTTTTAAATCATGGATAAATATTCTCAGGACTTTTTGGATTGTTAATCCATCTTGCTTTGATTTCAGTGTGTAACGTGATTGGTGCTTTTTTTTCAGGAGCCATTTGAAGGTAAAAAATAGTTTGACTTGACTTTTTTTTTAATGTTGACTTATATTCTTTTAATATTTTTTTTCCTGTAAATGATTTCTTTTCTAAAATGTTTTCCTCCAATTTTCCTCTTCATTTGAAAGATTTTTAAACAAGTAATGTTAACCAATTATATAGCCTAACATGTTTGATTCTATCAAATCCTGCTTTACAGTTATACCTTGCTGATGTTGAATGCATTATTATTAATGTAGTTTCATGTCATTTAAGGTTGAAACACAGTAACCCATTTGACTTAATCTGATGTATTTCTGAGTGAAAGAAAAAAAAGAACTAAATAAGAAAAATGTAGGACGGGATTTAATTTCTTCAATAAAATGTTTTCTTTAGATTAACATGCACATGTAAATCATGCACATTAAGAATGTGTATTAGGAAACTAAATTACAGTCCATTTTGTGTTTGCTCACTTTTTTGCCTTTCAAAACTTCAAAACAATTTTTAAAGGAGACCTTTTGTGAGCTGTGCTCTGATATCTCAGAGGCTTCTTGGAAACTTGTCAGTTTACCAAAATCTGAAGCTCTTTCTCTGTCGATCAGGAAACAGACAAGGACAATAAGTCTGTAGAGAACAATTAACACTTTAACCGCTTGTTTTAACTGTAGTGTACAAGAGGATGTTAAAATGTTAAAACATCTTCTCAAGCAATACCAATCTAGTTGTGGTTATAAACAGTGCCTGTTGTTTGAGACACTAGTTTTTATATATATTATACATGGCTTCAACCTGTACTCAGTCTCCTTCATTTTATATACGTTTATGTCATCTGGTTTTGATTTTAAGTGCATTGGTAGACATGCAATGTTAAAGTCTGGCTTTTGCCAAGAAATACTACTTCTATTCGTTTAACTTCCGTGAGCAAATATCCAAGACTTCGGGTTTACAGAAGAAAAAAAAGAGGGGAAAGGTGAAAGATGGGAGGAGAGGGCCAGAGAAAAGAACCGTTCTTTTGTAAACACACTCTGCGGCCCTGTTTAAAGCCGAAGAGGTGATGTTGTACGCTGCGATGAGGGCACCTGGTTTTGATTTGGTCCTGCATGTGATCTGCGGCAGTACGCAGTGATGAGTCTAGCAGAGCTCCACAAGTATTAGATTCCATGGAAACCAATTAAAGGCACTAACTCACTCTTCTCTCCTTTTTCTTCATTTTATCTGTAGACTTTCCCCTCCATTTTTCCCATACAGTTTTGTGCTTTCCCTTTGACTGAGAGACATTACAGGAGTAAAGGCTGCCAGGAAAAATAAAGCAGCCGGCTGGATTTGGAATGTTGGAAAATGAATCTCCTGCCAGTGAACAAAGAGATGTAGTCAGGCGTTTGCATCAAGCGCTGCGACGGTAGGATGACCTTGTTGAACGGCAGTTAAATGGCCTTAGACTCCAGCAGCTAGAGACTTGAATAGTTCACAAGTGTATTGAAACCTACAGCACGTTCTTGCTGTGTAGGATAACATGAGAGTAGACTTTGACATACCAAAACAAGGCTTTTGTGTTCTTGGGTATTCAATTGACATATGGATGGTCATTTGATCAATATATGGATTGCCCTATAGACCTTATGTAGCCCCGCCTCTTTTCAGCGCTGAGCTCGTTGTCTTTTGACTTCCAGTCTGTATTTTCACAGCGATCTTGCATAGGTATTAATGAACTGCTCGTAAAAAATTCCCAGTCGACATTTGTTAAGACATCTGCTTTACAATGCTTATGATAAACATTAAAATGCTCATGATGCTCTTTTGTTAACTCTAATAAGTAAATCCACTTCACCAGCTAATTACTCCTCGATGCCATAGAAATATACAGAGTGACCTCAAAAACGGAAGTTCAAAGACAATATTCTAAAGATGACGGCGCCCACGTTTCTCTAGTGCAGTGGAAACTGGAAAATATCTGGATCTTTGCTATGGATCTATTAAAGGGGAATACAAGTTGTCCTTGAGAGCCCCTTTGGCCCTGACTGACAATAAAGTTGTCTACCTGGCTCCTGTTTATAAGCCTGCTCTGAAAAGGGAAAACAGAGAGAAAAGGTTTGTTCCGGTGTGGTCTGATGATAATAGGCTAATAAATAGTGAGGAAAGTGAAATTGCTGTACAAGGAAATGGTAGAAACTTTGTTTACATATGGTAAATCTTATTTAGCGTGGGACGGACCTGGGCCATTTACTACAGGGCAAAAAAAAAAAAAAAAAAAAAAAACGATGATGGGAGTGGAAAGTTCTGTGAGTGATCTACTGATGATGTGCATAATTAAAGTGCCCCTATTATTCTATTTTAAAGGCTCCTAATTTTGTTTCAAAGGTCTCCTACAACAGGTTTACATGCATCAAAGGTAAAAAAAAAACTGTTTAATTTCCTCATCATATACATCGCACATCATCACATTGTTCAATGCTTCTTGAACGACTTGATGAATTAACCAGTCTCTCTAAATCCCTTATTTCCGAGGGCCTACTCTGCTCTGATTGGCCAGATGACCCAGTCTGTTCTGATTGGTCTACCACTTACAGCATGTTTCACAAGCTAACGCCCATTACCGCAACTGAACCTCCTACCCTATCTCACGACCAATTCGTACGAATTCGTACGAGTGATTCAAAAGTGGCTAATTCGTACTAATTCATACGACCTCACTCGTACAAATTTGTACGATTTGTCTAAACCCACGTGACGGTTATGTTTAGGGGCGGGGTCAGGGGTAGGTCATTCGTACGAATTCATACGAATTGGCTAATTCGTAAAATATGTACGATTTAGCTAAATCGTACTAATTCGTACGAGTGAGGTCGTACAAATTGTTACGAATTAGCCACCTCGTAAAATTCGTACGAATACCCGTGAGATCGGGTTGGAACCTCCGCTTCATCTGGAAGCTTCCTAAAGCTCAACGATGGCACACACTGTAAAGACAGTAATGATGACGTTGATTTTACCAAATCAATCCGAGCATGAGCCTGATGATGAAACACTGGAAGAAATACTTATTCAACCCGTACCTCCATCACTTGAGCAGGATGTTTCTCTGTAATACACTTCTCATTTTGTGGTACATTATGAGATTTTGCAACTAATTCCTTACCATCAATATTAACAAGAGTATGTCCATCAACAAACCAATGTGTATATTTCTAATGTATTGCAGTGCACATGCGAGAACTGTATCAATAACGGTGCATATGTTAGCCGAACACTAATGTGAATGACTGATGTTACAAACGTTTGTAGAAGAATTCTTGTTCCATACATTAGCTTTTCTCAAAGTAGAAAGAACACCAGACAATTTGCATTAATAGACGCCGTTTTAGATAATAGTGCACAGAAGTATTTCAGTAAGACAGAAATAATGCAAGTTAGCCAAGAATTTAAACCAGGAGTATAAAACACAAAACTACCTATTTTGAACATCTAGTAGAAAATGTATACATCAATAATACCAGTAAATTGACTAGTGCAAACCTTAGTAAATCACCTTGCATAATTCATTTAAATACTCCCCTCCCATAAATGTTGCGTCTGTCTGGGAAACTCCTACAAATGTAAATAAATAGTAGAGCCAGACCAATTTATCAGCAGGCTGATATTATCGGCCGATATTAGGCATTTTCCAAACTATAGGTATCGGCAGTTATAATGGCCGATAAATGAAAAATTTCACAAATCAAATAAAAACGGACAAAACACGCTTCAACCATGTCATGGGTGTTGGAGTTGTATAGTTTGTCCACCAGAGGGCACTCTACACCGTTCCTGTTGGCAACACTCGTGTACAACGCACCACACATCCTGCAACCTGCTGATCCAGGTTGCAGGTAGCTTATAAGGCAATGTAGGGACTAATTATTATTTTATTTATCAGAACTTTAATATATTTTGATGTTCCTCTGTTCTGTTGTGACAATAAAAGAAACAAGTTTCTTTTTAAAATGCATTATCATATTATTTTAGTTAAAATTCATAAATGATTACAAATAACTAATGTTAGGTAAATATGTTAATGTTTTGTTGCTTGTTTCTGGAAAAAATTAAATAAAAATATCGGCCGATATATCGGATTTTAAAACCAACAAATATTTGTATCAGTATTGGCCTTCAAAATCCTTTATCGGTCGGGCTCTAATAAATAGGTCAGCCTCAAAAATAATCGTGTCCACGCCTTTTCAGTGCAAAATTTTAGTAAATTCTGCATGTCATCATGTATTTAGTAAATCCTGACAGTAGTTTTTAATGCCAAAAGAGGGTTCGTTGCACTAGTCCAAGCTGTTAGTAAATTTGGCCCTTAAAGTAGTCATTTAGGAGGGAAACTGTTATGAATTAGCAGATGATTTTAATAATTAATTTTAAATACGACTTGAAAATTATGATTTTTGCATCTGAATCGTCTGATTATTGCATGAATCATTCATTTTTATACAGTTACGTTAAATTTCAAATTGATATAGTTGATGTTCGTACTTGTTTTGGTCAGATTAAGGTTAGGAAGAATCCAGGCCCTGTTTTTATTTTAAATAAATCATGGCAGGTTTCTAAAGTCGAAAAAAAAAAAAAAAGAAATCTCTTTCTATTCGTGATTATAGGCCTGTTTCACTTTTAGTTTTTAGGTCTTTTAAAAAAATATGTAGGTAGGAGATTTTAGCCTCGACACAATCAGCACTTGATCCTCTGCAGTTTGCGTATAGATTAGGTATAGAAGACACTACTTGCACCTTATTATATGATTTGAAGTTATTTGGAAGGTACAAAAAAATCATGAACGTTTGCTTTTCATTGATTTTTCCCTCTGCTTTTAAGTGTGTTCTGCCCCACGGCTTTGCAAGTAAACATTATCGACAATTTTCTTTTAGATTCTGAACATTGTGTGTTGTTAGGTGTATTTTTTAAACTATTACATCTCACAGAGTATGTGTAATGGTGTGTTGTCTAATGCACTGCTGTCTTCCGCTGGCCACCCCACAGGGTTGTTCTGTCAGCCCTTTTGTTTTCCTTATACTTATGACTGTCGGGGTGTTTTTGAGGGTAGACGCGTTATTAAAATCACAGATGACTCCGTCTCTCTTCATCACCGAGTCAGATGGAAGTCACGGTCCAGTGGTAGATCATTTTATTCAATGTTGTGATGCTTCATTTTTAAATATTAATGATTTTAAAGGAAAATAGAGGTCCATAAGAAGATTTCCGTAAGAAGAATTCTGTACCTGTGTTTCTTGCAGTCATAAAAGGACATCAGGTAGAAATTACTGAGCGTTATAAATATTTGGGATCAGTCTTTGAGGATGAATTGCATTTTGAAGAAAACACTGACATCATTAGAGGGAAAAGTCAGATTTTCTGAAGATAATTCACATTTTTAATATGAATGTCTCTTATGACAATGATTTATACCTGTTTTATTCTGAATCTGTCATAAGTTTTTTCTATTATTTCTTGGTATGGTAATCTTAATGTAAAGAATAAGAGTAAATTGAGTACTATGGTTAAAATGTGCAGCAAGATAGTGTGGACCGACTTTAGGACTATTACACAAATTTATGGTTTAATAAGGCCAGTTAGTCCGTCGTCTCCCACCCCCAATCGCGGTCATGATTGCATATATATATAACCTTAACCAATGAAATTAGCTGATTATAGGCAGGATTTCCGCTGAACTGGTTTGTTGCTGCTGTGAAACACAAAGAATACATTTAAGTGCCATATAGCATATTTATACTTTAAGTATTCAAATGGTGCTATGTAGAACAATAAGAGAACCACTTAACCACCCCAGAGAAGAACCAAACTGGGCTTAACAGGTTCTTAAAATGGTAGTGGTGCTATATAGCACCATGACTACTGCAAAGAACCCCTGAAGAACTGCTTCCGTTTCCCTCGTTTTTGTTTGTGTAAAATTATATATGGAATCTACCTTGACTAACCCAAGACAAACGAAAGCAGATCGTTTTATCCCCCTAGTCTAGTATCTTTTTACGTCACGAACAAAGCTACATTCAGCCTAACAAAGAGCTTTTCAACTTTTTCTCACAAATGCACAGAGCGAAACATGCTGCGCACATTTAACTGTCATTAATTACTACCTGTGCGGAATAAGAAAGGACAAAAATGGATACTGTGAAACTAAAGCTGTTCTCTCTGTTGGGGTTCACTATTGCCAAAAGGCTTCTACGGGGAAAAATGTTTGCTTCATTAAAATTCAATAGAGAATGTTCTCTCATCACTGTTAATTGGGTGCTGCCCCTTTCAACTGAGTCATCACAGAGCAGTTTAAATATCTGCTTTGGTTCATTTGCACAGTCTGTCTACTGCAAGAAACAAAACAAAAGGGAAGATGTTTTGCTCATCTGAGTGAGTTCAGAGCATCCTTTAGTGTTTCTCAGATGACATTCTCCTTTTTAAAGTTTTGCTTTGGAGGTTGCTAATCTTTTTTTGTGAAAGCAAGACATTGATCCCTCCAGTGATCAGTAAGAATTTCTTACTCTGAAATATACACAAACAAAAAATACTCGTCTGATACCAATGAATTATTTACTGTATATTTGCTGTTTCAAAGTACCCTTGAGAAGGATACAATATCTGACAGGTTTCAGATTTATTAATTCAAAATAAAATTTAACCAAACTAGTAGTATTCTTTATAGTCCTTTACACTACATAAACAGCTTAGGAGAATGGCATGGAGGAGAAGAGATGGTTGAATAAAGTCATTATTTTAGTTTTTTTTTTTTTTTTTGCGCTTACAAAAAGTGTTCTCGTCGCTTAATAAACTTAAGTTTGAGCCACTGTAGTCACTTGGACTATTTTAACAATGTCTTTACTAACTTTTCTTTGCTATAAGTCAGTAAAAATATTGTTAGGCTGCTAATTACTGTACATAGCAGCTTATGAAGAAGTGAGCCAGTTCTCAGATTTCATCAAAAATATCTTAATTTGTGTTCCAAAGATGAACGAAAGTCTTACGGGGTTGGAACAACATGAGGGTGAGTAATTACTGACAGAATTTTTGGGTGAATTAACCCTTTAATAGTAGTAGTTAGTAGCCTATTAGTTAAAACGAACATAATTAAATTAAAAAAAGAACGTTCCAAGTGCAATAAGCTCCATCATTAACATGTGGCATGTTGTTGGTTTACCAAAGAAAATAATTTCAACTTGTCCCTCGGCTTATTTAAGATTTAAAAGAACAATATTTTAGTAAAAGCATTTTTGATGCTAGTTGAATGAACCAGTTTGCACCATGTAAATAGTGCTTGTAAGTTCATTTTATTTATAGAGCACATTTAAATTCAGCTTGCACGTACCAAAGTGTACAAAACGATCATTAAATACCAAAAATATATAATTAAAATGGAGATTACCATTACTAATCCATAAATGAATAATCAGGAATGGCTAATGAGTAAAGATGTGTCTTGAGTCAAGATTTAAAAACAGAAATTTAAGGATCACTCTTAATGTCACACAACCATGGAGCAGCAACTGCAAAGGCTCTGTCACCTTTCGATTTAAGACGTGACGGTGGGACATGTAGGAGCGCTTTATTGGCAGACCTGAAGGACTTAGGGGCTGAATTCAAATAAATAAGATGAGAAATGTAAGCTGGGGCTTGTCTGTTAGAGCTTTTAAAACAATCAGCAAAACTTTGAATTGGTTTCTAAGAAATAAAGGAAGCCAGTGAAGAGAAGCTAAAATTGGAGTGATATGATCATGCTTTTTTTTTGCACTATTTAACAGTCTAGCTGCTGCCTTCTGAACCATCTGGAAACTTGCTGGTGAAGATTGAGGAAGACCATGGTATAAAGAATTACAATAGTCCAGCCGTTATGTAATAAATGCATGAATAACCTTTACAAGTCTTGAAATCAAAGTGTTGATTTAAGTCTAAAAATGGTTCTCAATTGACAGTAGCTGTTTTTAACAACTGAGCTAATTTGTTTTTAAGACAAAGCTCAAAGTCAAAGATAACACTTTTTTTTTTTTTTTTTTTGCATTGAACATGGACTGAGATTGCCTAATCTATCTCAGTTAATCATCTCAGTTATCTCATTGTTAAGCTGGAGGGAATTATTTGCCATCCAGCATTTAATATCCTTAAAATAGGCCATGAAAGGTTGCAGAGTCTCTAGATTTGAATGGAAGGAAGGTACAGCTGAGAATCATCAGCATAGAAATGAAAATAAATTGTATTCCTTATTATATTACTGAGTGGAAGGGAAGCATACATAGCTTGACTGTGGAAGAGGCCATGCATTATTCTGTCTTAATTAAATTTTTACATGGGGGGGAGAAAGACTTTAAAACTGTATGTCATCCATAAACCATTTTATTGATATAAGCCAAGTATCTAGACCCCTTAAGTTGGCTGGCAATAAAATTGATCGCATATTCAGTGTCGGCGGTGGTGCTTAAAGGATAACTAACACCAGGTACTGATTTGGAAGTGGTCTATCACAGACGGGCATAAAGCTATTTCAGAAAATGCTCATCCATAATACAGAAGTATATATTGTGTGCTTAGAAAGATCTGGACAAAGGACTGATCAAGACAAAGTCTGGCCACTTAGGACATACTTTACAAATCGTTACACCACTAGTGTCCACATAATTTTTCATATCTTGTGCATATAATGTGAATGATCTTTATAAGGTCATGCAAGGCCTTGCCCATTTACCTCAATGTTAGTTTTTTGTGGATTTAAGAACGAGTTGAATTAATGTCTCATGCCACAAACTTGCTCAGAACATTCATTTAAAGCAAAATTTCAATCAAACCTTTGCATCGGTGAGGAACATCAAACCAACAGATCCAAATTATTCCTAACGCTGCTCGTTGGATGAGTTGTTCGGTAAGCCTAAAACTGTCACCTTTTATATAATCCATAAGATATGTCTTGCAGAGGAAATGACCCACATGCGATTCAGGGTAATTTATCATCTTTCTTGCGTGCACTGCAGTCCCACGTAATATATTATCACATCATGTTACTACTCAAATGTTGTTTATTTTCAGAAACAGCAAGTTAAGGTGTCGTTTGGCAGGTAATGTTGAGCGATCTGCAAAAGTAATTGGGCTCCATCCACTGTGCATGTACTGTTGAGGTTGGCAAGATTTCTTTATTGTTTCTTGCCAAGCATCACTTACTATTGAACAAACCTTTAACCCCAAGTATTAAACTTCATAGTGTAAATCCACAGTCACCCTAGACTTTAAGCACTTAAAATGTTTAAGGATGCTGCACTCTGCGGCATCTTAAAAAAACAAAAAAACAAAAAAAAAACAAACAAACATAAATTCCACATATAACAAATAGAGCCAGACCGATATATCGGCCTGCCAATATTATCGGCCGATATTAGACATTTTCCATAATAACGGTATCGGCAGTCATAAATGGCCGATAAATGAATATTTAAAAAAATAATAAAAAGTACAAAAAAAAAACACGCTTTAATCATCTCTTCTTGGCCTGTTATATTGAAAATGTATGTTTTACAATTTGCAGTATGATATCTATTGCTAAATTATGGCTCATCATAGACTAGCTAACCACAAAGCTAGCTAATGCCACTATCATCAGTGGAAGACCGCTAATGTTAACATTAATGAGCTTGGAAACCACAATGAACTTTTTCTGCCTAAATAAAGTAATTATTACTGTATTTATAACTAGCATATCTCTAGTGACAGTCCCTGCATTGAAAAAAATGTAAGTTATACTTGCGAGGAGTGAACATTTAGACATAGAGAAAAAGTATCAAACGTATCTTGTGCAGAAAAGTTAGCTTTTCTTTTACACGTGTGTGAAATCCAACAATATTTAATAAAAAAAAAAAAAAAAATCGGCCGATATATCGGAATATCGGATTTTAAAACCCAAAAAATATTTGTATCGGTATCGGCCTTAAATTCTTTATCGGTCGGGCTCTAAAAAAAAAATAAATAAATCCAATATGTAAGAACATACAGTCTACTCCTTTACTGCAAAAAAGTTTGCTTTCTTTTAATTCAGCTAAGAAGTCAATCGTCTATGGTCGCACGTCTTCACGTTACAAGTTGTCATGACTTTTCTACAATTAGTCCTGTTCTTGTATTGTTCATGCGTTATGCAGAAGTGTAGTTTTAAAAAAGTCCATGTTTGGGAGCAAATGGTGTCTTATATGGAAAAATGAGCAGTGAGTGAACTAGCATTCATTACTACGGCAGCTCAAGCCTCTACATCAGGGCCTCTGAGGGGAGAAAGAGGCAGTTAATGAAGGAGGATCCTAATTACAGCCAGGAGGAGAAATCTCCAATCCAATCAACTTGAACCTGGCAGCCACAGTAGGCCCTTGCCCAATTAGAAAGCCCAATTTAAATGGGAGCAGGTGTTTAGAAAGAAGCCCCAAAGAGGCCGATGAGCTTTCGTACACTGGAAACTGTATATGACATCATCGCACTCCTGATGCTGATACTAGTGATGGAAGGTGAAGTGGAGACGACGTGGCCACATGTTTACACCTGCTAATGATGACTTGATGCTTTTTTTTTTTTCCGTGGATCTAGAATAAAAACGAGAGCACACATGAAGAATTCACTTAAAATATTTAAGTTTTTTTTTTCCAGAGTGTTCTGGTATTACAGCACAATTCTCATTTTACTAGCCGCCGACAGTGTTTACCTTATGTAAATGTCTCGCCACACGCTGCAGCATCAGCGGTCAGACAGCCAGCTGGAGAGTGGCTCCCACGCTTAAAAGATGTCTCTCTCATATCTCCATTGATGCTGCTTGTGTTGTCAGTCTGCACTTTGTGAATAGAAATTTTCCTCTAGCCGTTACCAGAAAAAGCAAGTGCAGACAGCCATAATATTACATGCAATTTTAATCAGTTATGCTTATATTTCAAGACACACCAGGATGTTAACATGGTCCCTGTTCAGCCAAGCTCCTCTTCCCTTAAAGTGGTACTCCACCGGGTTTTTTTTCATATTAAACTATGTTATTCCCCTAACTAAGACGAGTTGATACACAGTGTGTGCACTAAATCACTCTGGCGCGCGAGACACTTTGATAGCACTTAAATAGCCCAGTTCTTTCAATATGGGCCAAGCAGAGAAGCGACCAAACACCTCCACGTTTTCCCTATTTAAATACAGTTACACGAGTTGTGTAACTCGACCAAGGTCGGTGACATAAAATAAAACGTTGCACTTTTCTAAGCGTGTGAAGTGGATAACTATATTGTATGGCGGAATACCACAGCAAGTGCTTGGGAGCACTTCGATTCGGCGCAGTAATATCATCACTCGTGAAAAGTCCTCTCACTCTTCGGAGTGATGATATTACTGCGCCGAGGTCATGGATATATATGCGCCGAGTCGAAGTGCTCTCAAGCACTTGCTGTGGTATTCCGCCATACAATATAGTTATCTTAGAAAAGCGCAACGTTTTGTCACCGTCCTTGGTCGAGTTACACTACTCGTGTAACTGTATTTAAATAGGGAAAACGTGGAGGTGTTTGGTCGCTTCTCTGCTTGGCCCATATTGATTGAACTGGGCTAGTTCAGTGCTATCAAAAGCCGCGTTTCCACCGCAGGAACTTTCCCCAGGAACTAGGAACTTTGGGGTGGTACTCGGTGTGTTTACACCGCAGGAACCAGGGTCAAAATGAAGTTCCGGGTAAAAATTTGTCCCCCAGAAAGTCCCTGCTGGCGAGGAGGTACTTTTTCAGAGTACAGGAACTTTCGGTGTGGGACTTGTGTGCTGAACATGCTGATTGGTTCTCACCACGCTATTCTTTCTGCCCGATGGCGCGCGTTCATCCCATCCATCTCACGGTCAATGTCCGCTGATAACAAACGTCTACTTCTATATCTAGCATTACGAGCTTTCTGAATACGCTTTGGGTGCTCATCTCTTTTCTGCCGTTTTGTTAATAACCTCGTTAGTAAACCAGTCGCACACAAAAGCAGCAAAGCTTGAATCTCCTCCATACAAAACTCAAAACAAACGCGCAGGCTAGGAAGAGCAGTCGCATGCAGTTCAACGTCACTACATAATCTTCCCGCCCCAGACCGGTACTTTAGTTCGCGGTGTAAACGCAGTAAGCAAGTGGTCTGAGGGGAACAAAGTTCCTGGGACAAATAGTTCCTGGTAATTGCGGTGGAAACGCGGCTAAAGTATCTTGCGTGCCAGAGCGATTGAGTGCACGCACTGAGACAAGAGAGGTATGTATCAATTTGTCTTAGTTAAGGGAATAACATAGTTTAAAATGAAAAAACGGTGAAGTATCCCTTAAAGGGGATATATGCAAGATTTGGGCCAAAACTGGTACTGCAATCACTTTCAAATTAGGGTGTATTTTTCTGTTAATTATTTATTTCGGACTTTGTCACCAAGTATTTCGGATTTATATCGAGTTTTTTGGGGTTTCGCAACGTTACAATATTGTTATACGATTCCGACACGTTTATATCTGCAGCTGTGGTATCTAGAAAAGGGCTGGCAACCCGAATGCCGGAACAATCTGCCGTGATTGGTAGATCGAAGGAGGGTGACGCATCAGAACAAAACACAACTTAACATCATCAACATCAGTCAAGGGCTGCGACTTGACTTTTTAAATGGCAATATCCTGGCCGGACTACTGTTGTCAGTGATATAAGTATTTCAAATTAACATGATTTCTTAATGTCTAGTGACATATCAGGGAAAATATATGATTAATTGAAATAAAATTCTTGCATACAGCTCCTTTAATTTCAAAATACTAATGTAAAAAAATAAAATAAATTGTGTACATCAGCCTGACATGCATACGTAGACCAACAATGGGAAAAAAAAACTAGTAAAAAATATCCTCTTTCTCACCAGAAGTTTGGTTTTATTTATTTTGCTCCACAAGGATGTGGATATCCTGAGGAACAAGTCACAGGCTGTCATGGAGAATAATGAAATGTGCCATGCTCTGACTACCACTGCTGAAGGGCTTCAGGGCTGTATCCTCTTCACAGTTCTAATCACACTTCATCTGACATAAAAACTTTCAGGACTGCTCAGTCTGGTCTGAGCTGTGGCCTAACAGTCTGTGCATGTGCCCTGACACCTTGAGTGATGTGTTTGCCACTTGGGCACCAAGATTGAGTCTGACTCACGTCATTTTGCAACCCTCCCACCACCTGTCTTTTCTGTACTGTCACATACAATCAGACAGCCAAAAATAAAATGCATTGCATTCAGAAAAAAATGAATGTATCTGTTTGTCAATCATTTGGTGTGTTCGCTTTTGCTGACGTGTCTTTTGAGGGAGGGGTTTTGGAAAGAGATTTTGAGGTTGTAAGAAATCGTGGTCTAATTTGGTGTTCATTTCCAGTTTCTTTAGATATCATAAAAACTAACAATAATTAGTCTAGGTTAATGTTAATTTCACTATATACGACTTTCTGAATCACTCTTTTTTTTCGCAAGTCTACTGTTCTAGGTGGATGAACCAGTTACCATGTAATAATATACTAATGATTTTAACATTAAGTTACATACATTAACATGAATCTATTTTGATCAACCAATTTATTTATAAAGCAACATTAATGTAGATTAATAAGTGGTAAAAGAATTTGTGAACTATTTTGCCAGTTGGTGACTTCATATGAATTTGGATGATTTGGTTTGTACAAAAAGATATGCTTTTTAGGGGGAAAATACTACCCCTAAACCTAAACCTTAATGGAGTATAGGCAACTTGTACTGTATGAATATCAATTCTTATGAATTCACTAAAATGTAAAATAGTTACAAATTGCCATGAGAATGTATTTAAATTATTCTTTGTTAGTTCATTCAATTTAATGTTAACTATTTATCTATTTACTCACTATTTTATTAAAGGGATACTTCACCTCTGGAAAGATGAATGTGTATTTATAATGGTTCCTTTATGTAGAAGAAATGTGAAAATATTTTTGAATTTGGAGCTTTCTAGACTGAGAACCCAGAAAATGTATTTTTGGCTTATGTGGATGAAGACAACAACTCCCAGAATGCACTTGCTTTGTTGCCCTAGGAGACCCACACCTACCACAGAGTGCAGTAGTTAAACAACAAGTCTAGGCTACTAGTGAGTCTCCAGGGTGGGAAACGGTAAACGAGGGGTGCTGAGCTTAGCAATGAGTTAATTCGACATACAGACAAACAATATAAATTCATGAATTGTTAGTTGGAATATATGGCTTCAGTAGAGAGCTGTTCACACAAAGGCATTGTGCTTTTAATCAAGGAGACATTCATGAGGCATTTTATAGCTGCATCCCCGCTAAGAAATATACACAACGATAAATTGGCCTGCTGTCTCTGTATGTGTTTATGTTATATAAGGGGTGAATGGGGTCATTAACATCATGTGTTTTGTGTTCTGAATGAACATTGAAAAGATCTCTAACTAAATTTGGACAAGCGGTTGACGTCCCGTTTTCTTCCGGATGCAATTTAATGACATGAACAAATGTCAATGCTTGTCTGAAAGTTGATTGTGCTCGCTTTGCTTTTAAATAACATTTCAGTCAATGCATGCATGCTTTTCAGTTGGTTGTTACTTAACTGTCACCGTCCCACAGGTGGGACGTTTGCCACTATATTTTTAAAACAATAATATCTTAGTAAATACCTTAAATAATATTGACAAACTATATATCATTTGAAAGCTTACAATCTCTAGTTTCCATATTTGGTGACTGATTTTCAAAATATATTACAGAGGAGCCATAATTTATCAATATAAAACAAGAATATTTTCATACTCATAAGGCGTGTTCAGACCTTTATTTTAAAATAGCAGTAAACATGAAAAATCATGAAAAAATGGTAGATACCTCAGTTTGTTTTCATGCCAAAAGTTCAAAAGATAGAATCCATTCAATTATTTTGGGGGAAAAAAGGTCTGAAAAGTTTGAAATATCAAGAAAAAAATAATAAATTCACCATTTGTGACGTGGCAGCTAGCTGTGACTTACATGCATGTTCTTTGTATGTGTTTCTTAGAGGTTCAATTCATATCAAAATCTGCCAAACTTCCCATGCTACTTCTGAATAGGATCTCTACTTCATAAATTGTATGAAAATTGTGAAAATAATGGTTCATATCACTCAAAACATGAATGGAAATGCAGGCGCCCTTATATGGGCAGTAATGGAGTCTGATTGTGCCCTAGTGAAAAAGTTTGGTACTGCGCTCAAACAAAATCTTACTGAAAGCTCATTTTTTGAGATATCAACCTAAAATTTGAAACACAACTTGTTCAGATTTTTGGCTTTGATCTTTATGACATTTTAGAGTAGCCCAGGTTTTGAAAATATATATTTTATGTAAAATATGAATAATTAATATTTTTACATTGTATATTTCCATAAACTCAAACTTCTATAACTTTTTTTCTGTTTCACTTTCTTAATTTATTTCACTTCTACAAAAATCTGCCAAATGTCTTCTTTAAAACAAGACCAATCATATGTCTATATTCCAAAGCATTCTTGAATTACAACCATTTAAGTTCGAAATGTGCATTTTCATGTCTATTCAAAAAAGTGGGGGTGACAGTTAACAGGTTAAATAGTTATTCTTTCAAATCTGCATTTATTCCTATCAGTCACATGTTATACTGCAATTAAAAACAATGAACTACAGTATAATTCTATAACCCTAGCACAATCTCAGTGTCTTTAATAATTTATTAACAAGAACATGTTTTAGAGCAAACTTAAATTTTAATGTGGAAAAATACTGTTTATTTAATAAAGCGTTATTCACATTTCAGACTGTAAACAAGAAGGTACAGGCAGAGCAGAAGAGAGTTTTAGTCAATTCTAGCTTTGACAAAGTTTCATTTCTCTCTCTCTCTCTCTCTCTCTCTCTCTCTCTCTCTCTCTCTCTCTCTCTTGTCTTTGTTTGTATGTACTTTTGATTAAAAACAGGCTTTTCAGCAGGCTGAAGTGATTAGCATTGATTGTGAGATGAGAGTTTACATGCAATGCAGTGGCAAAATGACAGTCTAGGCACACTGAACACACACACATTGTTGTTTATTCTGTTATGACACCAACTAACAATATCAACAATTATTGCCAATCATTGTGCCACAGTCTGGACAAATTACTTTTTCAACTGACTAATTGCTCTAATATGAAATAAACTTTCATTTGTTTCAGGGAAATTTTTGGATTACCTCAAGGCCACTTATCAAATGAAATGCAATCTCTGCTAGATGACTTTAATGTGTTATGCAAGCCAGCAAAACAATATCACTAGTAAATCGACACTATTTTGTCATAGAAACAAACAATAATGTTTGTTTGTTTTTTCAAATGAAAGTGTTTTAAAGGATTAGTTCACTTTTTAAAAAAAAAACTTTTGCTGATAATTTACTTACCCCCATGTCATCCAAGATGTCCATGTCTTTCTTTCTTCAGTCGAAAAGAAATTAAGGTTTTTGATGAAAACATTCCAGCATTTTCACCATATAATGGACTTCAATGGGAACCAAAGGGTTCAATGTCCAACTGAGAGTTTCAGTGCAAACTGTTTAAAGGGCTTTAAACGACACCAGACGATAAATAAGGGTCTTATCTAGCGAAACGATCGGTCATTTAAAAAAATAAGTAAAAAAGTTACATTTTTATAAGCACAAATGCTCGCCTTGCTCTGTTCTTTGAGCGTTCATGACTCTCTTGTTCGAATTCGTTCATCAAAATGAACAAATCTTTTTTTCGAGTCATGACTCGAAGGGTCCTAGATGAGACCCTTATTCATCGTCTGATGTCGTTTAAAAGCCCTTTGAAGCTCCACTAAAACTCTCATTTGGACCTTGAACCGTTTGGTTCCCAATGAAGTCCATTATATGGAGAAAATCCTCCATTTTGGTAATGTTTTCACCAAAAACCTTAATTTCTTTTCGACTGAAGAAAGACGGACGTGGACATCTTGGATGACATGGGGGTGAGTAAATTATGGCATGGGCCGTGAGCAACTGAGCTAAACGCATGTGCATAGAGGAGATTATTGAGCGGAGCGCCACACCGCGCAATGATAATGGCTGGAGCAAGAGTGAAACCTATTTTTCTCTTTTAGCCAAAAAAAAAATTCGGCTGAACATTTTCGGTGGCCAAAATTTTGGTGCATATCTACTTATGATTTGTAATTAAAACCAGAATAGGTCACAGTTCATTTGCAAGTTCGTTTTTCAATTAATTGCTAATGATCAAATAGATCATGTTGTTCCTCACTGCTTTGAAAAGTTTAAACTACTTTTGATTTTGAAAACCTCCCAAGATATATTTCTGAGCAATGTCTAAAGTTTTACTTTCCAGCAATTGAAAATCCCAAAGTGCAGAGCTCCGTTTATTTTCTATGAAGCAAAGGTTTGTGCTCTAATACCGATTTTGTTTGGATTTGTCTGAAGCATCCAAGAAATTGTAACATCCATTCGATCTGACAGCTTTACTGCACTCAGAGCATTGTCTATTGTTTTTCAATTGTCTATTTTTGCACATAAGTCCATTGTAAGCACTTGTACTGGATACAACAGCCTTGATACACATGTGAATAGTTGACCTGAAATACTTCTAGGGAAGATGACATGTTCTGCAGTGTGATCTGCAGCTACTTTAAAAAGCGTTTTGCCAACTCTTGTAATTATTAATTCAGTTTTTATGACCTCATTAATGGAATATTACCACTTTTAAAAAAAAATTCACAATGCAGTACTGATTTAAAAGCATTTAACCTGATTATATCTCTGTATAATCAACATGACCGCTGAAAAGACAACAATAAGGATTTTGAGAAACATTTTACTTAAAAGGTTGTGCATAAGACTGACATGACACCTTCATAACCATGACATGACACATGTCTTGAATATGAAGTAGGGTTTATGACAACTGTCATTAAGTGACTTTCGCTCAATAATAACATTTTGAATGCAAATATGCCATTGTTTTAAGATGTCTTTATGACATCTTGAGTTGACATAATATCATAACCTGTCAGTGTCTTTGTCATGACAACTTGACAAAATTAAGTTAAACTGTCATGTGGTTGGCTTTGACATTGGCTGTCATGAGGCCATTATAACAGTGTTATGAATATTTTTCGTGACCTCAACTACAGTGGTACTAATTAAATTCGTCGTTAAAGAGTTATAATGGCTTCATGATAGCCATTATAATGATGATGGTTTCTTAAATTTGATAATTAATCTGCTCTGTCATGTTTATGACAGGTTGTGTTGTCTTAGTAATGTCAAGTTGTCATGACAAAGACACTGACAGGTTATTATATATTGGTTCATATTTGCATTTAAAATGTCATAACTGAGCGAATGACACTTAATGTCATAAACATGCATAAAACTTCATATTCATAACATATGTCATGTCATGATTATGAAGGTGTCATGTTAGTCTTATGCACACCCCTTCAAGTAAAGTGTTACCGGATTCTTCTGTTGGCCAATTTTTACTTCCCCTACAAATTTAAATGCTATATTACACATTTAAATGTTTTCTTTACTACTTAGCACATTTTGTTTAATATTTAGAAATGTATGCATTGTAAAAAAGATTGAATAGGATGCAAAACATTACTGATTTTTTTTTTTTTTTTTTTTTTTAGTTTTCTTCACATTCTTACTGATGCTTCCCAGACTAGCATTAGTCATTTTCGCAATTTCTACAATATTAGCCAGCTGGATAACATTATCTTCAGACAAATCAGCAGAATTTAAAACATCAGTGTTGGAACACATCACGGAAAACCAAATGTTTTAAGTTTTCAAGGCATTACTGTACAGCCCTGGCCAGTGTTTCATCCTTATTGTAGAGCCCTGCTTATATCTATATTACTTGCTAAAAAAATGTAAGTGTAGGTTTTCTTTTTTTTTTCTTCACATGCTGCCATCTGAAAGGTGTCTGTAACTCAGCCGGGGATGTTCTGCAGATGTGAAGAATAGTTGCCCTCGTTTATCTCTCACTTTAATCATTCACAAGCTGTCTCACCTCCCCTGTCTCATGTGGACTGATGTGAACCCTTTGCAATTTGCAAGCGGGTAAATGTGGGCTTCCTTTGTTCAATGTATATCCATCACGTCCACAGCACCACTCCAGATGGGTTGAGTCACAGACAGATTTACTTTTAGCATCTGAGGGAATCTTCACGAATAGGAAAGCTGGGATGGTGTGATGTTTCTGGTTCAGGAGAAGTTAAACTCAATCAACATTTTCTAATATGGTTTAACTGCCGGTTACATTCGTGCACTTGAAGTATCCTTCAGATAATCTCAAATGAATTACATTTTATTTACAGCTTCAGCAAATTAAGCGGTTGCAGAACATCAACACACAAAACAGGCCGGAAGTTATTTTGGATTAAAAGCTTAAAATAAAAACGCACACTAGTGAATATAAAAAAAAAGCCTTTTAGACATCATCTGTGGTCTATGAAAGAAGAATTAGTTTTGATATGAGCCATGAAAACTCTTATATGGGTCCAGTGGTCATTCACATAAAAAATACTACATCCATATGGTTATGTAACCATGATTTATTGCCTGCTTTCTCAGAGGACACCAGGGAAGATATGAAGACAACACCATAGTAAAGTGGATCTGAATAAATATGTCATAGAGAGGAGGAGGAAATGTGTGCTTTTTTTGGTTCCTGGATCCGACGCACCAGTGTTATAGCCTCCATCTCTATTCTCGAGCGTTCAGGCCCTTGGGGCTTTGGCTGTGCTTCTAACAAGCCCGGCACCAATCACATGGCGGCTGAGCATTTTATATCGGTGTGTGTTGTCACCGGGTGCATACTAAGGATACTTTGTGTCTATCACTTGAAGAACAGACTGAAATAAGCCTACAGGAACAAGAGCAAAGAGAGCACTAAACTGTAGAGACAGCAAATGTGAGAGTCTTCTTTGACTGTGGCTTTGATTTGGGGGGTGGGAGTGGGGTTTTCTGTGAATATATGATGCTTAGCGTTTTAAAATAGTGTTTTAATCATGTAGGGACAAAAATGTAACATTCTGAAATTGACAAAATGACAACTAGTGGTTGACCGATATCACCATATATTTATACCTGTCGATATTAATCGATTCTCATTTTTACGAACCGATATCGATTCTTAAATCTCAAGAATCGATTAGTCATCCTGTTTCATTTGAATGAATGGAACATTGTATCGCGGCTGCACGCATCCCAAAAAAATCGCAATAATCTTTGTCCTTTGTTACTATTGATATGAAACAAAGTCTCAATTTTCAAATTACGTCCATTTTCTTTAGAAATTCAAAAACATAAATAACGTTTTAGCGCTGTGGCGTGAGATCACTCTGGCGCAGCTCAAGAGAAGCAGCAGCGCTGATCTCTCTTCCGGCTTAATAATACCAGTTACAGCACAAAATAAACATGAATGAGCATCTGAAAGTGTGTTAAATAGAGTTCAACTTATCGAAATCCGTATCATGTCACATTGATTCGCTCAATCAGTTCCACGGTTTCCACGGTTTCAACTGTGGAAAGACGTCAGTTAAACAGCTTGTAATCAATGTATCGTCATATTTACCTCAGAAAACCCACATAAACTCGTTATTCAGCTTGAAAAAATAACTCCAGAGAGGAGCATTTTGCTAAATACATACACCATACATATGCATTATAATTAGGGTTGGGTATCGTTTGAATTTGAACGATTCTGATTCCGATTCCTTGTTTCGATTCCGGTTCCTAACGATTCTCGATTCTGATTCTTTTAAGAGGCAGGGTCAAAAAAGTTTAGCTAACCATGCTAACCAACGGTCTTTCTGAAGGAAATAATCCTTTCTGAAGGAAATACTCCTTCTGTCACAAATATTCCTTTTGTCACAAATTTTGCATTTTGCCGAGATTTCGTTATTTTTAGAAAAGCGAAGCCACACTTTGGATCGCCGACGTAAGCTACTCATGTTCGACTCGCGCGGTTATACCAACACTTCCGGTAGACGCTTCTTCGTTGGTGTTGTTCAGCGGTTTCTTCTTTTTTTGATTTGATTTGATTTGATTTATTATGGATTGGACAGACAACCATAATCCAAAGGATAACATGATAAAGTGTAAACACTTATTTCCAACATGGTCCTTGGTGTTAAAAAAAAAAGACATACAAACATGTAACTATTATAAGACAAAAATAAAACATTGAGCACAAATCATCCAAAGTAAAAACATTCTAAAACATAAGACACAAGAATAATCAGTCAACTCTAATTAAGAAGATTGGCTACTCTAATCCATAAATAAGCCTTAACTTGATATCTAAAAGCCCCTCTAATATTTACAGTTTTGAGTGAAAGCGGTAAATCATTCCACAATTTTATTCCTGTGTAAAAAAAAGAACTTTTGGCTGCAGAATTAACACTGGGCACTTTACAAGACCGTACACTGGCCCTAGTGTTATGATTATGCTGGGAATTTACCATTATTACATGGGAGTTTAAATATTTAGGCGCAGAACCATTGATGACTTTATACATGAGATTCAGCTTTAACTGCTCCACTCTGATGTATACTGGTAGCAGACCTACCCTTTTAAAAGCATCTTTACCAATATGAGTCCGGGGAGGTGCATTTAACAGGTAACGGATAGCATTATTTTGTAACACTTGCAGACTGTTTTTAAGTTTTACTGATAGTCCACAGTACCAAGCAGAACAAGCGTAATCAAGATGACATTGAATCAATGATACAACCAGCAATTTCTTGATGTAAAAGTCTAAATGCCTTGTTTTGCGATACAGGAATTTTAATCTACCAGCACACTTAGATAATATTTTGTCAGCAATAGATTTACCAGTTAAGGATTGCTCCATAGTTAACCCCAAATAAGTAACACTTTTCTGTGATACTATTTCGGTGCCATTGCATGTGACCCTGAGTACATTTGTTCTAGACAACTTCCTTTTAGTTCCAAATAAAATGGACTCAGTTTTACCCAGATGTATTGAAAGTCTGTTGTCTACAAGCCACCTGCTAACACAGTTTAATTCGTTACCTAGCGTCTTCTCGATCAGGCTAACATCATTCCCAGGGACCAACAGTGCAGAGTCATCAGCATATAGAAGCAGCTTACAATTCACAGCAGAGGGCATATCATTGATGTACACTAGAAATAAAAGGGGACCAAGGATTGAACCTTGGGGCACCCCACAAGAGATATCCTGAGGATCTGAAAAGATCCCATTGACATCACATACCGGAGTTCTTCCAGTGAGATAAGATGTGAACCATTTCACAGCAGAGTTTTTAAAGCCAATACTTTGTAGCTTTGATAAGAGTATTGCGTGATTTACAGTATCAAAGGCTTTTTGCAAATCGAGGAGAATCATACCCACATAGTTTCCTTCGTCGAAGTTTTGGCGAATATAATCACAAAGATGGATAAGACAGGTTTCAGTAGAGTATTCTGCTCTAAATCCTGACTGAAATTCATACAGTAGATTATGTTTAACAAGGTACTCTTCCACCTGCTCATACACCAGACGCTCAAACATCTTCGAGATAGCTGTCAAAATTGATACAGGCCTGTAATTACTAACATCTGTTCTGCAATTCTTCTTATAAAGGGGTACTACCCTAGCTCTTTTCAAATCACTAGGGAAGATACCCTGTTTTAGAGACAAATTTATTATATGGGTGATTACCCCGGAAATTACATTGGCACTATCTCTCAAAAATCTGGATGGAATAAGGTCCAATCCAGTTGCTTTGTTAGTTGACAATGATGATAAACACAATCTCACCTTCTCCTCAGAGACAGGGCTAATCTCGAAGGCATCTGAAGTAACATGTTTATTTTTATAATAAGAATTTACAAATGATGGGCCAAAACTACCAGTCACACTCGGCAACTTATCCACCAGATTAGCAGCAACTGTTGTAAAAAAAAGTGTTAAAAACACAAGCAAGCTGCTGTTTATCGGAAATCGTTTTATCCTCAATCACTAATCCAATATTACTAGACTTGGATTTAGATTTTCCTTTAACGCCCATATCACTAAGAACTTTCCATAGCTTTTTAGGCTGATGAGAGTTTGCTTTAATAGCATCGGCAAAAAATTCAGACTTAGTTTTCTGCACCTTATAACTAGTCTGATTACGAAAATATACATATTTATCATAATCACAAGACAAAGTTGACCTCTTAAACTTTCTGAACCATTTATCACGTTGTCTAATAAGATCCAGAATGTCAGAAGTCATCCAAATTGCACTTCTTTGTTTAATTCGGGTTTCCTTCATTGGTGCAATATTATCAAGAGCAGCTAAAAAGTGCCATTTAAACAAAGACCAAGCCCCATCCACATCATTAATTCCTAAAACATCTGACCAATCCCTCTTGGAAAGACTTTCTTTAAAAACCTCTGCTGTATAATGTTTTGTGCATCTGTACCTAATTGAACTATGGTTGCCCGTCTTCAATAGTGATTTAGAAATTCTACGACTGCAAAAAGTGACGTTATGATCACTCAAAGCAATATCGAGGACACCTGATTGAAAAATATTTTCACGAACTGATACTAATATTAAGTCCAATAGCGTTTGACTATTAACAGACACTCTAGTAGGTTCAGTGATTATCTGATTAAGGCCAAACATCTTGCAAAAGTTAGAAAGAGACTCATTCAAACCACTACGAGGCTGTAAAACATTTGTGTTAAAATCACCCATGATAATACATTCATTTTCCAAACATATGTTACTCCTACAACAAACCATTTCAAAGAGCTCATAGAAATTTGATTGCTTCGGAGGTCGATAACAGACACAAATAATTATAGGTTTAGTTTTAGGAAGCAACAGTTCAATCCATAGAGCCTCCAAACCCTCCACATGAAGGTCCGCCCGTGGGTTATATGACAGATCGTTCCTAATAAAAAGGCACACTCCTCCTCCATTTCTGCTCCGATCGTTCCTGTGGATGGAGTAACCTGTAATCTCAGCTCTTTAGCTCGGCGGACTGTGAATATCGAAACTAGGAATCGAAATTTGAACTTTTGAACGATTCCGGGAAAAACGAAAAGTTAGTCCCGGTTCCAATCGATGCTCGATTCTCGATACCCAACCCTAATTATAATCTTAATGCTCTTCAATATTTATTGCATATTTGAATAAATCTGGCAAGTTTTTATGACAGCCACATTTTCATTTTTATATTTCGTATAATCTTCTTATTATAAAAATAAATAAAAGTGTAATTTAAGTGTTTGTATAGCTACAAAACAGTTAATTATTACCTTCATATTAGGCTAATGAAGTCTATAGGCTACAACTACTCCCATAGTTTACAGCATTAGTTAAGAGATTTGATTCCCTTAAAAATTGACATTTATTGTAACAGATATCCAAAATAATCAATATTGAATCGAATCGAATTGCAAGCTTGTGAATCGAAATCGAATTGTGAAATTTGTCTCAATACCCAGCCCTAATATATACAATATATTTTTGCTATTTAAAAATCATCATTTTATGTAATTAATATATTAGCATTCAGTAAACAAAAATGCCTTTGTCATCAACATAAACATTATTGCACCTAATAATGACACATTTTAAGTGTTGATATGCAACAACTCTTTTTAATACATCAGAGCTTGTTTTTTTTCACTCGTAGGTGATATTTCATTTTGTGAACTTCAATGATAATTAAATTGCACCATGCAGAGAATGCAAATGACTTTGTTCATTAAACATTCTGTCTGGGTCTTGTTTATAAATGCATAACCCGTTTACCCGTCGAGACATTCTGTGTCTCTTGGAGAGAGGCTTGCTCTACCTCTGATCTGTATACAGTATATTAGCTCTTAAGGTTTCGATCAGTTTGTTTTAGTAGTGATAGTGATGCACAAAACGAATGCTCTATGGGACGAAACCGAAAATTCAGGAATGCACAGAAATGTTTTAGTTCTTAACCCTAATTTACAGAGTGTGTAGCTTTTCGTTTCTTAAACAATGTAGAAAGAAACATCATGGTCATTTTCCAGAGACTTTCAAGAGAGCTTGACTCTTATATTGTCAAAACAATATCTTGACCAAAAATGTATACATGTTGTGATGTTATTTCCATATTGCTACTTATATTTGTTGGTGGAATATAAACATTTAAATAATGTCTGTAATGATTTGTTTTCAGGACATATTTATTTATTCAAACATGCATTTAATTATGAAGACATCGCTTACAGGTTAAGTAAAGAATATGCTGCTAATAAATGCTTCTATCTATAATTATTTTTAGCTAAATAATGAAATATGGGCATTTACTGGCTTTTCTCAGGTATACGTTACGGGACATTGTTTACAAGCTGTTTTATTGATGTCTTTTCTCTGTTGAAACACTGATTGAGAGATTACATGAGCTTATACATTTAAGTAAGTCGTTCTATATATATTTCAACATGCATTTTGATGTTAATTCAAGTTTGTTTATTGTTATAAGAAAGAGGAAGAGATGCTCGGTTCATGTTTGCTCAATCCACGTGCTGTTGCTTGAACTGATGCAACTATAGTGAGTGATGCGTCATACCAAGGAGCGTCAGAATAACGTAATTCTTTGAATTCTATGATAAAATCCCCAAAATTTGAAAGTTGAGACTTTGTTTCATATTAAAATATTCTGTCGTATTGTGACAATTGGGTAGTAGGGGTTCTATAAATGTTTAGTTAAGTTTTATTCACACATTAACTGAAAACAAACTAAACGATCTACCTTAAGATTTAAGAATCCATATCAGTATCCCTAGAGTCCACAGCTAATACGTTGTGTGCGAAATAGATGCTGAGCTGTCAAAATGCGGCATTGGAGAAGCACTAATAAAACGGTCAATGATTTTTCAGCCCTTCAAAACCAATTTTCAGTAGCTGAAATTTCAGTGCATTTTTAGAAATCATAAAACAGAATGAATCAGTTATGTCAAATTAGATAAATATCAACGTGATAAACACATAGAATGCATTCATGTGACAGCCTTAAATTTTTAGTTTGCTAATCGGACTAGTCACTATATCGGTTTGTCACTAGAGAACAGAAGTACTTCAAATATCAACAATTATTCAGTATGTAAAGGCAAATTAATATGTAGGTGTCATGTTTTTACTCATCTGTGCTTTAGCTCTCACCACATGCGAATCTGCATTTGAGGGCCTTTCTCCCTTTCTGAACTCTTCCCAGTTTGCACAGCGACCATCTGGGCATGTTTTCTCCATGCAGAGAAAAGCATGAAATGCCAAAGCACATCCACTCTGCTTAGAATTAGCAGCAAAACATTACCCACACTGCCTGTGTGTGTGTGTGTGTGTGTGTGTGTGTTTGTTTTAAGGGCAAGGAGTAGTTTGCACCAGCATTAATTGCTTAAGAATTAACTGACAGAAATGTTGGCACAACACACACATATATAGGCTATATATATATCTTTTTTTTTTTTTTTGTATGAAATCATGAGAAATTGAGAAAACATTATATTTACTTAACTTTTTTACCAAATGACATGACATGTGAAATGTTATTACAGCTGGACGTTTCTCTGAAGCAAATACATTTAAGTGGATGAGTCAGGGGCACAGTATTCCAGTCCCACCCGAGCACTGGTTTGCATTTATAACTGACAGAAAAATTAAGGCAGCTTTCTGGGATACTACTTTGAATTATGCCACTATAGTCTAGTAAATGTTGTCTTATGTACGGCTAGTGAGATGTTTGAACTGACCTTGTTGTATCGTTTGTACCATTTGTGACTTCCTGCTTATATTTTAGACCGTGTCCTCAATCTTTGAAAGGCTCAGTGCTTTCTGAAAAACACTGAGTTGTGGCACATTTGAAAGAGCTGGGGATTCACTGGGGAGTTTTGAACATCTTGTTCAGTTTTAGTGGCATGTCAGAACAGTTTATTGAAGAGGTGAGCAGACCTGGGATGAGCAGACCTGTCACCAATTTCATGTGAAGGATTTAAAGGGATAGTTCACGCAAAAATGAAAATTCTGTCAATTTACTCACCCTCATGTCATTCCAAACCTGTATGACTTTCTTTCCTCGATGTAATGACAATGTTGTCATTTGGACAACATTTGACTGTATCGACTTTCATTATATGGACAAAAAAATACATTTTTCATAATATTTTCAATTGCGTTCCACAGAAAATTCCACAGATAAGGTTAAATTATTATTATTTTACTACTTTGCAATCTTTCTGAAAGCAACGGTCCAGTGTGTTTTGCCATCTAGTGGACCAACAAATTAGAGCCGATGATATGGACACAACCTTTGCAAAAATATTTAATGAATTAATGTACAATGGCCATGGGAAAAGTCCTCAAATGTGGCTATCGAACCAGTGACCTTTCAGTTCAGCCTTGAGCTTTAACCATTATGGCAATGCTTTGCTTTAGATGGAAGATTTGATGTTGCAAATGTACTTCCAAAAAGGAATGCAGTCCCTCTTTTTCATGGCAACTGCTTTATCATTATTATCATTTATAATGGTTTGCTGGCCTAATTCTAAGGCAGACTGTCTATGGGGTAGACAGAGGAAGAGAAAGCATCTATTGAAGAAACAAAGAGGCACAGAGATGGAAATGTTCAAAAAAAAAAAAGGTCTCTTGGGCCACCTCAAATGTTTATTTGGGATGTTGGACATGTTTTTCTGTGCCAAAACCCCATCAGGAAATAAGCCAGACGAGGCTTGTGACCTCTCGTGACCTCCCTCGTTTCTTTGAGATGTCAAAGTAATATCCAAGCAGTCTGGCCGAGTGCAAGCCGATAGCTTTAGCGCTGAATTTTTTTTTTGAAGTTACAGCTACAGCCTTATCTAAAGCGGAGTTTAATACCTGGTTAATGGGATGTCTAGCCACCGTGTGACCTTGTCACAGTGCCAGCTGACAGGACACATTCACACCAATATCATATTGCATCGTTAAACTTACCTCAGTGTTCAAATGTGTGATGCATAGCCACGATACCTCATCCATTTTAATTCAATCTTGGCAGAGTTGCTAAAAAGGTCCAATGCTTATTTTGATGGATTTGCTTCAATATCATTATTTTGAGATTTTTTTTTTTATGTTATGTTATGAAATATGCATCAGCTAAGTGAACGTAGTTGCCAGTGTCCATTAAAAGAACATTTTATGTAGCAATAAACACAATTATGGTAATGCATAATACTGTAAATCACATAGTGAAGCTGTATATCTAGCTGAATTTACACCCTTGGAAAATTTATACTGAACATTTATAATTAGCCATATTCTAGTCACGTGTCTCAAAATAAAATTTTAGGTGAGTTAATCTATATTAATGTTTTTAATTATGCCACCAACACACTCTATATGCATCTATGCATGATTATTTTTTTTAAACCGAAAAGAACGGAATGCACAATTACACTTTTAATGTGGATGAAGGATTTATGATAATACTAACACAGGTGTGATTTCCCTCAAATGCATTATGCTTAGAAAAAAAAAAAAAAAAACCTTTAGAAATCAATTGCAAATTGGCTGTGTGGTTTCATTCTAGCCGTCTTGATGTTAAAAATAAATGGACACTTAAACGAAATCCTGTCTAACTTGAGATAACAATTTCCAGCAGCCGAAAAAGACATCGCTATGCAAAGTACGACTTTATTACTAGCCAGGGAATAGGATGAGATGGAAACGAGGAAGAGATAAATGAGGATCAAATGAGATAATTACATCCATGTGGTGAATCTTTGGATGCTTTGCTTGACTGATTTCAAAGCAGTGCCTTGGCCTAATACCTAAAGTCAGGCATGATTCACAACTGCAGTACAGTGTAGTTTAACTCTGGTGAACTCTGTGCCTTTGCTGGGTGAAGGACAATTTGAATGAGAGGTTGGTGAAAGGAGGAAGAACACTGTCAGCATCGTATCGCACCATGCCAGACTGCAACTTAATCCAGACTTTTGCCAGGAATCAGCTGTGTAAACTACTGGAAACACAAGATATATATATATATACATATATATATACATATATATATATACATATATATATATATATATATATATATATATATATATATGCAAACTACATCTACAGGTTTTATTTTACCATGCAAAAAATAAAAGGCTCACATAATAGGATTGACTACAACATAATCAGTTATTAATATTTTTTTGGTTCTCTTGTTTTTGCATGTTCATAATTTCTTTGTATTAAGCAAAAATTGTGCCATTATTTATAGTAATTTACAGTTAAAATAGTATTTTAGGACACACAACCTGTGTATTTGTAATAAATTAATATCAAGACCTTTTTACATTTTTCGATATGATTAAGCATCTATTGTTACACATGAACACAACAATAATCAACACGTAGAAGCTTCAGAATCAGAATTGATAAATGGCTGTTCCTGCAATCCTCTCTATCCTTATAGAAAAGCTTGAGAATTTTTCCTAATCAATAAAAAAAATAATCACTGAGAGCCTCAGTGATGTACAACCCCATTTCCAGAAACGTTGGGGCATTTTGAAATGCAATAAAATCAAGAATCTGTCATTTGTTAACTGTCTTGAAACATTATTTAATTGAAAAATGTATTAAGAAAATATTTCCAATGTTTTCACTGAAGAACTTAATTGTATTTTGTATAATATATATATATATATATATATATATATATATATATATCTTGAAACACATTCCAAACAAGTTGCAACAGAGGCATGCTCACCAATGTGTCATATCACCTTTCCTTTAAATTACATTTTTTAATCATTTTTAATTGAGGACACTATTGTTGCAGTTTTGTAAATGGAATTTTTACCCAATCTCACCTGATATAAGACATGTGCTCAACAGCATGGTCATCATTTTTCTTTTCACAATGGACCATACATTTTCAATAAGAGACTTATTCTGAGACTTGTCTATGAAACCAGTTTGTTGAAGCACATGCAGAATGAGGCCTGCCATTGTCTTGCCTCACAGGAAAGATGTCATCTTGATCTGATCGGTAGTAAATGCTGCTCCATCTGAACACCAGAGGGCACTCTCACGCAGACGCGCCAAATATGCCCCGGCACAGAAGTAGAAGACCACACGCATATATATCCATAATGGGCTATATGCACGCATAAGTTCCGCATTTGACGTAAGGATGCTCGTCCATTTCCGGTTGTGGAGATTTAAGTGGAGGAAAACCGAGGAAAATGGGATTATGGCAGAGTCTTCAAAATTTACTTTCCTCCCGTCTTTGAAATGAAACGTACATACGTTTAGATGTAATTTTATATATAGTTATGTTTATTTAATATAATTTTAAAAAGAAGCATAAACACAACGAGGGGTGTCTGTTTTATCTGTTTTTGTGACTAACGTTTCTTTAGTATAACCATGGCATGGAGTATAAAATTCAATATAAATTCTCGGTATTGCATTGGACTCTACGATCGGCGGAAGTTATCGAGCATCCTTACACCTTCACCGGAAATACCGCCCTGCATAGAGCCCATAAAGGCTATATGTCTCGTCTGCGCTACTGGCCAGGTTTCAAGAGTATTAACGAATCACCAGTGTTGTGCAAGTTACTTCCAAACTGTAATACATTAGGTATTACTTGTTACTGTTATTTAAAAGTAATTCATTACCTTACAATATTACTGTCCCAGAATTGTAATGCGTTACATTACTCATGTATTACTTTTGAGTTACTTTCACCAAAATAACTAAGTAGAATTTAACTTTTGGGCTGTAACGATATGCAATATGAAACCGAAATCGCGATTCGCCACATCCACGAACCTACAGAATCGCGACACACCTCTTCCAACTCCAGCGTTATTCTCCTTACCGTCCATATCCAATGCTGCCTTATCTTTAAATTAGGCTATTAGTATTATTTGAAGTTAACATTATAAAATACGTAGACCTACACCACAAACTAGTTGAGGATAAATTATTTAAAATTGGGGAAGTCCAGCATTATGGACATGATGACATTTGCAGTCAAAACTTGAAATAAAAATTCTCAGAAAATTCATGTATTGAAACGTATATAGGCTACTTCCTTAAAGGACTCCAGACATTAGACAAATATCAGTCTATGTTTTATTTTTAATATTAAGGAAAAGACACACATTCATGCCTGACAAAAAAAAAAATAGGAGGCAAAATATATTTTTTGTAATTCTGTTAATTACACTGCACAAATCGGATGAGGAAGGGTTGGCTCTCCAGTCTCCATAGAACTTAAAATATTCATTTTATTATAGTTTTCGTGTTCGCATTTATGAGGAAAAAACAATGTTACAGACGCGACCGCTCTGAACTGGCACTAAAAGACTGCTTTAAAACTTTCACATAGTCTGTTGCCTTTAAGAAGTAGAAGCAGACAATACACTGTAATACAACTGTAATACAAGCCTCAATGAACATGTAACGAGTAAAATATTACTGAAAATTGATTAGTAATGCCTTACACTACTGCGTTACAGCAAAAAGTAATATGTTACTGTAATGTATTACTTTTGTAATGCGTTACTCCCAACACTGCGAATCACAGATTGTGGATTTATTGCATTTTACAAAACGTCCCAACTTCTCTGGAAATGGGGTTTGTATGTATGAATATATTTCTTTTCTTTTCCCACCAGTCGTGTTGACCAATGGTGGTAGAGGAAGTGAGATCATTGGAGTTAGTTGCTGAGTAAGCACGTCCTCCCTGCACTTCTAAGCCTCTTCCTTTCATCTCCTCACCATCTCCATCTCTCAGTGTCAGAATTTCCATTCATTAAATTCCCAGTGGGGATTCCTCTGAAAGATGGAGCAGTGTTAATGGCTCTAGTCAAAAGGGTTTATCCTGTATCTGCTCTGGGAATGGATGTGATTTGTTGATCTTTCACTTTGGTTCTGCGCGTACTGGCGTAGTATAGAGACAGGTCAGTCAGTTCACTTACAAAGCTTTTAGGGTGGTAGAATAAAAATAATTCATAAAGCACAAGGGTTTTCTTGCTGATCCAATATTTAATTCTCCATATTGCCTACATGACCTTTGGAGAATTTTTTTTTTTTTATTATTAAAACCAGCTCAGACAGAGAATAGGGTATACTGTAAATGGTATGAATCGTCTAGGTATTAGAAAAGAAATATTACAATTTGACCAGTGGCATTTATAGTGTCAGTCGCAAGTGGCAGAACAAAGCATTCTCACCCTAGGGCGTCATTTAGTGACGTTTTTGACAATGTGTATACATCCAACGCACATGGCACCCTTTAGCGTCAATATAACACGCTTCGAATATGGGTAGGTCTGGGGTAGGGTTAGGGTTAGACCACTAGGAGGCGCCTTTTGGCCCATATATATCTGCGTCTCATATTGATGCTAAAGGGTACCATGTACGTTGGATGTATATGCATTGTCAAAAGCATCAGTACGTGTATGCCTTGGGATGAGAACGGGCTGGGCAGAAGTATGAACTAATCGTTGGATTTTTCAAAGTTAGCTAGGTTATCTTTGAAAGATACTTGTTGCATTTAGTAGTATTTAAACTATATGTGTATATTTCACTTTGTTTATGTCTAATTAGTACGTTTTACTTATGGACAGACATTCTGATCACATAGTATTGAAAAGGGTTTCCTCAAGCATTCACAGAGATGTACTATTATTTTAATGATTGTTGGTTGTGATGGAGTGTACATATTTATGCCATTTTTATGAAAATATCTGCTACATAAAGTCAACAATTTGTCATGTCATGTTCATTATTTTAAGTCAGTTTTAATTGAGGTGACTAAATGCATCAAATTTGATTTTACACAAGTAACATTTTATTTGATCTGTTGACAAGATTAACACTTAAATTGGTATGATTTGTTTATATTGGTATTGATTTGTAAATGGAGAGTAAAACCAAATCATACTGTGGTTGGTGACTTTACATGTTGATCGTATGGTTTATTCCTGTCCAAGTGGGCAGCAACGTATGTGCCACGCTTTAAGCTGTAAGTCAGTTTTGAGAATCTTGCTACTAGTTTGCTTTGGCATACTGATCCACAGTCTGGTCTGTGAATGATTTAAGTATGTCTCAGCCCATTTCAAAGCAGTTTGGCCCATTGGAAAGTGAGATTTGGTTCAAGTTTAGCTTTCTGTGTGGATATTGGGCTTCACAAGCTACAACCATTCATAAACCACTGTGATATTACCCAGAAATATCTATGACTGTGTGCATGCTATTGTGTCTACAAACCAGAGTAAAGCACAGTGTAGAATGTTGTGGTACAATGTATTGTACACGTTTCTCTTTTCAAGACTGTTAAATCTACAGTTGGTGCATCTTTTTGTGTGCATGTAGATTAGACTGTGTCTGTCCTCGAGGAAACTAGATTGCCTAATGTGTCGAGGAGGATACAATCCGAGTGTTGGTCTCAATAAAGAGATGTAGCTGTCCTCCTCTGGGAAAGAGAACTATTGGAAACATCTACTCTAATACTAGCACATGTCCATCACAAGTCACTGTTTTGCCAGTCAGAATCCAGTCTGAAGTCTTTGCCTGTGAGACTTTCTTGAATCAGATTTAAGACACGATCGGGTCCAAACTAAATGTTCATTCTCACTAATTTCAAGAGGGGAGATGTATGGAAATTTCCAGAATGGATTTAAATTGTCAATCTGGGCAGAGAGTATGTGTTATTCTTAGCCAAAACAATAATTAACTTGTCTTTGAAATGTTAGTCAAAGCCGATCAAGTCTGCATGTTTTTCATGAAAATTACACTTTAAGAAAAAAAAACCCCACACTTTTCCAGTACCTTTTCTAAGTTTATTTCCTTCAACCCTAAAACCCATCACAATGAAATGTAATTCCAAATCCGGGTAAAATACCTAAATTAATACAGAAAATTCCTGTAGCATTGTACTGTAGCATTTTCTAGCAACAAATAAAACCTTCTTTAGCTGGATGATATCAGTACCTAATTTGCATAATCAAATGACTCATATGTCCATAAAGCCTGTGTGCCCTGCAAAGCTGTCTTCAATGAGGATATTAAATTTAAAAGAAAAAGATATTCTTGTAGGAAAGTTGAAAAAGTCAGCAGAGGAAAGGTCATGGTCAAGGTCATGATTCTTGTGATTGTGCCACCTGGTGAAAAACATTGGCTAGTTAAGTCGAATCGTGACTGATTATTTTAATTTATGAATAGCTATCAGTTTGAATATTGATGTCGAGCAATCGAAATCATCCTTACGACTCTACACATTAAGAAAGTGTTACTTTCTTACATGAAAAATTTTACTCCTGCATGCGATCTGATGTATTTCCAGGATAAACAGTTTTGGATTGTGGGTATTACATGTAGTTGGAGGATTTTAAATACATTTTTATTATCTTCAAATAGCATAGGTAAGTTCAGAATTGTTCTTTGTTGTCATTTTGATTTCATATTGACAAGCATTTGAAATATATCTATATAGACCATCCATATGGCAAATTGTCACTGGCAAGACTTAAGTAAGTTACAAAAATGGATAAAGTAGGTCTGGATAAAATGGGTGCAAATTTTGCATTTTGAATTTTAATGGAAGGTGACCTGTGGCTGATCAGGGATCAGACTCAAGAAAGCGGCTACAATCCTACAAAGCAGGTTAAATCCGACAAACCCTTTTGGAAATAGCAAATTCTCGCCTGGATGAATGCATGGAAACGGCTCATCGGCTCATTTTCTGTCGTTTTCAGCCCTTTCTATCCGCTAATACATCCCTTCACGGCTTGTAAATGAGAGTTTATCACAGAGCTGAGGGTCGATCTGATGGGGACAATGATCACCAAAGCTCTGTTTCGCAGCTTGTAAAGACAGCCAAGGAGGGATAAGGAGAAAAAAGGCAGATTTATTCTTTGCTGATGTCTCCTTCGCCATGCCACAATGCCTCCTGTACACCACACATACGCAAGATTTATGAGCCTCTGTCCGAAACTGGCAGACAATAAGGGCCATTCAGTGGAAAGCCACTGAGCCAAGGCCTGAACACAAGGAGGTTATAGGTCATGGACTTTGACCTGCAGGGTCTGAATTGGCAAGACTTTGCGCAGTCAGATTGAATGGCTCAGAAAAATGGCTGGGTGATCCCTTCGAAATGGGTCAATGTTCTCTTCTCAAATGTCTTAACGGGGAAAAAAAAACAAGAGAGAAAAGAAATCATTCTATGGAAGATCAAAATGAGAAACAGATAGTCGAGCCGGGAGAAGATAGTCAATTTATAGAACGCCATCATGCATGGTTAAGCACACAGCTGAATGCTGGGAAAAGATGAGGTGCCTAAGACGCTAGGGTATAAGGGAAGGGAGCTCTGAATTGCATTGGATCAATGAACAAATTCACTGAGTGTTGTGGGAAACCACTTTGGGGATCATTGGAATTTTTCTGTTGTGTAAAATCCTTTTAGTAGAAACAATTCTGTATACAACCACAGTATCTTATGCCAGATGAGACGAGCAAAAGGAATTGAAACTAGAAATTTAAATCTTTATTTTGAAAATCCAGTCTCACATATTTTTATTTTTATTAATTATAAACAATGACAAGAAAATGAGTAAGATGCCTAACAGGATGGAAATAAAGAGAGGGATTGACAGTTTTACTTATTCAGTTTTTGATTGTTTTAATATTGAGATTTTTTTTAGAACTTGTGAGTCAATCAGGTGTTTGAAAAGCTAAAAATGAAAAACAATCTGGATATTTTTTATTTTATTTTATAAAGGTATATTGCAAAAAAATATCTTCTACAAACAAAGTATTGATATTATTTTAAATGCATATGTTCACTTACTTGTGATATTGTGATGAAAGCACTATGATTATGACTAAGTAATGATGATTTCCATCTTTAAAAGTAAGTTATGTTAAGCAAGTTTAATATTTTATCCAGAGTATATTAAGACTGTGGTCTAAAACGTTTTGGAAATCTTTAAATTAAAGGACAAGTTCAGTATTTTACAATTAAAATCCTGTTTTAAGATCGTTTCTGATGAAATAGAATGGTTAAGATTATTTTTTAGTTTTTAGCTGTCCCAAAAATTTGCACAATGGTTGCACAGGAACAATCCTTTATAAAACGCATAAAACTTTAGTTTACAAAGACGTGAAACTCGCCGAGTGGTCTGAGGTGTTCACTGATATGCTCACACAAAAATCGCTGCAAAAGATGCTTTCCAGCAGCTTTTATCGTAGTTTTTGTACAACTCCATTGACTTGTATCGTATGTTCTGTGATGTATGGCAGGGGTTCTCAAACATTTTGGTGCCAGGGACCCCTTTCAGGGGAAAAAAATTCCAAGGACCCCCCTCATATTTATAACAGTTATTGAGCACAAAGTTAATGTGTGAGCGGCAAATGAAATATTTTTGCACAAAATGAATGGTCTCCACCCAGGGTACTATGCAGGAATTTCTATAGCCTACTGAGGTAACGAAAGTGATCTTGCTAGGAATCACTTGGATCCCTCACTTAGGAATTTTTGATGTTCTTGATCTACACATGTGCATTTTAAGGTGTTTTAAGGCCCCAAAATTGGATAACTATAGATTTAGTAGAAGCATGTCAGTCAGTGGCATACATTTTTTTTTTTTTTTTTTTTTTTTTTTTGTCAAGATGTCACGAAACACAATCACATATTCCAATCAGGAATGGCTTTAAAAGAGAAATGTTTCAATAATTAGGCCTATTCTGCACACAAATAAAGCCCATAAGCCTATAAATACAATGATAATGGCATTATGTTTAATAGGTGCGTGCGTTGTTAATTTGAGCTACTGTAATTAGCTAAAAAAAACATACAGTATATGTTAAATATATGAATCCATAATGTTAATCTCATGGGCACAGTATGTTTCTATTGACCTGCTTTTTCCTTTGTTAAAGTTGAGCATGATTAATACTTTGCAAACTGATTGTTTCAGTCGTTTTTTAAAACTTTTATCTAAAACAGCTGTTTAGTTTATGTTAATTTAGGCCTACATCTTATCTCGCACTTTATGACCGTTGACTGAAACGTCGTGCGGGGAACTTTGAGTTCACTCCGACTCAAACATTTTGACATTGACGAGTTATCGTTGTTAGTCTGCTGAAGCACCTCAGACGAGATGGTCAGTTATCATCGCGATGTGCATCCTTGCAACCTCAGTTGTGGGTACGGCCCTGTCACTATGCACTTTTATTTTGATAATGATCAGACTTCTAATGTCAAATCTACAGTAGCAGTGCTAGAACTAACTATTGTGCGCGCACGCGAGACGCCGGCGCGCAATTACATGGGAATTTTTCCTCAGCAGTGGAAACAGGAATACTCTTATTTATGGTCATAGATAAGACAAGAGTGCATCATCCGAAACGGTAAAGTGTCCATTTTTTATTTGTGTATAGGCTACATTATAAATGACTACAAAATGTCATGCCTTTTAAAAATACAGAAAAGAACCGGATGCGGGTTCATGCCGTCTCTCTGTCTCCTTTCTGGCGCACGTCCCGCAAAATCAACAGCAGCGAATAGTCTACTTGACGCAAAGACATATCTATAGATATCATCTATCTATAGAAAACTTTAAGTGTCTACTTTGTATTGTTTTATGTTAAATGCTTTATATAAGTTACTTAGGAATAAACAGCATGTTTTCAGATGATAAAGAAAACATGACTCATAGCATGGAAAAAAACGTTAGGTTGTAAATTATTTCGCGGACCCCCTGGCTTTAGCTCGCGGACCACCAGGGGTCCGCGGACCCCACTTTGAGAACCACTGATGTATGGTATTACTCCGCCACTGGAAACGGAAATGGGGTTGTTTGTATTCTTTCTGTAGTCTTATGCAGTCGCGGTATCGTAGGCTGCACTATACAAGTGGTTTGCTTGCAATTGGCAAAGGTGCATTATCGCCACCAACTGGGCTGGAGTGTCTATTATTCAAGCTTTCAACGAAAGTTTGTACGGTTGTGAGGTGTGAACTTCGGACAAATAGGTCTACAGTTTTACAACGAATGGTAAAACACCTGTTGGAAAGCATCTTTTGCAGCGATTTTTGTGTGAGCATATCAGTGAACACCCCAGACCACTCAGTGAGTTTCACGTCTTTGTAATCTAAAGTTTTAAACGTTTTATAAAGGATTGTTCCTGTGCACCTATGCTACCATTGTAGAGGTGTGGGGGTGCTACACTGTAAAAAATTTTCCTGTAAATTTTACAGTAAAATACTGGCAGCAGGGTTGCCAGCCAGTTACTGTATTTTTTACAGTATAGTTCTGTAATTTAATTTACAGATTTTTACTGTATTCTCTGATTACAATAAATAACTGTATTTTTTACAGTAGTTCCATGAATCTTTGTATTCGCTATATCTGGGAAATATGTAAAATGCCAGCTGAATTTTAAATGTTAATTATTTATCAACTGCATAAGCTTTAAACAATTGTTTTTAAATTCAGTAAGTGTTGTATAACACGCAACTTAATTCCCCTATTACTTCACAAAACAAACAAACTATTCAACATCCTATAAAAACAGGTCAACATTTATTTAATTTATAACTTTAAAATATGCATGGAAAAAAAGCATAAAACAGTGTATTTTGTATATTTTTTTTATTTTTTAATTATTATTTACAAATGGACATGAATTTTTTTTTTTTTAATTACTTAAAACAAATAAGCCATCAGGGCCCTTCACACAAAGAAGAAATACGCAAATGACATTTAAAACAACAAGTTGACCAACATGATCATAATAAAATGGTTCTGAAAAAAAAAAAAAAAAAAAACAGACATGAATGAATTGTCACCTCTTCGTTCCCAGACAAACATGTCCAAACAACAAGGCCCCAAGTGAGTCCAAAACACGTATGATCAAAAATGGAGAATAATTCAGCTCCGGATGCTGTTCCATCACAGGATGCAAAGAGTGGCTAGAAATATTGAAAAGGACACTACATTAGATATATTACAAAACATAATGATACAGTCAGAGACAGACAGAGGGATGACAGATACAGTTAGAGTCAGATAAAGAATATTAAAAGGTTACAATTAAAGGAAAAATTGATATTTGTGTGTGTGTTTGTGTGTGTACTTACATTTCAGAAATTCCACTGAACACACCACTTTGCAGGGAAGAGTGGCAACATGTGGGTTCACTGCAACCTGTTTCTTCTGTACCACTTGCCCTGTCCTTTTAGATGGCAATTTTCTTCTTTGTTCCTCTCTTACAAAGCACATAAAGGGTCAGGAAACAGACAATATGTAATTAGGATTGGTTTTAAGTTTTTCATGCTTGTAATCATGATTTTTAAATCTGTTAGAGCAGTGTTCCTCAACTCCAGTCATGAGGACCTCCCAGGAAGACCTCCCAACCCTAACCCTATGTCCACAAATTAAAACACCTGATTTAACTAATTAAAGGATAGTTCACTTTGAAATTAATTTTTGGTATGTTTTAGCTTACCTCAAGGGCATCCAAGATGTATGTGTCTTTGTTTCCAGTATTTTCAATTTTGATATTTTTAAGTCGAACCATTCTTGTCTTCAGTCATATAATGGAGGTCTATGGTCACCACCTCAAAGAGCATGCACAGAGAAGTCCAAATTAAACATGATTTAATGACTCGTAAATGTAAGTACACATTGATGGCCTAAGACACGAAACGAGCGGTTTGTGTGAGAAAACGAATGACGTACGAGACGAGTGACGTATACACGCGAGAGATCACTTCCGTTTGTCTTAGGCCATCAATGTGTACTTACATTTACGAGTCATTAAATCATGTTTAATTTGGACTTCTCTGTGCATGCTCTTTAAGGTGGTGACCATAGACCTCCATTATATGACTGAATACAAGAATGGTTCGACCTAAAAATGTCAAAATTAAAAATACTGTGAAAACAAAGACACCTAGATCTTGGATGCCCTTGAGGTAAGCTAAAACATATCAAAAATTACTTTCAACGTGAACTATCCCTTTAAGTCAATAGATAATACATCAAAAGGCAGATATTGAGTACATGTGTAAAATGTACTGAGGTTGTTAAGAATGCAATAATTACCTTTAAATGAACTCCAAGGTGCAGGCTGGCTCCTCCTGATTGAATATGTAATAATATGCAGTGAACAGTAGCAAGGCCAGACAGGAAGCTGGGCTGAATGCTCTCCTCACACACAACTTGGCCTTCCAGTGTCCTCTTGTCAAAGTGTCTCCTAAAACAATACCACATGTGACAAAAGTTTATTTTTTACTATAGGCCTACCATTTTTATGTTTCAGCATTTTATATGTAAACTATATTTTAGTATTCAGAGTGCAGGAACTCTTTCTTTTAAATAAAATTAACAAAGGAAGTATGAAAACAAATAAGCAAATTACACACAGAGAGTAACTTAGGCTAATGTTATAGCTAAAATATATAGGATATATAGCTTATATTCGTACTGAAATATAAGGGATTTTCACACCGGAATATTAAACATAACGTTACGACACAGCAACATTCATAATCTGTTTTTTTTTTTTTCTTTTCTTTTTTTTTTCATTTCGGCGCCCATTTTAACAGATTATGATTTGATTTACACCATAAAATAATCACGGCGAAGTGTGCTGATCAACACGAAGCTCGTGTGAATACCGACTGTTGTCAGAAAAGCATGTAATTCTTCTCAACAAAGGAGCCCATAGATCCCGGGGAATGTGTGAAATACTACCCGCGTCTGGGCTGCTGAAGCCCCGCGCAAGTCTCCCTCGCGCCCCGTACGGAGGATGCGTGATCCTCGGTAACCAATATGAACCGCGAATATAACATTACCTTCATAGTCTACGAGTAACACAACATGAAACATAAGAAACTGAAATAAGTCACTTACCAGTTGAGAATCACTCCTCTTGCCGCTATCCGAAAGTCGACGACACGACCGTTGAAGATCACAATGCCTCTGTGTCGATTTGAAATTTACAGCAATATTCTGTATTTTGAATCAAACCGCCACGCGGCCCCAGAATGCATTGCAGTTTACAGCAAAATGCTGTATTATTAGAAAACAGCCAGCGGCTGTAAAATATGGCTGTAATTTTTACAGCAATTCATTACAGTGTACCACAGAATCCGAAAATTCTCGGGACAGCAGCATCTGTCTAAAAAACAATCTTAACCATTCTATTTCATCAGAAACGACCTTAAAACAGAGCTTTAATTGTAAAATACCGAACTTGTCCTTTAAATAAATCAATGTGACTGCTTTGGATTGCTTATGATGAAAATACTTTCATAATTTGCTATGATATTCAGACATTTTAGGTGCGTTAAATATTTTTCTTGGGTTTGATGGGGACATCAAAATGTAGCAGCATGTAGTATGACCCTGCTGTATCTAAGAATAGGCAGCCACTGCAGAAAGCACTTCTCAACTTTGTATAAAAGGGTGAGTGAAGGAGTCTATGAAGGACCTTCATACTTGGTTTCTTTATTATGTTTTTTTTCTTTGCTTTTCACTGTTGCACGTTCTTGGCCATTGCAATCATTTCTAAGGCTGCTAACGAAAGCTAGGCATTACAGTGGTCAATGCCTCGTGCCTCTTAAGCCATGAACTCTTAACATTGGCTGACTACCTTCACCTTTCTTTGAGATATTTTTGTTGGTGGTATTCATCAAATTGGGTGTGAAACATATGGAAAAACATTTCACTTTTCAAATGTCAAAAATCAGCTCATTAGAAAATCTTCACAATGCACGTTTACATGACATTTAATATGTAATTGTTTTAATCCCCAAGAAGAGAAGTAGGATTAGGGCGAGGGAATACCGTAATTGCTGATAAAGATGTTACGTCTTTACATACAAAATGAAATCCAGGGCACGACAGGACCGCCTGATGGCCCGGGGCACGATCTGGCGAGTGCTGCATCTTCACCGAATCTTTTGCGCAGACAGATTGTTTTCGTTTTTAGGAAAAAAATGCCTTGCATTAGAATGACCAGTGAAATAAATTCAGATGTTGGTTGTCAAACCCTTAATGTGGATGAAATACTCGAATGCATTAGTAAGAGTGGTGGGAGTTTTAAATGAAAGCAGGCTTTGTTCTCCACATGTTGTTATTTGACTGTAGTATCTCCCAATCCCTTTCGACCAACTGGACTTCAGCCAGCTCTGCTAAGTTTGACAGTAATCTAGACAAACCAGCTATGTGAATAACCAACATAAATTCAAGGAACTAATGGAAATCACATGCAATGGTGGCTATCAATAGCTGGTCATGCTCATTAGTTATCCCTTTAATGCAGTGTGTAAAAATACAGACTTATGTTGACTTAAGCCCTCTTGGTTTTTAGAGTTTAAAAGATATATCAAATGGTTGTTAGGTTTTTTTTCTTTCTTTTTCTTCATGAGATTTTGTCTAGGAAAGGCCCGTGCAGAGCAATCCAGTGACTTCGATAGAGGCTAATAGATGGTTTAGACTGAAGAATCAAAATGCATTTACATAAAATTGCACATTACAAAATATAATCTCTTTCTCCGCCTCTGAAACGTCTTTCCTCTTCAGCAGACACACATTTATTTATTTATTTTTTTACCTGACTCATTTCTGGAATGTATTTTTTACGCTTCAATCAATTTATAAAATCAAGTCTTGCCGTATATGTTTTTTTTTTTTTTCTCATTGTATATCTGGTTTCGTTTGGAAATACATCAGAATGCAGAAGTTAAAATGGGTTGTGTTCAGTGTTTCATGTTGATTTTAATGGTTTGGGCCCCTAAACATCTTTTGTATTCTGCAAGTGGCATGTCTTTGTTATATTGTTCAGTGCTGCCTTAAGAAATCTGCATAACAGATTAATTGATTTACAAAAACAATGAATGTTTACATATATGTAATGTGATAATTTTATTATATGTTATGTGTTGTTGTCTTGAGCGATTATTTGCAGCTACTGAAAAATGCAAATTGGCCTATGAAAGTATTTCTGTTATGTCAGAAACATTCATCAGAGCAGTTCTAAATAAAAACAGTATTCAATGTGACTGCTAGTTGGTGAAGGTTATGCACTAAACAGGCAGAACACACGTGTATATGTGTTTATAGTTGACTTTGATTCACCTTTTCCATTGATTTGTGTAATTGGCCAAATAAACATCAATGCTCCAGTGACTGAGAGTATTGGGAATGTTCATAAAAATGGATCATCAGTTACTTACTGACATATAAACCTCATGCAATATCTGGTCTGTTATAGATTTTCTTTGCTTTTTACATTGGCAATGTTGCACACACAGTCCATTTTTTCAGACCTGCCAATGGAAGAAAAACTTTATCAGTCATAAATATTTCACATCATCCATGAAACTGAATTTTGCATTTAAAAATAAAATAAAATGTATATACAGTATAATAAATATTTCGGTATCACTTTATTTCGACAGTACACTTTAGACAAAGTAGGTTTAGACAAAGTAGGTACACTTTAGACAAAGTAAGTCACCATTATGGAGATCAGTGTTGGCTTTAATTGGGCAGTTAACCCTTACATTTTTTTTTACTTTAGATTTTGTTTGGCTGTTGTAACAGTGTTAAAACTGCCAGATGAACAAAGAGAAAAGATGATTCGATGGTGTTGGTTATGCTTTAAGACAATTCAGATCGTAATTTATTCATACTGCAATGCATTATTGGAGCCATGAATGAGTTTTGATTGGTGGAGCCCATAATGTGCTTCAACATGCTTTATTATTGTGACCATTATTGAGATCCACAGGCTGATCATTGATGTCAGTCTGTCTAAATAAAATATTTTTTCAAACTCTTTGTCAGAACAAATTTTAAGGAATAAAATGATTGATTATGTCAAACCATAACCAACACCACCTAAACACTTTTTCTCTTAGTTCATCTGGCAGTTGTAACCCAGTTACAACAGCCAAACTAAATCTAATTATAATAGTTTAAGGGTCTAGAGGCCAACTAAAACAAACAATGATCACCAAAATGGTGACTTCAAAAATGAGATTTTCTCCTTCAGTGATTCTGCTTGTTAACATCAGGTGTCTTCAATGATGGTCAATCATCATTCAATTGATCACTTAATTAGCTCATTAACTTTAACACTCCTGAGTGTTAATTTAACACTCATATTTTAACACTTTAACACTCTTGAGTCTGGAGCCAAATAAACTCCCAGGAGAGTGAATTTAACACTGGAGTTTGGCAACTACAAGTCAACTTATTCTACTAAGCCGAACCATAACACCTAACCATAACCTAATGCCTGGTTCAGATTACACTGGTTGAGATTTTTTTTTTGTCTGTTACGATAGTCACTGTGTCGGATTACGCGATTTTGGCTCCTAAAATCTTGTCGTGTCGTGGAGTCAGACTTCGCGTTACATCCTGACCAGTCATCGCATGCCGTGTTTAACGGCGCGCGTTATGTCATCAAGAAGGCGAAACTCGTAGCGAGTGACTTCCTGGATTGGTCGGCATTGCCTTTTCAGCGTGAGAAATACACGGTGTGGCGTGTCAGTGTGTGAACTTGTTGAATTGCGTATGTCTCACGGCCATTGCGTGAGACTTGAGAACCCTGCTCGAAGAGGACCGTATGGGCTGTCAATCCTCCAAAGAGAACTTGAGGGAAAATATTGTTTTCTTATATATTTTCACTTCTAGTTTTAACGTTAGCATCATCGTCTCTCTTTCGTTTTGTATTTTTTGAAAGTTGTATACAGAAAAGCTTGTGCTCCTATTGGTCAACCTCAAACATGTGACGGAACCGTCGTGGACGACCGTTAAAAAAATTAAACATGCTAGTCTTTTTGTCGTGAAGCATCACAGACGCGACGTAGGTTGTTGCCCACTATGACACACTATACGAGATGATACGATCGAATCTTGCGTCCCGACGCCCGTTGTCGTTTACAAATCCCCACGACACCCTACGTCAAATGGATCGTGCCAAAATCGGGCTAAAATCGTGTAATCTGAACCAGGCATAACGGTCTACACACAGTCTGTTACAGTTTACTAATACTCTAATGAGAGTTAGTTGACATGTAGTTGCAAAGTTACTTATAGTTAGTCCAATGTCTAAAGCGGACGAATATATCTTATATTTCAACGTTGGCAGATAAACTCGTTTTTATTATTTTATATTCACAAGGCTGTTTGATTTCAGTCATGCATTGCATGATTTCAGTCAAGGAGTCGGTAACTGGGAAGGACACCAGAAGTGAATTCTTTCTTGACAGAGACAAGACTTTCTGTAGAGGTCTTTGTAATGTAACTTATCTACAACCTACAGACACTGAATTAGTAGAGTTACAACATGCCAGGTGTTTAAATGATAGATCTTAACAAATGAGCCCCACTCCCTTATACTTTCTGGCCCAAGTTAGGATGTCCTTAAACAAGGTTAGAAGCGGCCGAAGAAAACTATATGTCTCGGTTGATAACGGATGCAGGGGAAAAAGTGAACAGACATATAATTCTTCTCTTCCCTCCCAGGAACAATTGTTAATCATCACACAAAGTTAGAGAAGTCAGCCAGTTGAGTTGGGCGTCATGGTTGTTGCGGTACCTGAGGCTGTCCAGTGGCATAATTTAATGCATACAGAGTATGTTGGTGCAGTGTTGATATGATGTTTAATAGAGTATGATAGTGGAAAAACAAGAAATGGTCTATGTAAATCCCGCTCACATGCAAATGAAAACCGGCTGCAGTTTTGACAGGGAAATTAATTTCATGGACTGATAATGACTGGCTTCTGTCCACAAAGCAGCTGCTTAAAGGAGTCTAAATGAAAGAGTGCATGTGGTTATAAGTGGTTTAACTTGGATTTACTTGAATTCAACAGGTAATGGCATTCTGGGAAAAAAATAAAATAAATTTTCCACCCTGGTACATAAATCTAAGACCTAAAACTTTAACTTATTTAACTTTCAAACAAGACTGTCAAGACAACATTCAACATTTTCCTTTTCTTGTTAAAATGACACTTGACTTGTTATATGAATTTAATTGAATTTCAGTTCAATTTTATTTTATTAAACCTAAATTTGAAACTTATATGTATGCTATATATATATATATATATATATATATATATATATATATATTAGGGGTGGCACGGTTCACAAAACCCACGGTTCGGTTTGTATCACGGTTTTAGGGTCACGGTTTTCGGTTCTGTACGGTTCTTGTTATTTTTTCTTTTAATCTTTAACACTCCAGAAATGTACTTCAGCATGTGATATATAGCTTAATTATCCACACTTTAGGATACAGTATTAAAAAATATATATTATATTCATGCAATCATGCACAAACTGAATTTGACTCTTTGACTTTAAGCACATTTTGGGACTATCTCAGAGGAAAGCTAGGTGAGATTTAGATACAGCAAGAGAGAAGAAATTGACATGCTTTTTGTTTATTTGGCAAAAATAGGAGAATGTGTATCACTATCTCTACAAGAACTTGTGCATTTTTATCACATAAATCTTATTTACACAAAGAAATTAACTTTCATGTATCAACTGCTAACTTTTGTAGCTCTTACCAAAATTCTATCTTTTAAAAGAAAAAGAGAGGAACTCTTAAAACACTGTCTTTTAAATGTCAATATACATGAAACCTCATTGCCTATATATAATTAAGCTATAGCAATAGCAAAGGCCATAAACATAAAGTGAAATTGAAATTCAACCTCAACACAAAAACAGTATCAACAATGCTTCTATTCCCAAAATGTGAGGATACTTTTTTCCACTTAAAATTAAAGTGCAGGGTTTGGAAACATATGACTGAAGCTCTTATCTATACATAAAGTGCCACTGTAGTTAAATTAAAATATCATAACATGAAATCCAAAATGTTCCCACACACCGGACTTATACCATAGACATAGACTTATACGACGCTGGCGCATCCTCCAACTCCCTCATCTCTCCCACTTGCCATTTCTCCGCGTGCCGTGACCTGCAGCGCTCCATACTCCACTTTTACTGGCTTGTTTATTAACTTGAACCGGCGCTGCACAGAGCGATCGGTAATGACATCAAATACCGCGAAAGTGATGAATGCATACGGAGCCGACTCGCGCTAGATTGATGTTATTCACCGATCGCTCTGTGCACAGGGGCGAAAATTTCATCAAAATGTTGGGGGGGACAATAAACATAACAATTCTCAAGAGCAAATTTTGAAGGGGGACACCAATAATACAGGCAAAAAAATACAGAGGAAAGCCTTACTACTATTATTAGTGTATCATGGAGATCATTTCATTATACTTCTTAAAATTTCTTTCTGGTTTAAGCCAGCGGCGAATCTGTTTACATACTCTCCTCACGCAGCGCAGCGATTTCATTTCATTCATTGACTCATTCTTTAACTATATTAAATGATATAAACCAACTAAATCACAGTGAAAGCGTTAGAATCTAAATGCACAGCGCACCCGGACTTTCTCATCAGTGTATGGCCAGCAATATTGTAATGTTTAATGACATGAAGTGAAGATAGTGTCTGTTATTATTGTACTGTACAATTAAATACAATCGTTGCTGAGTCTGCGGTCTGAAAACTTTACCTTCCGTTAACTGAATGAATTGAGAATCTCACCTGAAAAATCCAATAAGCAATTGTCATTCAAGCAGCTGATTTCTGTAAATAAATGCAAAACTAAATGTATATTGCAGCATAGGGCGAAGTCAGGATCCGTCAGCACCGATTTGAGACAAAAATAATTTAAATTGTATATAAAAATGGCGCTCTGTGGCGCAGCAGGGTTTTGAACACGGTCCTGAGCCGTTGCTGGGCGCCGCGGACAGACGCCGAACGGCGCCGCCGGTGTGTACACTCATAGAGAATAATGTGTTCGAATTTTAAAGACGTGGCGCTGCGCGACGCGCCGCTACGCTTCTCGTCCGGTGTGCGACCTACTTTACTGGAGTTCCACAACTATTCAAACACTATGTTTTTCTCTCCCGCCACCGGAATGTGTGTGTCTGAGGTAAAAGGGACGGAGGCGGTGGACCAACGCACTGTGAGGCAAGGGAGGGGGGTCTCAAAATGTTTAGTACGCTTTTTTCGTAATTGCCCCGTTTGCATTTGTGTTATTTTATTTCTTAATTATTTTAAGAATATATCATTACATTATTTACAATACACATATTTTAATGGTTTTTTTTGGGGGGGCAACCCTCAGATAGGGGGGGGTCCTGACCCCCCCGACCCCCCCGCGATTTCCGCCTATGTCTGTGCAGCGCCGGTCCAAGTCGAACAAGTTTATGTCGCGCGAAAAGAAAACACACGTCACATACGGGCACGAGGTTACATTGCGCATGCGTCGAACCGTGAGACGCACACGCGCTCCGAACCGAGACAAGCGAACCGAACGGTTCGGGTGTTTTTTCATGTACCGTGCCACCCCTAATATATATATATATATATATATATATATATATATACGCATGCTGTAGTTGTAACAGTGTTTTGACCATTATGTTCATTTGCATGTGTTGCAAAACTTACACCCATCTAAACTTGATCTTGATTTAGGGGTTAAAATTGTACTGGATATATTCATGTAGCATCTGCTATAAGATTGCCGTACTTGCTGTGATGTTCCCTGTAGCAGTAATTATACTGTCAGTGGGTCTGTTCCAAAACCTGGTGAGCTGCCTTGCTGTCTACTTGGGCACCTGACTTCTAAGCCAGCATCCTGAAATGGAATGACACAAGTGGCTGATTTTGCCTCCAGAAAAGTGTAGTTTTTGCATCTGCCAACAATAATTAACTAGACAAACAAAATACACATATACAATGCATTAAAATGCTACTTACATAAGCAGCTTATTCATTTTTAAAACATTAAGATGACGGTAAAAAAAGGTCCAATTTGGACCTAAATTCTTGAAAACTCGCCTGAAATTATGCAGAATGTACCTTGTTACAGCCATATGAATAATGGGGATTCTTGTAAAAGTGTTCCAAGCGAAACTTTCAAAGATCTGATGTCATTAAACTTTGTCAAATATAGTGACTAGCCTATATCTTCCCTGGAAACTGAAATGGGAGTCGGATTAGAGCTGGATGTTGTTGTGCTTTGCCATGCAATATGCATATGAGAGGTCCATAGGTCGACCGTGGGCATCTGGGACTGAGACTAGCTGAAGAGATTTAGCACCCAAGAGGTGAAAGCTAACTGATTCAGTTGTTCTGTGTATATAAGAAAGAATACACAACATCGCTCATGCATGCAAAATATTTTTTATTACTGTTGTTGTTTAATGAACCGTACTGTAGCCGTGAGCATTATTTATGGCCAATTATTTCCATTTTAACTTTTGCTTTCCTCTTGAAAGCAGGCTGTTTATTATGAGTAATCACACATAGGACTGCACATTCATGATTCATTGTTCCCTGATCTTCTAAAACAAACAGTGAGCGAGAAGGTCCAGCTGAACAGACTTTATGCAGGGACATAGAGGTATGAGAATAAGCAGTAGGGGTGCGACGATTCACTCAGCTCACGAGACGAGACGATACACGATATTGGGTTCATGAGATGATATTTTGAGGCTATTTTTAAGAAATCTCCCATGACTTTTTTTTTTTTTATTGAAAGTCAAAAAATGCTAAACAATGCAGGTGCATTCTGAAACGTTTTAACTAATCTAGGGCTGTCACTAACAATTATTTGTGTAATTTAGTAATCAGTCGATTCATATTTAAGTGAACAATAACCTAAAATTATTTAAAATACATATAACAGGCAATAATAATTGGTTAAAATAAAGTATCAAAAGCAAGTAATCGTATGGGTTTATTAAACAAATTTTTAAAATACATAATGTAATATACTATTAACAATAATCAACATCTGTTCAGTACGTATATAATTAGGACTGTGCGATATAGCTAAAAGATTTATCACAATATGTTTAATATCGTTCAGTATTGTTCATTATTGACTTTTTTAACCTTTTTTTGAAGTAGTAAAGTTTGAATTTAAAGCACTATTTTTTTTATTTATCGCTATAATTCACACGGATGGGCACTTGTTCGTATGGCGACGTGGGTCCATACTCCCGACATGCTCGTGATCGACTTGCATCGGCCTATCAGAAGCTGTCGCGGTTGTTTTTTCGGGTTGGTGTACCGTCGATAAACACTGATACCGTTTTATCGTCCAGCTCTACGAATAATAACAAATGCCTGCTTTTTTTGTTGTTGTTACACTTTATAGCATGATCAAATCCATGTTTAATATTGGCCAAACAATATTTAATTCAAATGTCCACTTATTCTTTAATATTTTGCCACTTCTTTATGATGGAAATACTATACAGCCACTGTAATTTCCTGAACAAGAACATTTGGACATCAAAAAATGCACGCTCAAGATGAGGGTTTACTCTTTTATTTTAAAATTGCAATGAACAATATATTTATTTAATTGAATTGCAGCATTTGTGATTTGACAATAACATAATGAAACGGTTTTAATATACCGTGCAGTGGCTGCAGCCTTAGAAATCTTATTATGCAGTCCATTGATTCTCATTGTGGAATGAGACACTTCCGATGTTTTTCCGGTTAAAGGCAGAGTGTTCACTGCTAGTCTAGAGATTGCGTAACGTGATGATGGCGTGCCGTGAATGAGCGCGGAATCATGGGAGCAGTCGTCTTGTAATGAAGTTTTGATCTTTTAGCTTACTGGGAAGGCTGGGAATGCCTCTAAATATTTTCAGTATTTGAGGTGTAGGAATATAAACTTTTTTTGATGGTTTCAGAGATGGGTTTTTTTTTTTTTGTTTTGTTTTTTTTACCATTTTGCAGCATTTTCACAGAGCAAAATAATGTTCATCCTGATTTTTATAATAACTATTTGGTTTAATTGCCAGCCACTACAAAAACAAATCCTACAAAATGGAAACGCATCATCAATCTTTTGGTCTCTTTGGTCATAAAGTAATTACAATAAAAAGTGTATTTTTGAACAGTGACAGAATTTCAGTACTAAAAGGAAAAATCTAATAAACTAAAAGAAAAAGAAAAAGAAAAACCTTCATCCATGACATTGTCCCTTGAGTACAAAACTGGATATCATGAAATGGCCCAAACTCAAATATTAATTTTGAGGGATATGGATTTTTGAAATCTCTAAATCTCACAAATAATAAGGCTGCCTTTTACTCCGCAAACATGGAATAAAATTAAATGCAAAGAGAGAGAGGATGAGAAAGAGAGGTATTGCATTTTCAGAGAATGTTTTATGGCATTGGATAACAGATACAGTAAGACGTTATATTTTTTTAAATTAGACATGCGTCCTCTGGTTTGCCTGAAGTTGCTCTTGCTGGAGACTGTTTTAAAGGGAGTCACTGCCATTGGGGTATCTAGAAACTTAGGCTAATGGACTGTGACACACAGTTACCAATTGGGACAAATTGGAAATTTGGCCATATTGAGAATCCAATGAACAAAGAAAGGTCATGCATTCCTCCTCGGGCCACTATTGACTACTGCATTACTGCAATTCAGCTGTTGACAGATTTGATAAAGCATGACAAACTCAGCATCCCAACTTGAAAACAATCAAAATAAATAGGATAAATCAACAATTGTGACTAGGGTCAAAAAGGAAAGTCATTCAGGTTGGTTTGGAGCGATATGCATGAAGTAAAATAAACAACATGACAATGATGAATTTTGGGTGAACTATATAAGATGGCCTTTAATATAGCCATCATGGTCGTGTAAATTTGATCTTGTGTACAAATGTGTAATACTACATAAACAGTTGTTAACACAACCTCTTTTGTGAGAAATCTAGCCCTACTTATCACCAATTTTTGAAGGTTCCTCAAGACATCAGATCAGTTACCTTCTAATCAGTCATTATTTCATCCCATTTTCCATCTTAATGAGCCTAGAGCCATGCTCTATTATTATTATTTTTTGTAGCATTTTCTGTGGGGGATCATTTATTGGTCCTCTGCGTTTTCATCTATGATGTACTCTCAGTTCTGGATGCTTTCACTAAACTGGTGCATCTAACAAGCATGTGGGCTGGTGTTATTTTGTTTTATGTCCCAAATGCTTTTAACTTCTGAATGTAGCTTCACAAAATGCCGTCGCTGCCGTTCTAAAGATCATTATGAGTCAATTAAATGGTCTCTGGGTACCTCCTCGCTTTCTAGGACGCTGTAATGTGGTTTGATCATCAGATACATTTTGTGTTTAAGAGCGTGTATGCTAATGCTGTTGTTATCCATGCAGTCCAACCGAATTTGCCCATTTAGGCTTGCCCATTTTTGAATTCCTTTAATTCCTTCATTGCATTAAACAACCACCTAATGCTAGTTTAGTTCGATTTCAATATTCAATAATGTTTGTGGATTGTCTTTGATTATGTTGATCAAGGCAGTACTTGTTGTAATTCCTTGTAACTTCTGCATTTGTTCCCTTTCTGAAGAACTGGAAAACTGTGGCATGAGGTTAGAGAGTTTAAGTATTTCTTCTTCCACCTCTTTATATTTACTGCAGTGATGGAGAAACTTTGTAGTACATATAATGCCTTATAATCTACAAATTAGTTAAGGGTTGGGCAATAGGATAGTGTACATTTTGGTGACTATAAAAACAATCAACCAGTTATAATTTGCTATATTGCTTTATGTAAGTAAGTATTTGGCATATACATTTTATTTATTAGCTTTCAGTATTAAATGTTTATCATAAAAATGACCTTAGAAAAGTAATGGCTCAAAGTAATAGCATCCTCAAAGTCAGACACCTAGTTTAACACATTGCTATGTGGTTACTAGGGCGTTGCTAGGTAATTGCAATTAGGGTCTCCTGGTTACTAGGGTGTTGCTTAGTGTGTTTGCTGCTGGGATGTTATGAGTTGGCCCATGGCTTTTAAAGCCCGGACTCGATGTAACCCGACACATCAACATGAATGAACCCGAACCCGGCCCACGGCCTGACACACGTATTAGTATTAGTATTATTATTATCTCATACATGTATTATCATGACCAGCAGACGGGAATTCTAATCAACCTTTAATGTTCACGCCTTTTAACAATACAAACAACTGAAACAATAAACTTTAAATATATACACTTTCAAGACCTCCGATTTTCCCACTCCTGTAGTAGCGACTGTGATTTCACCTGCGGCAAGTTTACTTTTCAAACAGCGCAGTCTCATCTCAAGATGTCATATAACTGACATCTTGGGACGTCTTTTGACCATACGTCAACATCCGCCGTTTTAGGGTACCCTTTAACGTCGGTTAGATGACGGTATCGGATCCTAGACCCTCACCTACCTGACGTTAAAGGTAAAGCATCAGTTCTATGACGTCCCAGGACCGTCATGTAACTGACGTTAAAACGGCGGATGTTGACGTATGAAAAGACGTATGATGTTGACGTATCAAAAGACGTCCCAAGACGTCAGTTATATGACGTCTTGGGATGAGACTGTGTTATTTCAAAAGTTTACTTCTTTTTTTTTTCACTGTACAATTAAAAAGATTAAGCCCGAGGTCCGACCCGACCCAAGTCATTTGCTTATATTTTCGACCCTAACCAGCAGGTCCCGCCGGGTTTGTCGGGCCTGACCCGACCCGTTGAGAACTGTATTTACAAGGGCAATTCAAGACACCAATCATGAATGTAGCTGCATAAAATAAGCCTGAAAAAAATATTCAATGCCTCAACCAACGTCATTTCAATATACACCTTTTTCTGCAATCACATTGGCTGGATGGATACCAGATTGTGTCAACTGAATTCTCCCAAGGCCAGAAGTGTGACACTGCAGTCTGATTTTTTTTTTGTAATGAAAAAGAGGAAATTGCTGATCCTAGCTCAGCCTTTGAAACAAGACAAGCAAAATAATGAACATCAGCGTACAGTATCCCGAGCAGCTACACGCCGTTAATTGGCAGTTGCAGTCTATTAAGATGCAGAGAGGGCTCTGGGATGGCAGTAGCCGGGAGGGTTGGGTGCTTTGTCTCGAGCTGCGGTGGAGAGCGTGAGCTGCAGCCTTGAGAGGTGTAATAGCCGCCCCTCCCAGCTCTTTGTTCGACACTCCACTGAAAACACATCTGTTTCTGCCTTTCTCTCGCTCACTGTCCTTCTTTGTCTCCATCTCTTTTTTTCTGCTGCTCTGTCTTTTCCTTTTCTCTTATTTGGGGGAATGTGTGTTCCTTTTCTTTCTAGACACCGTGATGAAGTCTTCCTGGCGCTCTTAGATGGTCTTCTCTTAGGTTATGGATGTGCTGGCCCGCTCTGACATCTGAGATCTCTCACTGGGCTTTCATAACAGCACAGTGCACCATCATAAAAATTAAGCAAGGCATACACATACACACACAGACAGAACGGATCTGCAGCATGTCTAAACTGCCGCCTAAATCGCAGCCATGTGGGACTGTCCAACTGTGCTACTGCAAGGAGAGTAGGGAAAATAACATAAAGGAGATGGGAAGGAAAAAAGACAAAAGGATGGGAGAGAGAAATAGAGATGGGGCAAAGGAAATTCTGCTGCAGTTCCTGTAGTATCCAGTGGTAGGCAATGCAAGTCACACTTGGACTCGATGCCTTTCCCAGATTACTCCATTGTCTCTCCGAGGCGCACACACCATCAAATCTGCAATCAAAAACACATACTCCCATCCCATCATGGAACCCATGTGATTCAATCAAATTGGGTTTTTATATTAAAAAAACTACAAACTACAAACTACATTACTAGGTAACCTGTAATCATAATGTGCCACCTAATTAATTCTCTTTCACTTATTTTGTTATATTAATATCATTTTAATTAATTAAAATATATTTTTAAAATATATTAAATGTTATACTTAAATACTTTATTAATATTTAAAAAATGAGTGTTATAGTACATCGATTCTGGACAAGTCTGTCTCAAGTTCAAGATCATATTTTTAGGAGTGTAAGGTCTCAGATTGGACTCGAAACAAATGGACTATTTCCCCCAGTTTCACAGACAAGGTGCAAGCCTAGTTCTGGATTAAAATGCATATTAGGCTCTCAAACTGAAAGCAACTTGCATTAGCATATCTTAAAATATGTCAGTGCCATTGCTTTCTCTCAAGATACAAACCAGTAATGTTTTTTTTTTTTTCTAAGACACGATTATAAAAGCTACTTAGATGTACTAATTAAACTAAGGCCTTATCCTAGCTTAATCCAAGCCCTGTCTATGAAGTCTGGTCTTCAAGAATCAAATACTATAACGCTGTTAAATATAGTAGTAAATATTAAAATACATTACAATAAAAAATACTGTGTATTTTAGTGCTGTAAACAAAACATTGCTCTCCACAATGACTTAACCAGTGGCGTGAGTTTGAGGCTGGTTCGACCAATCATTGGCAGAGAAGGGGGGTGTCATAATTTTTGCAATTTTATTAGGTGGTGCTTGTGAGATGACACACTTTACCTTTAAGAAAAAAACGAGTAAATGCATCATAAAATATTCTATTATCAGGCCTAGATACAATCTAAGGACTTTTTTTTTTGCTGTTTTCAAGGATGTGAACACACATCCTTCATGATATTAGCTCAGTATAATTCTGCACATGTAGATTCTGTGTGGGCCATTACACAATGTTTAATACATGATATCTTTCCCATAGTAAAAAACAAAAACAAAAAACTTTAGGCATTTGTTTAACGACCTTTACTTTCTGTATTGTGGTTTTGTCTTAATTCGCTCAGATTACACATATTCATTTGGCCTTTAGTATTGCCATAGAAATGCATAATGCAGAGTGAAAGAATGTGAACAGCTCTGAGTAAAACTTCCTGGGTTGTCATCTAGTAATTACGACAATTACAACATGGCGTGAAAATCTGCATATCATACTAGCATCATACTATTTCTCCAGTTTGTGCTATAATTTGCATATTATGCATGAGATACTTCCACTGCCTATTAGTGCATTGCCTAAATGTGCAATATACAAAAGAGCGCACTGCACTTGTTACTGTATCCCACAATGCACTGTGCTCCTCTTGACCCTCCATTTTTTCAAGGTGGGCTGCGAAAGATATTTTTTACACAAAATGCAAAACAACTCTTTAATGTCCAGCAAACACTGAACACAACTGGCTAGATTAAACATGCATCGTAATGAGGTCAGGTGACAACAGTATTGCACACTACAGTTTGAAATGTCTTGTTGCATAATACAGTCTTAGTAATAGTAAGCAATTTTCAGTGTATACTGTGCAAGGCCAGTATTATATTCACAGCCGAACAGAGCGCAGACATCCCAAAATGAAGTCCAAGGCTTTGAGAACAAAGAAAAACAAAACATTGTTCATTGAGACAAGTCTGCCTATTCTCACTCAAATCTGAATTACAGTTTATAGTGACATCTTTATAAAGAAACACTCTCACAGATCTTTTTATATACAGTACGTTCTCTTCTGTTATCAATGTGTGTATGTTATAGTCAGTGTACAGGCATCAAATGGTTGAATATTGGCATCGCCTGCAGATCTCAAAGCCATGCTGTCTGATGGGGGAGGGTGAGTAGCTCTCTGTCTGAGTGAATACTGTACTGAGACAAAGCAGAAAATGCTCAGGTTTTTGGCTGTCTGGATGCATGCAAACATGTGTATTAATGTCTGTACAACTTTGGTTTGGAGTGTGCATATTGTGTGAGTGTGTGGGAGGCCGAGAGCTCTTCTTGGAAGACCCCATTAGAGAGCTGAACAAGAGGTAAAGGTCTGCCGTTCCCCACCGCAACAAAGCGAATAAATGGTACCTGCCGCATTGCTAATGACATAATTATGTGTGCAAGTGTTCAAATCCATCCAGTTTCTAATGTATTTTGTTATGGAGGCTTTTTAAAGGATGCTGAAATGTCTTGAATAGTTAAAAGGAGTCAGGAGTTAAGATTTAATATGCACCGTCAGAGCAAAATAGAGATTAGATGACATTTGTTTAGGATGACCTTGAAACAATATCGATAACTAGTTTTTAAAAAAAAGATTTTGCAAGTAACGTTTTCCTGTGAAAAGCTCACCAGCTCATGTTGCTATGCCACTGAAAGGGTGTTCTGTCTTTTTTTTTTTTTTTTCACATTGCTATGTTGTATGTACAGTATGTGTTTTTCAAATGGTTAGGCCCTGTTTACACCTGGTATTAAGTTGCGTTTTCATCAATTTGGTAGATGAGGCAGACACATTCCCATTTACACCTGCTGTTTTAATCTCTTTTGTCCACTTTCTGCCCTGATTTCTTTGAGGGGAGGATCTATGAGCAGAAAATTGTATGGTCCTTTTTTAAAATCTTTAGATCTAATGGACGAAATAAGCTCTAACTACATATGAATGCGAAATGAGATTCTTTCATTTCTGCTCTGATAGCCATAAGAACACGGCAAATGCTGTCAGTGTATGTTAGAAATCCGGAATGGCGAGAGAACTTTGTACTTGGTATGTTTTAAACCAAATTATTTTGGTCCAAACCAAAAAAAGAAAATGATAGGTACATTTAGTCCTGGTTCGCTTAGCGATCGCTCACACTGTCATTTTAACATCGAACCTTAAAGTAGTTCACTTTTAAAAAAAAAAACTTTTGCTGATAATTTACTCACCCCCTTGTCATCCAATCAATCCATGTCATTCTTTCTTCAGTCGAAAAGAAATTGTTTTGATGAAAACATCCCAGGAATTTTCTCCATATAATGGACTTCAATGGGAACCAAACGGTTCAAGGTCCAAAAGACAGTTTCAGTGCAAACTGCAAACTGTTCAAGGGGCTTTAAATGATTTCAGACGATGAATAAGGGTCTTATCAAGCGAAACAATCACTCATTTAAAAAAAAAATAAAGTTTAAGTTTTATAAGCTCAAATGCTCGCCTTGCTCTGTTCTGTGATGCGCGTTCGTGACTCTCCTGTTCGAACACATTCATCAAAATGAACAAATCTTTTTTCGTGTCATTTGGTTCATTCAACGAACGAAATGAACGAGTTGACTCGGGAAAAGATTCATTAATTTAGATGAACGAGTTCGAACATGAGAGTCATGTACAGGCATCACACCCTAACCCTAACAGAGCATTTGAGCTTATAAAACTTAAACTTTGCTATTTTTTTTAAAACGAGCGATCGTTTTGCTTGATAAGACCACTAGATCTTTACCCACTATCAATATGCGGGAGACTCCCGGAACTTCCGCGAGACTTGTCTGCAAACTGTGGCTTTTTTGAAGCGCGAACGTTGTCAATATAACTCACTGGAAATCCAAAAAACTTCCATACCTGCGACTGCAATAAAAGAGGAGGGGGTTCAAGTTCTGTTGATGGGTCCCCTGTATCTGCAGTTTCCATGCTATCTTTTGAATGGCTGTAGCTAAGTTAGAGGAGGTTGACCATAGACTCGCAGCACTTCAACACACGTGTTTTTTTCCGCTTGGCAAGCCGAACGGATGTGACATGACGCCGTGGCAGCATCGACGATTGAATTGTGAATAAATTTCTATCGATTACGATTTTAATTCATTTCGATCAATCGAAATCATGACACCCTTATTGTTAATGTCACTAAGATGTGTCTTTGTTTCTCTCAACATGTTCGGGACTTTCAGGCAGGCTTTTGTGGGAGAACTGAGTGCACACTGCATGTGCTTGTTTGGGTGTGTGTGCCCACTGTCCATGTACAGCTTATACAGACTTGATGGCATATACAAACACAAAGTGAATGCTCAGATGAAAATGCTATTGCTTAGTTGTCTTACAAATTAGGATTTAATAGATTTTCAAATATCGACTTTGCCTTAGACATTTCTCCTATTATTTTTAGCAGATATTAAAATAGACACAAATAAAATTAGTTGTCTATATTGACCTACTGTAAAGTATATTTTTATATTGCATGCCGACTTAAATGTAAAAAATTTATATAAAATATAATGAATGTGCGAATGAATGTTTTGGGGTTTTTTTTAAGTCATGCATATTTGTAATCTCTGATTTAGGACCATTTTGTTCGCTGTTCCAACATGCACTTCCACATGCTTGTCTCGTCTAATGTTACAGTATGATCAATTGAGCTAAACAAAGCAGTCTAACTTCCTGTATCAATGTGATACAAGTCATAAAGCATTTTACCGTCACATCATTTTTAGACCTGGAGGCATCATAATGTAGTTCGCATGTTACATGTGAGATTTACTGGCTGGCATCTCACATAATTCTCTCTGCAGTAAATCAAATCCGAACCTGTGCTGGTCCATAACGTCGCACTTGGCATGCTATAGGACGCTGAATGGCTTTGGTTAGTGGGGACAGATGGATGAGGGAGGATGTGAAGTATTGATGGCACAATTCTGGGCTTATCTCCACTTCCTGTTGGTGTGCTGTTGGCCAGCTCATTGGCTAATTAGTATGGCAGCAATGATGTCATTGTACAGTCGAGATCACTGAATGGATTTATGAAATTTGTTTAACAATAAAGAAGAGGAAGCCTTTTGTTAAATAATAATGATGGCTAAAATGCTAAATGACTTAAGTTTTAATATTATTTTTATAATTATGTTTTATGATTGTTTTATAACAGTTCATATGTTTACATTATATTCAAATTAGAATAATAATATTCATTTTATTATTGTTATTATATTTTATAAATGATAAATTAATCAACTTACCATCTTTTATGTTTTTTTAACCCTCTGGTGCTACACGTGGCGGTCAAAATGACAGATTTTGATTTTTATTTTGTCAATGTAACAACACCATGACTTCAAACCCAGATGAGATGCAGTCTTTCAGTATTCTACATTACGTACCACTGTTTCAGTGGTGATGTCTGTTGTTAATTGCACTGCTGCTGTACCACTGCATGATTTGCCGTGATTACCAGAACAGCCCAAGTGCCTGAGGGACTTATTAAGACCGCCAAGCAAATGAAAGTGACAGGTTGTTGACCCCTTTTTGGAAAGTGTGTCCTGTGATCAGAGTCTCTCTCTCTCTCTCATCTTGCCTGGCTCAAGCCAATATGACAATGAGGACACATCACAAGGGATCGCTGGGTTGGAGAAGACCGCCCTGCATTTCAACACACACACGCACACACACACACACACACACACACACACACACACACACACACACACACACACACACACACACACACACACACACACACTAGTAGAACGTGACCTTGAGAAGCCAGCGTTCATTTGTCTCCTTAGTGGCAGTTTAGCAAGTGTTTGTGTGTGTTATACTGAACTACTTTCCTTACAACACTTGAATATATACTGTAGTCTAGGCAAATTTATAAATATTAAATATTAATGTGTTTTATTTACTGTGTATATTTTAAGATTTGTGCTGAGATAAACTAGATTTAAATTCTCTAATCAGTCCCTCTCAAAACCTGCTTTGCCAGTTGTTTAACATTTCTTGGTGATCTTATTTGTATTTATGTATAGGCTATAGATTGGGTAGATGCATTGACATTTAACTTAAAGCCAAAATTTAAGTCTTTATAAAGCATCTTTCAAATGAAAAGAATAGTGTCTTAAGAACTAGTCTAACCAATTAGCAGTTAAACATAATTTAAGCTATGCATTTTGGAGACCAACTTATTTTATGTAACTGCCAAAAAGTTAGTTAGTAAGACTGGCCTAAGCTCTTTATGCAACTGGCCACTGGAATTAAAGTTCAGTACTTGCACACAATCTTATGAGGCTCTTGTTTATTAATACATGATGGAGACACTTTCCAAGAACAGCCTTAATTCATTTAAATTTATTTCAAAATGAAACCTGATGCGACTAATTAAATAAGTAATTTGCACTCTCGGTAGTGCTGAATTATCATCAAATCTCAACAAATATGAAATATACTCATGAAATGATGTAACAGATCACAGTTTGTAAATTAATATTTTCATTCAGCAAGGAGACGTTAAATTTATCAACAGTTACAGTAAATACATTCATAACATTATAGTATATTTATTTTTCAAACCAATGCTGTTGAACTTTACAATCATCAAATAATCCTGAAAAACATGTATCATGGTTTGTGTAAAAATATTATGCAGCACAACTGTTGTCAACATTGACTATAATGACTATAGAAAATCAGCATAATAGAAGGATTTCTGATGACTCGTTTGAAAAACGATTAATTTAATTGACTTGGAGTCGACTCTTTTGAAAGAAAATACCTTATATGGTGCACTTTCAGCTTTAAAACTTTGCAGGATATTTTCATTCATTTAGAGCTATGTTACACACTACATAAAATGCCATTTTCAAAAATACATAATAGGGGCCCTTTAAATACTTTACTTCTTTATTTTTTACTTACACAAATACTTTACATTTGCGTCTGAAAGAGAAACTCATACAAATGCATATGCAATAAGACCAGCCACAAAAATTACCCTGTCCTCGCCTTTTCAGTGCTAATATTTTTCATTGCGTGTCTTTAGTAAATCCTTAAAGTAGTTTTTAATGGCAAAAGAGGGTTTGCGTTAACGCAAGCTGTTGATATCTGGCTCTATATGCTGTGTTTAAGATACACACAACCACTGCAACTCTTCCAAAATGTATTCAGTCCACTTAAAATAAAAATGCGTCTTGTCACTGAGAAATTAAACAAACCAGTTCGGCGGTAATTGGCAACATTCAAGACTTTAAGCTGTGTTTTAGTACAAACCCAATTGCTGTTCAATGCTGGCTGCTACTTTTACGCCGAACATCCATCACACCATGACATGATCCCACTTCCCCAATCCTGATCCAGCCTTTAGCCTACTTTCCCCAATGATAGTGTCGGGTGCCCCAGACTTCAAGGGCAAACCTTCTTTCCCTGTGCTGTCTGACTGGGGTGGAACTCTTCTGAGAGTTAGCTCCTTTCTAAGGAAAGTGAAATCATAAGGAGTTAAACTTGCATTGATCTTTTTAGATAATAAAAAGCATATTGTAACCTTGTGCACACAAACAGCTCTCAATTCAGCAGTTTATAGCTTCAAGATTTGGATTCAGTTCTGTGTACATTAACATTTGAATGCAAACGAGCTGTCTCCTCATGCAAATTAGATTTTGTGATCACATTTGTGATTTATGCAACTTTATTTATATAGAACTACAGTTCACAGTTCACGCTTACACTGTGCATGTGGTGTGGAAGAGCCTAAGAATGGAAAATGGTCAAACTTTTTTTGGTCTACTATACTGTTACTACTATAAGTGGCCCTCAGGGGAGAAAAAAAGTATGATAAGACCCCTTTTGCATTTGTAACGATGAAGGTAATTTAATTAAGGTCAGCCACAAAATATTTTCAACTGTGTGTTTTTGGTTGTTGTCAGTTTAGGCTGAATGATTCAAGGAAAAATAGCCACTTTTCCTCCATCACGGCTCTATGAACGGTAAGGAATGTTCCAATTACATATCCACTTTGAGTTTGTTTCGGCGCAATTGCAAACCGCTCTCGTCCCGGACTTCTCAGCAGGGTTGGCTAACCGTGCTGTTAGAATGCGTGTAAGTGATGTCGCCACTCAGGATTGGTCACTTTTCTGTTGCCTGTCTACAAGTTTCTCTGGTAGAGAAAAGCGGCTACACTCTGCACTCTCCTTGTTTTAAGGGGAAAATGTGAATGCTTGCGCTATGACTCATTGTAAGGGAATATTCTAAAGAAACATATTTTGCTGGCAACGCGATATGCATTTCTAATTCCACCTCATTTGAACTGCATACAAAGGCGACTCCAGGATAAACATTCGGATGAAAGCGCACAGTCTGGCAACGCATCAAAAGAATGAGATCAATATCTAAACATGCGCATGGTGGAAAATGATATGACCACCAATAGAGCTACACGCATAATACATATAAATCACGACTCCATACACATCCGTCTTCTGTTCACTTTGTTGGTAATGTGAGGATATATGGAGTAAAACTGGAGCAATTGTCTACAGAACTCATCTTTGTCTTTTTCTTTGCTTATTTATCTCTTTTAGTGACAGGAATTGGCAGAGATTGAATGTTATTACAAGAATACGATTCTATCACAGGAACGTATTAGAATGTATTATTGTGATTCTTTTAATGATTTATTTAAATTAAGTACTACAGGACATTTTAATGTGACTTCATGACATTTCTTTGCATGATTCTTATAAGGCTTAATTTTCCTTAACAGTATAAGATAAGGCAACATAAGCAAACCCATTTCTAATTGATTTATTGACTTGAAAAATAGTGGTATATTTAAAGGGATAGTTCACTTTGAAATAAATTTTTGATATGTTTTAGATTACCTCAAGGGCATCTGAGATGTAGTTGTCTTTGCTTCTGCAGTAATTTCAATTTTGATATTTTTAGTATCAAACCATTCGTGTCTGTCAGTCATAAATGGAGGTATATGGGGTCCACCTCAAAGAGCATGCACAGAGAAGTCCAAATTAAACATGATGTAGTGACTCGTAAATGTAAGTACACATTGATGGCCTAAGACACGAAACGAGCGGTTTGTGTGAGAAAATGAACAGTATTTATATAGATTTTACCTCTTGTAACCACAGCCACATTCAAGTAATCTGAGTGCGCGGCACGGGCGCTTTGTGGCTGTGGTTACAAGAGGTAAAAATTATATAAATACTGTTTGTTTTCTCACACAAACCGCTTGTTTACCGCCGTCGGTGTATGAAAGATTGTATGAATGGGTGAATGTGAGGCAAACTGTAAAGCGCTTTGGTGGCCATTAGGTCTATGAAGGCGCTATATAAATGCAGTCCATTTACCATTTACCATTTGTTTCGTGTCTTAGGCCATCATTTTGTACTTACATTTACGAGTCATTAAATCATGTTTAATTTGGACTTCTCTGTGCATGCTCTTTGAGGTGGACCCCATAGACTTCCATTATATGACTGATAGACATGAACGGTTTGACCTAAAAATATCAAAATTGAAAATACTGTGGAAACAAAGACACCTACATCTTGGATGCCCTTGAGGTAAGCTAAAACATATCAAAAATTAATTTTAAAGTGAACTATCCCTTTAAGGGACGCTACACTCTAAAAAATGCTGGGTTGTTTTAACCCAATTTTGGGTAAAATATGGACAAACCCAGCCATTGGGTTACATTTTTAAATGATAATTTTAACCCAATAGTTGGGTTTGTCCATATTTTACCCAAAATTGGGTTAAAACAACCCAGCATTTTTTAGAGTGTAGTAATGTTTTAGTGTTTGTGAGCATAATGGGCATAGTTCAAGAGAGTGCGTCTTATGAATTACAAAGTGACAGTTTTCTTACAGCCGACCCGAGAAAAATGAAAAAATAGTGCAAAATAAATCTGTTTTTTAGTGGAAAGCAGCATTTATAAGGTACAGGATAACAATCTGAAAATGTGACATTGAACAATTTAATACAGGCACAACAGTCTCTTTTACTTTGGCATCGTTTCAAATATTTTTTGACGCATTGACCTGAACATCCTCCTTACTTGTGGTGTTTCCTTCTTTAATAAATGCATCTCAATTGTCAATGGGTTTTTAGCATAGATATACTCGGTGAAATAAAAGGTTACACAAATCAATAATAATGAATAAAACACACTCAACCTCTTTTTGTGAGAACATGGTATAGATGCAGAGGGAATTTAAAGCTGGCCCTATTAAATATTCTTCATTCATATATATATATATATATATATGAAGAGTTCAGATGCAAAAGCCTCTAAATGCCATTTGAAATTTTCTTCTTTAATGATGATTTTTATCAAACTTGTATATTTAAGTTCAGTAATTTCACTTAAATAACAATTAATAGGTAATTATCATTGCCATTTAAGTGAAATCACTGAACTTCAATATACAAGCTTGATAAAAATTATCATTATAGAAGAATTTTTCAAATGGCATTTAGAGGTTTTTGCATCTGAACTCTTCATATGGTCTTTGATTTGTCTTTGTAATCTTTTTCAAAATGACTTCCCCTAATCCAATCATTTGTCCTACACTTTTTTGTCTAATTGACCATCTTTTTTCACACTGAAATATGTCAACTTGCATAAGTAAATGGGATGTGAACTGTGTTGACCTTGATGTTATGTGGATTGGTTGCCATAATTTATTCCATTTATTCTCATACAACTTCACTCGTATAATCGTTACCATCTTTGTCTGAAATGTCATATTGCAGGCATTCAGATGGTTACACAATAGCAGTGATATTATGTATTTATAATTGTCTCACTACAAAGCTGCTTTTACACACTTTGCACTTAAAATCATTGTGCAAGCAGCAATTATAATAAAAGAACCAGTTGTATAGCTAATATAAGAGCTTTTCCTTTATATCCGAACTGATCTTTCATTAGCTAACTAACAGATCACTCTGACAGTTTCCATCTAGCATGTGGTGGATATTTCATCAAGCTGAAACCCTCCACAAACATTCACTTCTTGTAGTTTGTGCTTATTTAATCTGTTAAACGTGTTAAGGAGGATTCCGTCTGTCTAAGAATAATGGAAAACATCCATTAAGGAATGTTATGGCTGCCGCACCCGACTTTCAGACATATCAATTATGAATATGTAGGAATATTTCTTTTCAAAATGGGGATGGATGGTCCATATGAGAATTTCACAGAAAACGTCTGTCTCTCGCCTCTCTCGTGAGAGATGATCACGATCAAATGGAAAAAAGTTCAAGCCCTTTTTGAGAACAATAAATAAGTGAGATGTTGGCATCCAAACAAGCTTTACATATTAAGCTGTGTGAGGTTAATAGTGCTGTAGAGGGCACAAAAACACTGTTGTATGCATGACTGAATTTGAGCAGATGCATGTTTGTGTAGAGTTGCGTCTGCATGCATTTGTGTTTCTTCTCTTGAGTTCAGAACAGTGGGATGTCCTGGGCCTGGGGGATTGCACTCGGCAGCGAGGAGCGTCTAGTCTTTCTATGTTTTACATGCCAAATTGCCTTTCCCCCTCTGCTTTAGAAGTGAAGGCATGTTTTCCGAGAATAAAGATAAGAGAAGGTCCTCAGAAGATCAGTGCAATGTGACACTCATTCTGTGAGGCATTTGTTCAGTCAAACAGAAGGCCCACATTCACTGACCCACAGCATTTAATTACCTGCTGTTAAGTCGCTGTCTGTGCCGCTTAAGTGCGAGTAGCGCAACATAACAGTAAAACATAATAAAAGATCAATTGCTGAAGAATTATGGTGCAATTTAAGCGCAATTATTGCACGTGTTCGGAAGACTGAACAGGCACTACTGTTCAAAAGTTGCATTTATATGATCATGAATACAGTAAAACGGCACTATTGTGAAATATTATTACAATTTAAATAATTATGTTTACTATTTTAATATATCTTAAAATAAAACATTTTCCTGTGATGCAAAGCTGAATTTTTAGCATCGTTACTCCAGTCTTCAGTGTCACTTGATTCTTCAGACATCCTTGTAATATCAATTTGCTGCTTAAGAAACATTTCTTATTATTATCAATGTTGAAAACAGTTGTGCTGCTTCATATTTTTGTGGAAACTGTGATTTTTTTCTTTCTTTTCTTTCTTTGTTCAATGGAAAGTTCAAAAGAATAGCATTTATTTATAATTTTTTTACTGTATTTTTTAAATTAAATTCATAGCATATAATAAAAGCATAATTTTTTTGATAAAAAACAATAATTTGACCGTTTCCAAACTTTTGAACGGTATACATCATAAAGCTTTTCAAATTGCTTCAAATTATGTAATAGATATATTTATTAATAAATAATTGTAACTACAGTTACAATAAGGTTTTAGATAGCTTTTATTTTAATAAAACAATACTTTTTTAAATTCTTGAAAAACTCGAGCTGAATAAAATAAAAATTTAGCCTATATATATTTTCTAAATGCATGTTATAAATGTTAAATGTCTTCATACATTTTATTTCAAATGTCATGACGTATGAAACAGCAGATTTAACTACAACCAACCACTCTTAAGTTCAGGGCTCTTTTTGTTCAATTCATAAAATCTTGATTCTCAACACATTACCTTTATGTGTTTTTACTATATGTCACCTTACCGATGGTGCATTGTGCATATTATAGAGGAAGTGTTACCTGACTTTTTAAAATAGAACCCTAAGAGCTGATCTCTCAAGGTGAGGCTCGTATTGTCAGTCACTCTTCATTAGGTGTCTTTAGAGGTGCAGTGACCGTAATGCATTAGATCGCACAGCTACAGTATAAGAAAAGCTGACAGGTGGGCGAACAGGTGGAGCAAGTAGACTGAATTTAATCATAGCAATGACGGAGGCAACCCCTGCACACTAGTGCCCCATCAGAGCCGCTTTCTGCCATCCAGACACCTGCATGTAGAACTGCAGAGGTCAGAGGGAGAAACGCTGGGAGGCGAGAGGCAGGAAGAACTGCAAATGAGTGTGGAAACGATTGAAAGAATGGTAAAGAGAGAAAACAGCGGGAGGAGGTTGAATGCAATGCAAATCCAGACACCTTCTGGGTTCACCTCCACAGGCTTAACACACACACACAGGACACCATGCAGAATCTGCCGGGGCTGCAGTGACATTTCATTTGCTGCTGTAGGCAAGAATAGTAGTTCATTTTATTTGACAGCAGAAGTGATACAGACTTTCCCCTGAAAATCAGCACATATTTTTTAAGTATCCTGCCGATTCGTTCTGGTCCTACAAATTAATAAATGACCTCTTTCTTTCATTTCTGTATACCACTCAAAAGGTTTGTGTCAGTATTACTAAGGAATACTCCACTTTTTTTGGAAATAGGCTCATTTTACCCCTCTCCCAGAGTTAAACAGTCGAGTTTTACCGTTTTCGAATGTATTCAGCCGATTTTTTGATATTTAGAAGAATATCAGTAACCAGACAGTTTCTGGTCTAATTGACTTCCATAGTATTTTTTTTTCCTACCATGGAAGTCAATGGGACCAGAAACTGTCTTGTTTACTGATATTCTTCTAAATATCAGAAAATCGGCTTAATGGATTTGAAAACTGTAAAACTCAACTGTTAACTCTGGGGGAGTGGTAAAATGAGCCTATTTCCAAAAAAAAGTGGAGTATCCCTTTAACTAAGACGAGTTGATACTGTACATATGCGTGCAACTAAATCGCTCTGTCTTGCGGCGAAACTTTGTAAGCATTTACCTTAGCCCAGTTCATTCATTAGGATCCATACAGAGAAGCGACCAAACACCTCCATGTTTTCCCTATTTAAATACAGTTACACGAGTAGTGTAACTCGACCAAGAATGGTGAGACAAAATAAAACGGCGCTTTTCCTAAGCGTGTTGAAAACTATAATTTTTGGCGGAATAAATGGAAAAAAATTCTCCCTATTCATCAAAGAATCCTGAAAAAAAAATGTATCACGGTTTCCACAAAAATGTTAGGCAGCACAACTTTTTTCAATATAAATTAACATAGTAATAAGAAATGTTTCTTGAGCTACAAATCAGCATATTAGAATATTTCTGAAGGATCATGTGACACTGAAGACTGGAGTAATGAGGCTAAAAATGTAGCTTTGCCACCATAGGAATACATTACATTTTAAAATGCATTCAAATGGAAAACAGTTATTTTAAATTGTAATAATATTTCACAGTTACTGTTTTTACTGTATTAAAGAAATAAATGCAGCCTTGGTAAGCAGAATGTATGTTGAATGTTGTATACAGAATCCAGTAGGCTTAAAGATCTCCAGGGACACATATGGGAATGAGGTTTGCACACACAGCAGACAGTTACAGGTAACCAATGCTGCTCACGCACGGTCTGAGACATCAAACCCTCCCTCAGCCATTTTCCCCCTCAACACACTCAAGAGATGAGAATGAAAGCATGGACTCCTCATGAACCCCTGTAGGCTGTCTACCTCAAGTTCATTCATACTCCTAGTAACTCATTCATGTATTCATCTTTGCATTCTTTTATGTATAAATGCATGCATTTTTTTTCATGTTACCTTTTCCACTCTCTGTCTTAGCGTCATTCCCGCTTATTTGCAGGGTCTGCTTCACACACACATGATTTGGCACAGGTTTTACGTCAGCCTAACCTGTGGGGTGGGACGACCTGTCACTGACATGAGGTCCACAGATAGCAAACCACAATCATCCAACCATCCAATAAATTCCAAATGGACAAAATCAAGTCCCGCCCTACATGTTTTCTCCTTCGATTTAGCTATTTCACTCAAAATAGGGAAGAAAAGACTATAGAAACTTCCGTTTCATGGCAACTTTAATGACTTTATCTTGGTTTTTTTTTATGTAACGTTACATCAATAAACGTCATTTTAGAGGTTAGGTATCAGGTTGATCAGGTAGCTCTTTTAAGGTATCAGCTGCAAACTTCTAGAGTACATTTGTCCCTCGGTTTCATAGCACCCATGCTGCATTACCTGATTCAGCTCCAAAATGGTACCGTTGTCCAATTTGCCTGGTGTTAATTTTGGCTCCGCCCTGCCACTGGCATGTCTGCTGTTCAGAAATTAGCATAGCCTCACACCCTCTCTCATTCTGTGTGTCTGCTCCATCTGCCGTGCTCTAGTCACCAGCTTGCCTGCTCTGTGGCACTGTATTCCCAGCGCTCACGGCTAAACATGTGCGACACCCGCAGAAATCACCACTCGCCTTACAGCAGCATTGCAGGCACTGCACAATGTGTACTTGATGATCAGAACAAAGGCTATGTAAATTCAAAGATCAGTTTTATTACAGAAAATTTGAGTCAGAGCTTAGAATTATAGGGTAACAGTTCACAATAAGGTCCCATTAGTTAATGAATTAGCTAACATGAACTATATAGGGATGCATTTTACTGCATTTTTACTACCAGGGGCATATATCACCAGACAATGTAACTCCTAGGATCATTCTGGTGCTCAAACCCCTTCACCACGGTAAGGTGGCAGTACAAGGAGGGTTTACAGTACAAATTTTATTTGCTTTGATGCAGAAAAATCTTCTAAAAAGTAAAATTAAATAATACAAGATTGTCAGCAGTTAATCAAGAGAAGCAGTCCATTGTGAGCCATTCTTAGGACAATAGTAATGATAGTATAATCTCTAGACTTGTAATATACTTGACAGGTAGTAGGTACAAAATCATATATCTTGCCTAGAGCATCAGAATCACTGCCTCTTAAATCCCAATATAATCCACATATGTGACATATGGATGACTGCATTCCTGTTATGTAATCAATGTTCTTTGTGTGCCTATATTTCATGTTGGCTTCATCCATCACATGTGTAAGCAATATTCACACATTACAATGCTGAGCTCAGAACAGGCCACATGGCACCTGTGGCCAAGTATAGCTAGTCGTGTGTGTGTGTGTGTGTGTCTGTCCTAATTCCACATAAAATAGGTCAGCACTAACCAGCATCTGCTGGAATCTACATGTCCTCTGCATGCTAATTATAAAACGAATATTACGTCTCAATATACGTCCCTGCAGGCACTGACACTGATCTCCTATGTTTTTGTTTTTTTTTTCTTCTTGTTTTTTTTTTTTTTATCACGTAGTGTGCAAGTTAGTAGTGTGTGTAGGAACTGGACAGGTTGAAGTGAAGGGTTGCGTTCAAAAAGGAAAGATTGGCATGTCTATTTGTGTGGGCTGTAAAATGAGGTTGAAAGCTTTCTCCATTTCTTTTTTCACTCAGTCTCTGATACAGAGACACAGAAAGGTTAAAACGTAGAGCTGGAGCCCATCTGTATGAGAGTATGAGAGCTTTATCCATACCTGCACTGACGCACAAGGGCAACTGAATCATTTAAATGCATGGCGGCACACTCGAAGAAACACATTTGGTTGACAATCCAGTAGGAAAGAACAATCACAAATGTAGTTTTGGTAATGTTTCAATTGTCTCTCCTTGAAAGCAACAAGATTAAATGAGAATTCATTTGCTTCTCAGTGTAACATGTTTGTTGTGTCTTTCCCTGTTTTTTCCCCGTGACTAAGTTTTCAGTCTGTGCCTTTCTCATTCAGTTCACCTGCTGTTAATTAATTTACTCATTAGTTCCCTCATTTAGTCTCTGTGTATAAGCCCTTAGGCCTTGTCCACACTAATACGTTTTCGTTTGAAAACACATCTTTTTCTCTACATTTTGGCCTTCCATCCACACTGAAGGCCTGTACACACCTGGACGAATATCAGCGCGCGTTATTCGTCAGCGTTTTTCGACGCGTTTTTTGTGTTCAGACCCAAGCGATTTTCGCTGACGATAAGCCGAGTGAACATGCAAATTCATTCCCTGACATTAGATGGCACCAATTTGCTCTGCAATACCACTCTAAATCAGTTTTCTTTTATCAAGATGTTTGTAGTCCCTGTCGCGTTTGTCATGTAGTTCTTTATGTTCTAGCACCAACGAGACCAGCAGCTCTACATTCATCTTGCCTTGTATCTTCCTCATCTTATTTCTTCCTGGCAGGGCGTATATCTTCTTCGCCGTTGCACATGTGTGCTCGGCAAGACCGTTTTGTGTTTGAGCACCCCCAAGTTGTGTTTTACTGTAACTTCAGATGCTCCAAACACGTGAGCAAAAGCGGCATTCTCATTGGTAGGATAGTTTTTGACGCAGCGCGTCAAACTAAAAAAAACGAACCCGAGGCGTTCACACTCACATTGACGCCCTTTGTTTGGTCATGAGGCGTTAAACGTTGGCGAATAACGCGTGTGAAATTCCTCCCGGTGTGAACAGGCCTTGAGACTTTTTTTTTTTAGCAACGAAAATGTTTTTTGAAAAAGCTCTCCAAAATATATACCTTTGAAAACTGCGTTTTCATGTTGTAGTGTGGACTGTAGAAACGGAGGTATTTAAAAATGTTGACGCATGTGACGCATATTGAACCCATAGATATTCATGTTTAGACTGGTATTTTGCCCGCTATTTCCTTTTTACATTCACAGAGTTGCTAAAATATGTTACTTTGCACACTCTTCATATCACGGGCCTGTAAAGATGAAAGAAATTCAAAACAGCAATTCAAAACATGAACAGTTGTGTTTTCTTTTAGACCAAACAGATAATGGTGAGTGAGTGCGACCTGGACTTATCAGTGAATGGTGAGATATTTTGCTAAATAAAATGATCCTGCCAGAAGAACAGCATGAGAACTTAGTGTCTATTTCGTATTGTATTTTTTATCATCTCAGTGAGCTTTTATGAGGGTTTTACGCATGTGAGGTAAGGTGAATTTAGTGTCTTCCAACGTTTCAGTGTGGATGAGAAACTTTTGGAAAATGCTTTTGAAAACGTTAGTGTGGACAGAACGCTAGTGTGTACGTTTTTCAAATGTATCCGGATTAATAAAGAAAGAATGTGAGAATAATGTCTCACTGTGCTCAGATTTGGCAAAGTCTGCGTGAACAAGTGACTCATTTACAATTTCAGAACAAGAAACATATGAGAAAACAATGATATTGTGAAACAAAGCTCAGAACTCTATAGTCTTTTTTAATATATGAGGTATATAATTTACAACATAATAATGTATTTGCTTATTTATATCGTATATAATATTTATATTATTATGTTTAACACATTATAATATGATACATATTTTGTATTTATTTACATATGTATATTTGTCATATTTGTGCAATTATATTTATACTAATATGTAATTTTGTTTTATGTACAACATTTTACAATAATAGTTATTAAATTATATTTATGATTAAATTTAATATACAGCTCCAACAAACTTCCAAGTGGACCGCATATGTGTGTGTGGTCCTGGTAAACCCTAATTTATGTGGACAAAGTTGGCAATATTCTAAATCCTTGTCCTCGTGTGGACATGTTTTGGTTCCCATGAGGAAAACAGCTTATAATTCATTGTAAGTGATGTTTTTTTTGAAAAATGTAAAAATGCAGAAAGTTTTTTTTTTTTGTTATGGGTAGGTTTAGGGTTAGGGATCGAATATATAATTTAAACAGTATAAATATTGTGTAATTGGAATATATTGATACTAAAATACAGCAGAAATATGTCAGCCTTTAGTGTATGAGCCCTTCAAATCATAATTTGACTTATTTCCTAATAAATAAACCATAATATTCTATGGAAAAAACATGTATGGAAGAAGATAATTTTGTCCAGTGGAAAATGATAGTTAGTTAACCACTTTATTAATCCCACTGGGGGCAATTACAATAGGGCTTAAAACTAAACATAATACATATTACAGCATGCTTCAAAATTAAATCAATTGCGCATAAATCCCTAGTAAATAACAAATTGAGAATCCTTTGAGAAATTCAAATTACATATACGCCTCTGGAATAAAAGTAAACTTGTAGCGTTTAGTCATCAATACTCTGAAACCGCCTACCCAAAGGCATTATGTGTCTGTGCAAGTGGTGCATATCATTACCCATAACTCAATACTCCAGGCCTTCCTTGCTGCTCGTAATACTCAGTTAAACTCCACAGACAGAGGCACATCGGTCATTTTTGAACAAGTTATTCACAAATGATTCTTTATAAGCGAAAGTGATAAAACCAACATACAAATACAATAATCTCAATAAAAGTGTTATAGAAGGTTTTAATATAGATCTCTGTACACAGAAGCAGTTTAGTTTCCTTAGAACATAGAGTTCTTGATAAGCCTTCTTAATCTCCTCTGTGTTCTGCTAAAACATTGAACAAAGAGTTGTATCAAAAATAGTTCCAAGATATTTCAGCCTGCTTTCATTATTAATATGTGGGTAACGTAACATTTACAGGTACAAAATGTGCTTTTTTATCATCATAAGCAGGGAGAGGAGGACTGAATCATCTGCTTATTTAACATGACAATTAGCCTAAGAACTTTCGTTTGTTTATGAAGAGAATCGATGACAATATGTGTTAAGTGTATCCAATAAGACTCGCATTTAACCTGACCCTTTGGTGCCTAGTACATGTCAAAAAGTCCAAAATCCATAAGACCAACCCATGACTGACATTAAAGTCATTAACATGTTTTTGTTTTGCTAAAATACTGGGATGTCATGTGTGAAACGATGAGGAGTAATCAACAAACAGCAGCCTAGCAGGGACAGTTGCATCATCCATACCTCTTTTAGCATGACATTCAAACTGTAATGGGTTTAACTTCTCACCCACGACTGTCATAAGCTGTAACTTAACCTCCCTTTCCAGGCCGGTAATCATTAAAAGAGTGAGATTTCTCACACTTCTCACACATGGATGAGGACTATTACAGAGACGAACTATACCCTGATCCAATGAATCTTAAAACTATGAGTGAAACACCAAACTGATCTACTGATTGATTATGATTTATTACACACAATGATTATGGTTCTACTACAGTTGCCATCTGGTCCAGAAGCTTTGTTAAAAAGGATTTTATTTATATATATATATATATATATATATATATATATAGTTATTTATTACATTAGGAATATATAAATTCAGAAAGGCAGAGGGACTCTGTTTGTTGGTCATGAAAGTGGTTTCTTTATGACAGGTGGATGAAATGGTTTAAAAAATAAAAGGAATTGGTAACATCAACTGAAAAGGAAAATAATTTAGAGGCATAGCAAGCTGTTACATTTTGAAGAGCAATTCCGAAGACAAACAAGACCAGAAATGTGCATTGAGAAAGTAAATAGTCCATTTTGATTTCAGAACCTCTGTAATTTTATCCTTAAAACTCGTATTACTCATCAAAACCAGAAGGTTTGAATTAGCGCCACTGCCTGCAAGAGATGAGGATGGTCATTTGGCACAGAGGATGACGCATATGTGCTGTCTGGATTCATATTTAGAGATAAAACGCGCACGCACACCCACTGCTTCAGTGTCTGAGACGCATATGTAAGTACACAAACACTTATTCGTGCACTGTGCCTGTGAAATTGCACCCTTGTATCGTAGCCGTAGTCATCCAACCTGTTCTTCTAGAGATGCATTTTTTTTTAGTTTCACCTTGAAAAGAAACTTCATGTGCACACATCAGTTTCACAGTAAAAGCAGCGTGTCGGTTCAGAACTGTCCAAGCAAAAGGTCAGTCCTGATGTGTGTGTGCTGAATAAAAGGCCAGCGGGCTTTTTGGCAGGCTGCAATATTTATGTATCTTTAGAATCTCGTTAGAAGTGTGAAAAATCTCTATTTTTTTTTAGCTCTCTTTGAGATAAGATATATTTTGTTGAATTCAGACGAAAGGGTATAGAACAAATATAAGTTATTTTACAGATCATTTCCTCTCATTAATAACTCATTGGCATTTCATGCAAAAACATGCTGAAAAGTGGATGGTGAAATTTTGTGTCCTAGTCCTTTAGACTTGGGATGCGCGATATATACAGTAGGCCATCATATCAGTATCAGATGATAATGTTAATTTTTAATGTTATCTTTATCAGCCCGAAAATTTGACCAATATATTAAAGCCAATAAATAATGGATTATTTCCTTCAGCTGAGACACTTCAGATGCGTGCTGGATTTGAATTGGCTTAAAATATGATTGAAATCACTTCAAAAAGAAAAATACGGTTACGGGCAACATGTATAACGAAAGTCTGTCGTATAGGCTATGCATAAAATCATAATGAGAACATAATTTAGTGTTAGGGACATTGTTTTTAATGGTGAGACTTTTGTTTTTGTAATCAGCCTCAAATTAAATTATATAAAGAATTTGGGTTTAGATTTATCTGGTTATTTATGGCTCGTTTCCACTGAGTGGTACGGTACGGTACAGTTCGGTTCGGTACGCAATTATTTGCGTTTCCACTGTCAAAACTTGTGAATGGTACCAAAAAGCCGAACCGTACCGTACCACTTTTTGGGTACCCTTCCGTTGGGGTACCTAGCACAGTGAAAGGGTACTAAAAGGTGGAGCTAGACTCACTGCAGAACGGTGATTGGTGGACAGAGTGTCGTCACTCGCGCGTGCTACAAGGGCATTAGAAGTATATGCAGTTGAAATATAATTCTACTGTTATTGTGTCACGAAATGTAGTTTTAAGAGTTTTTCAGGCGAGAAAGTAGTTTTTTAAAGCTCAAATCTGTGGTTTATTTATAGATTTATGATAATTTGACTGAGATCCATTCTAAGCGATCACCGGACGCTCGCGCTCGTGTCCCCCGCCTGGAACAGCCTTTCCTCGGCTAGTCGTTCTGATGTTTGCCGCTGAATCGGATTTCTTTGTAGTGGTTAAACATGAGATATAGTTCGTCTTGTATAAACCTAACAGGTGATCTTTGGTCTCGTGAATCTATAATTCGTTCCCTGGCCAATAGTTTTGGCAGAAGGCTACGTGAAGTTTCATATCTTTGAGCGCTGAGTATATTTGACTGACTGAATTGTTTCTTGATGTTATATTTAAGCTTTACTGTATATCGTTTTGTACTTTTTACTTATACTTGTATAATGGCTATTATTGATAAAACTGAAATTCAACAAAAAAGAGATAGTTTTGTCATTTTTTTATTTTACTACAAGATCATCTGTATGTTTATTGCAACATTTGTACCAATGCGATATGCAATACATTACATTACATATTGCCTGGAATATGTTTTTAATATAAATATAAATAAATATAAATATTTTTTAAATTTAAACGAAAAGAGGCAGGTTTGTTTTATATTTAATTTTGTTATAAATATACAATGTTATAGGCTACATGCAGAACATAATCAATAGGCTGCGTTGCCTGAACCACATTTGTTTGCTTTAGAATGTTTAAAATGTATTAAAATGAAATCGAAAAGAAGCAGAGTGGTGTTTTATAACATATTTCGTTTTATTGTAGCCTAAAATGAACATGATAACCGGAGTCGCAGAGCCAGAGCGAGCAGAGTGCCGCGCTTAAGAACGCGCTCTTCCGCAGCATTACTGGACGCGCGTCCTCGGGATCATTCTCCTGAGTCGGACTTTGCGTTGGCTTCTTGGAAACGCCTAATGCCAGCGCTTGTTTCTAGTGACAAACATGCCGAGAAGCAAGAACAAGATCTGCTGTCTGTCATCCATTGTTGTTTACTATGTCGCTTTCTTCGCGCGAAAATGACGTCGATCGCTTCTTTCCAGCATACCACGCCTATCAAGTAAGGGTACTGTTGGCGGTGGAAACGCAAGCCTGATCATGGTGTACCCGACCCGACCCGTACTGTACTGTACCGAACCGTACCGTACCCCTCAGTGGAAACAAGCCATTATTGGTTATCTGCTTTCAAATAAAACGATTTATCGGCCAATTTATTGGTTGTCGGCTTTCAAATATAAAGAATTATTGCTGTGGCCAAGATTTTCATATCGGTGCATCCCTATACATACTGTAGCCTATACTATAGACTATCTGGTAACAGTGTTTGCTTAGTGGTTAATTCATGCAAGGTTGTGGGTTCAAAACCTGCAAGGCAAACCTGAGGTTATTACATTGAACAAGTATGAAATCATTTAGCACAAAAGTACCCTAAATTGTTTTTCATGTCTCCATCTTTCACGTCTTAATGTATTTCAACATATCCACCTCTTGGTCAAGATCGTGTAATGACAATGCAAGAGTCGATCACTCTGTAGTCAGTTCATGTGTGAGAAAGAACTGAAAAGCTACACACTCCATCAGTTTAAAGAATTGTTGCCACATATAACATGCTAGAAACATAATATAAGGATCCAATCATAGACTCTTAAGCATTTGCCTATTTAAATCCCGAAAGTAATTAGTTTTTTTGGGGGGCGTGGCAGTTTGTTTGCAACTCCCATAATTTGTTTGTTGAAATTGAAACAAAAAAAGCAAAAATGGGGGTATGTAACACCATAAGTAAGAATAAAAAAATGTGTGTCAGTGTCAGTGAAGTGAAAGCATGGTGGATATTAAAATGCTTTTCCTGTGAGGCTGATGAGTCACAGATAGAATGATGGCATGTGTCATATGTAGGCGCTAGACACCACACAGATGGAGCAGATGAGTGTCTCGCTCCCTCTCATTTCTTACCATTTATTTAAAGAGTCAAAGGCAGTCTGACTGTCAGCCCAGACTCAACACTGGGCAACAGCATTCTTGATTAGAGAAAATGATGTTTTATAGTGTCTTCAAATGACGAGGAATAGTTTACCTATGTTCTATCATTTACTCACCCTTCGGTTGTTCTAAACCGGTATTATCTTGAAACCCAAAAAGTGCTCCTGTTTTACATATAATAGAAGTGAATGGTGATTTATACTTCCAAGCTCCAAAAAACACCACAAAGAGTCTATACATAACTAATGCACTATAATAAAGTCTGAAGTTATGTGTTAGGTTTGCATGAGGAGCGGATTGCCAATAAAAGCTCTATTTTTAATATAACAGCAAAGCTCTTGCGAGGTGTATATTATCAGTGAATAATGACTGTAGTGTATTTATACCACAGTACTTTCATGATAATCTTATGGCGCTTTTTTTTTTTTTTTTTGCTAGCTTGAATTTAACAAATTTCCTTGCCATTCATTTTTTTTTATATTATTATTATTTTTGTAAAACATTATTTTTTTTATTATAAACACTTTGCTGACAGATAAAAGCATATGCGATATGAAGAGGTTGCAGATATTCTGATTCATCTTTGTGAATAACCGTATACTAATATTATTATAGAAAACAATTTTTTTTTTTTTTATTTATTTTTTTTTTTTACAAGTGATCAGTCCCACAGAATTCAGAAACATTTGTGAATTCTTGCAGATTTGGTCAAGTCTGTTTTTAAATTTGTTCTTTGAGAAAAAAACATTTCAGTATTTCAATAATGGGATATCGTTTCTGCTTTACTACGGATTCTACTACATAATATTCGCTCCATCACTGTACGTTTTTTAATTACCAGCAATTAGTCATAAATTGTAGGCTATCTCTGGAACTCAGAACTAGAGCCATTTTTCTTTTTAATCAGCCTAAAAAAATTCATCAAAGTCAAGTGACATCCATTAATGTCGCAATCCACACAAGTGATTTTCTGTTTTTGAGTTTCTGTTCTGTGTTAAAGTGGTTTTGTGTTTATATGATTCATATGTTATTACTCGTTTAGAATATTGCTCTTTATACACATCTAAAAAAATAAAGAGCCTGAACCATACTGGAATAAATCTGTTTGAGTAATGTCAAGTAAGTGCCCTAAAGTTATTCTCACATCAGCAAAATGACCAAATCAGGTCTATTTTCAGAATCACATTCAATCTGAATAGCCATTTGCAAACCAGTTTACCAGTGTATTATCATCAGATTTATTTTTAAACGAAACGCCACCTTTTAAAGAGAAAAAATGTAGGACAAGACTTGACGTCCTGTGAAAATATACATCATTGTAGCAGCAATAATTTGCAAGGATGTGTATACAAATGAAATATAATACAAATAAATTTTTTGTATATGTATATATAAAAAAATTCACCAGAAATATCTTATTTTTTCTTAATCTATCGTTCCATCTATTGTTTTGTCTTTCCTGCCATCTATCCATCCTAAATACTTGTATCCTTATTCTAAGACCAATAGTCCTATGATTTCCAGGCTACGGAAAAGACAGATGGAATTGTGGAATCCAGTCATAAAAACAGAATTGGCGCGGAATTTGTAATCTTAAATTATATAAAATCTTAAATTAATAAATTAAAAGTTGCGTATTGTCTGTGAATATTAAACCTCAAGAAGACTAAATATGAATTCTATTTAAATTTAAATTTTGGATATTCCCTTGTGTATAAAATAAATGTATAAAATAATAGTAATAATAGTAACTCAGTGAGAAACAGTATTATAGTTGCACACGTGCAAAAACCACATATACATATTCATAACATGCAATTATTACCTCAGGTAACAATTCACCTTTGGCAAAGCCCCGCCCCCCTTAGTTACTGTTGCTACATCCGTCAAACTTCATCTGCGCTCTATGGCTTATGCTGTAACAGCTCTTCCTGCTGAAATGTTATCAAACTTTTATAAAGCAGCAAATAAAGTGTCCGATAGAAGTAGGCAAAAGCATGAAGAATGCATGTAGGGACTCTCATTCTGTTACTGTGTTAGTGTGGGGCTATTTTGAGCCGTGTTATTTGTATTAACTAGCGATTTCTTTTTACTTATTATATGCCCCCATATACTAGCATTATATGCTAAACAGTTTTTAGAGATAAAACTCTACATTCGATTATCACGAAAACAAATCTCAGAGAACGGTCGACTAGGTACCAATGTGTTTTTAGACCAAAGGTTCATTTTGTGCCGGAGTTCTCCTTTAAGGATGGAACTTAGCTGAAGAATAACCAGAGTCTTTGTTTACAGATGCAGATGGAGTCGCTGGGCACAGGCTGATGACTTCCGTGCGAAGGTTAGCAGGTGATCGATGGATGGAACTCAGGTAGGTAGCAGTTAAGTAGTGTGATAGTCTGTAGAGACAAGACCAGACAATGAGTGTGTGAAGAGGAGTTGAACATATAGGGAGGTGAACTGATGAGGTGATGGTGATTAAAACTCGGTGAACGAGTGGAAGGAGTGAGTGAAGCTGGTGGAATCTACACAGTAGATTAGATATGGCTGTATCAAAAAACAATACAAGGTATGGAGTGCATTATAATCAAGAATATGTTTAACTCCACTAAGTATTGTAAGGCTTTTGGAGACTTTAGAAGTTATGTGTCGGTTGTGGGCATTCTAGTCTCGTGTAGCCAGACCTTCAGACTGACGGCTGAAGGTCTGGAATTCATAGCAGCTTTCTTTGGCCAAGGCCCGCCCATAAGGCCGTTTGACCGACATGTCAAACAACCAATTACAATTCGTTTCATTCAGCGTCACGTTTCGGGGCGTGGAAATGTCCCCATAACAACAGACCGGTGTGCAACAAGTCAGTCAGCAGTCACCGGAGGCGCTCGTTAACAACGCTCCGCGTTATTAAATTCACCCACGAACTCGCGCTCATGTCCATCTTATGCCCGCTTTGTCACACGGCCAGTTCAACCTCGTATAAATCAGGTTATGTGTGTAAATCACGTGCCCGCTCACGAGCGCTTATTCTTAACAGACACACTGTCCCTGGCGCTGCTTGTTAGCACAGTTATGTTCATAAAGCGCTCCCCGTTCGCGGTAACCGGCTCGTCTCATTCAAGTCAGCCAGCTGTAACGTTAGCTGTCAGCGAGCTGCTGCACATTGAATACTCGCGTGAGTCAGGCAGCGAATGTAAGTTACGTCCCTGCCCCAGCGCGCTCACGCCTACTAAATAAACGCCTCACCTCCGGCGCCGCGCACTCGCTACATTCCCTTTAGCCTTTAGTTTAGCACATCTAGTGGATGCATAACGCAAACCCAGTCAAACGTTTGACTCTGCAGTATCTTATGTGCCTTATAATCCAGTGTGCGCCCTATATATGAATACTGAATCGGCCAGCTGCGATGTCAGCGTCTGTTGTTTCATGTTTGCCCACAAACTTAACTTGATCTTCCATAATAGATGGAGGGGACATACAACTATGTTTAGCTGATCTTGATTAATGCTCATTGTCACTCATATAAACACAACAGGTTTTCTTCCGCAATCACACGTCTGCACTTTGTTTCCCGGTGGACCGAAAATAAACGCGACACTGACACCCCCCGGAAATCCGATAAAATTCAACCAATCAGATGATGACTTCGACATTCCTGAAGTGTTTCCAGTTAAGTGTACCATATGCATCAGACGTTTAGCCAACGTTCCGTGGGCGTGACGTCTGAGGCTGAGACTATGGGCATTCCAACTTAACTTATAGTCTATCGTTACACCAAATACATTTATTTCCTGAACATTTTCAATGTGATACTTCCAAAAAACATCACTTTAGATTTATCTAGATTTGAGGATAATATATTACTTTCCATCCATTGTTTTAAATTTACTTAGTTCTTTGTTTATAACGCTAATCACAATCAGTACCTCAAAACTGTCATTACTATAGAAAATGTTTGTATCATCAGCCTACAATACATATTTAACCAATTGAGAAACATTAAAAATATCATTAATATACAAATTAAATAATTTGGGGCCCAATACTGATCCCTGAGGGACACCACAAGCAATGTCAAGACATCGGAGAGCTCACCCATTTGTTTTTACTGTACTCTGTCGCTCAAATAACTTTTCACCCAGTTCTCAGCCACCCCCCGTATTCCATATCATTCTAATTTCTTAAGTAATAATTATATCATGGTTGATGGTATCAAAAGCAATGTTGAAAGCAATAAAGATTCCTATTGCATGTTTTTTTTTGTTAAAATAATATTATAATAAAATTATTTATAATACAATTATTATTATTATTATTAAAACTTTATTTTTTAAGGAAGAATCACAATTTGTCTTCCATGTTTTAATTTTAACAGTAAAGCTCGGTGTTGTGCACTTTGCTTGACAAAAAAAAGTTTGTTTAATTTCATATGATTAAAAGATTAATTAAATGAATGTTTTTTATGCCTTCATTTAAATGCCAGAAAAATGCAAATACACAACACATAATTCCTAAAATAAAAAAAATAAAAACATTTTATAGAATAGATTCTTAAATCATTGATTATTCAAATTTAAATGAACCATTAAAATGGAATTCAGAAAAAAAACTATAATTTGGTAAAAATACAACGGAATTTAATTTCTTTTCATAGGGCCCTAAACATTTTTTCTTTTCAACTTTTAATAAATTATTGTTAAATTGCACATTTTTCATGATTTCTATTAGTTAGATATGCTTTTTGATTCCCAAAATTTAATTTAACCATTAAAATGGGAGTCCAAAAAAATGTAAAAGGAAAAAACAGAATCCAGAAAAAAATAAAACCGATTTCAAGGGATTTCTACGACGTTTCCATTTGTTTGTCGTTACTGTTGTATCTCAGTTGAGAACGTTGTTCTGTGTGTGTGTACAGCATAGAGATACTGAGCAACAGAAAAATGTATTTCAATTCTGATATGATCATTCTTTTAATCAATAGCTCAGTGCCGAACAGTTGGCCCATGTTTACTTTAACACCATACATACAATGCAAATACTTCCAATCAAATTCTCTCAATGAAACTCAAGCATCACAAACATTATGCCTAGATACATCCTTGGATCGTTTCACTCGGATGGTTGCCGTTGTGTGATGGAATTCTGTCCATCCCACGTCACTTTGTCATTGTCGTGTCTCCTCCTCCCCTCACATAACCTTGTGACCTTTGAGCTCTTTCATGATGTCACACCATAGGACTCCGTGCCCTCTGACCCCAGGACCTGTTGCTTGCACTCACGACCAGTGGGAACGCAGGGTCTTCTGCACGCTCTGATCCCACAGTGACACACATGAGAACAGGGGGAAGGGTGGGAGAAAACCAGCAAGTATTGATACTCCTCAGTAACAGAGTCTGTTGAATATCTAAACCGTGGCTCGCTCTTTGTTCGGCCGACAAATGCACTACAATTGATTTGAAGCTGAATACTAAGAGGAGCATCAGTCTTGAAGGCTTTCTTCTTCCCAGGCTTTCTGAGTTCGAAGGGTCATGCCAAGAGAAGGGTTGGTCAGTATGTGAGAATACGCCACACCTAATTAATGGAGACGAGCCTGTGGTTCATAACATACTTAAAGGAATATTGTGTTAGGTTATTTTCAACTTAATGTCTATTGGCGCCATCTGTGCCATGCTGTCGTTTACCTCAAACAATGATTTCCGCTCGTCCCTCTGTGAGTAAAATGAACCGGGGACGCAATTACAGCGAAACATTAGAAACGAAAACATGGCAATGAAGTAGAAAGCACTTTGAGTGCACAAAATTATACTGTTTTGAAAGTAGAACTCACTAAAATAGTTATTTTTGGAAACTTGATTGAGAACGCAGACACGCTTCACGACGTGTGAAGTCAAGCTTTTGTAGCTAGTATTTGTGTTCACTTAACTGGTGTATGATTTTGATCTGCAGTAATGCATGTATAAAAGCACCTGTCAGAAAAAAAGCACCTGCCAGTTTCGCAAGTAAAATGACTAAACATAATAATTAATGGGAGATAAATTGATTACTGAATCAAAAAAAGTTTGATTCAGTCTTTATTCAGCTCGAGTCAGTGTTGATTCAGTTTAGTTCAATAACAGACTCGATGTTGCAAACACAAATTTTGAAAAAAAAAATGCATTGATTCAGTCATAAAGCAGAAGATTGTAGTCGTTATTCAGCTCAATTCAGTTTAAGTTTTGATAGTATATAAAGATAAGCAGATTAATATAAATATAGAGTTTTATATCTTCTAAACCAAAAACAAAGCCATTTTTTTCCACTAATAAGATTTTTTTAAGAAAATTCTTCTTCTTTTTTTTTTTTTTTATGGTTGAAAGACTTCAAAATATTGCTGTTTGTTTGAGCAGCCTGTCCTGGAGTTCCAATATAGAGTGTGATCTGTTAGCATTCCCATTCAACTTGATTGCAAATTCTCAATAACCCTGAATATTCCCTCAAGAGCTCAGTCACAGATAGATATTTTAATGAGTTCTTGTGCTGGTATGTCTATAAGCTAGAGAGTGCAAGAGTGCCTGAAGGACTAAACCATCACGAATCATTACCATGTCAGCGAACACTCAAACATAGAGATAGAAGGACGGAGAAAAGAGTTTGATTTGATTAAGTCCGCAGACTCTCATGATTTACCGCTACATGTGGACGCCCTCACATTCACACAGAGAGTAAAGCAGCTCTTCTGAGACTTTTAATGATTATAGCACATCTCCGCAGGCACTTCCGAGACAGATGAAGATGAGAGAGAGGACAAGTGTGGCACATTAGAGTTAGAGAAAAGCAGAGCTGAGGAAGACAGTGAAAGACAAAGAAATAGTACAAAAGGAAAGGGAGTTTGTGAAAGTGTGTTTATCAACGTTTGGCTTTTGTCATAATGGAGAAATACAGATCCACTGAACTATTTAGGATGGTAGAAGGGTTTTTTTTTTTTATCTTAAAGAGTTCCCATTTATGTTGCTCCCTGTTGCTTGCAGTCAATTTGCTTTTTAGTAAACCGTTTCATACCCTTTATGATTCACTTATAATACACTCTGATTTATAGTGTACATCCAGTGTACACTCACTAATGCATTAGCCAAAATTGCACACATTATTTTCCCCCCATTAACTCATCTTGATATTTGAAGTGTTTTATCTTTCGTCAGTAACTAATTAATTGTAAAATTGGAAGAAATTATAGTTTGGTGGATCATTCAGATATTCAAATATTTCTATGTCTAATTAAATACTCTTTTACTTTTGTGTACTTGTTGACCATTTGTTTGATTCTCCTGTTATTTTAACGTATACTCACATACATTACATACAGCTGTTTTTTAACATTGATAATAATAAGAAATGTTTCTTGAGCTGCAAATCAGCATATTAGAATGATTTCTGAAGGATCATGTGACTCTGAAGACTGGTGTAATAATGCTGAATATTCGCATCACAGGAATGAATTGCATTTATAAATGAAGAGTTCAGATGCAAAAGCCTTTAAGTGCCATTTGAAACTTTCTTCTAGAATGATAATTTTTATCAAGCTTGTATATTTAAGTTCACTGATTTCACTTAAATGGCAATGGTGATTACCTATTAATTGTTATTTAAGTGAAATTACTGAACTTAAATATACAAGTTTGATAAAAATCATCATTCAAGAAGAAAATTTCAAATGACATTTAGAGGCTTTTGCATCTGAACTCTTCAAATATATTACAATAGAAAAAAAGTTATGTTAATAATATTTCACAACATCACGGTTTCTATTGTATTTTTAATTTGCAAATAATTTCATCCATGGTGAGCATAATAGACGTCTTTCAAAAGTATTAAAAAAATGTACCAACCCCACACTTTTGATTTACTTATTTTAAAGTGTAAGTTGCATTGTAAGATAAATTACATATGAAGTATTTGTTTATCGGCATGTACTATTTACATCACCATCCCAATATTTTTGTGATCTCCTTCCGCCACTACATGGCACTCACTTTCATTTATAGAAAATAGTGAATGAGTATTATTTCAGACATAGAAACACATTAGGATCTGACAGAGCCAGTAGATTCCTGAATCAAATGAACTCTGGGTTTTATGGTTATGCAAAGTTACCACTAATCTTATCAAAACTTTGCTGACACTGGCAGGGATACGGGATGGCCTGGGCCCACCATTGAACGAAGCTTAGCCACTCTGCTCACAGTTGCTCTTTCTCTCTTTTTTATCTTGACCAGAATTGAGTTTATTTAGAAATAGAGCCCTCTCTTTACGACCACAACACACAGGAGACTTTTCAGGTGTGTGTGCAAACTTTGCCCCAGTGCCAACAACAGTGTGAAAAACCAACACATTCTCATCCCAAGATGTCATCTAACTGACGCTTTTGACCATCCGTCAACATCCGACGCTTTAGGGCAAACCCTTTAACATCAGTTAGATGACGCTATCCTCGGGCTTTACCTTTAGCGTCAGTTAGATGACGCGAGTATGTTTAGGTCTGGGGTAGGGTTAGGATTAGATAGCGTCATCTAACTGACGTTAAAAGGTGCCCTAAAGCGTCGGATGTTGACGTATGGTCAAAAGCATCCGTTAGATGACGTCTTGGGATGAGAATGGGCTTGGCAAACGGTAAATTGCTAAACAGTTGGGTAAATACAACATGATTAAATGCGGAGATGATTAATAAAGCAGCGTCAAAAGTTAACATAAAAGGCACGTTGGCTTGTTAAAGGCTATATGTGACACATTTAACATCTCCCTCAAATGTATATACTGCACGGAAAGGAATTTTAATAATGTAATTTAATGCACAAATAAATGCGAGTCCTGTTCGTTTGTACTCAGAAACTGGTGCCATTTTGCACAAGTAGACAGTACAAATGGAAATTGATCACATTGTATTGTGTGTTAAATTACAGATTTTATATTCTGGCATTACAAAGGGATTACAGATTTCTAAAAAGAAAACTGTCTGAAAGTTTAGACCATGAAAAAAAGAATTTGTTGTCATGCAGCAAAATGCTACTATTAGGCAGCTCAGATCTGGCAAATACACTGAGCATTTGCCTGAAGGAAACAGAGTTGTTATACTACTTTTCTAAGCCAAAAATATATGCAATTGTGCAGTTTGAACCTCAAGATGATGGCACAAATTCCTTTTTGAGTGGAGCAAGTGGATTCTGGTCCAACTAATTGTCCTGGCAGGATGATATAAATCAAAGTACTCAAGGGAAACGTGTTTTACTCTTAAATGCAGTCACTATATTTCAACAGACAATGTCCATATATTTGTCAGAACTGGGAATGCTGCCACATACAGTGATGAAAATTAAACCATAAATTCTTTACTCTAAAAGATTATTTTGACACAGATGAGTTGTAAGGACTCTCTTCAGGGCAAGTATTACACTGTAAAAAAATATTGTTGGTTTAACTTAAAAAAGTAAGTAACCTGGTTGCCTTAATTTTAAGTTGATTGAACTGGAAAAAGTGAGTTAATACAATGAAGTAGATTAATTTAACCATCAGAAACTCAAAATAATAAGTTATGTCAACTAAATAAATTATTATAAAGTTGATTTGACAAAAGAAAATATGTTGTGATAACAAATCTTGAAAATATTTTTTACAGTGTCGACGAGCCTTTCGGAAAGGGCTGGTAATAAGGATGTGCTTCAGATTACTCAATATAATTGGCTCAAGAAACTGCTAGCTATCCCCTTGAATTAATACTGTTATAATTAACAGCATTCCGAAGAAATCACACTGTTTCATGTATTTCATTAGTCAGAATATCAGTCATTTGATTTGCCATTACTGTTCACTTGGTTAATTACATAAATTTAGCCTTTAAGTCAAGTCAAGTCACATTTATTTATATAGCGCTTTTCACAATACAGATTGTATCAAAGCAGCTTCACAGTGATATTTCCTTTATTGGAAATATATTTACAACTATATTAATTTCCAAACTATGTCAATTATTCAATAATATTCTGAGCATTTCCTGACTTATGTGTTTTGATATTTCTCTTCTTTACATTTATGCGCTTTGGATTTGTGGTAATAGTTTATGGATGGGAAAATGTAAATCTCAAAAGTAACTTTTTCAAACGAATTGATGATTAGATTCTGAAATGTTATGAAAATGGGCCAAATGTGGTAGAGCAGGAGAGGAGGGGATAAAAAAGAGAGACATAAACAAAAAAACACTCCTGAAGAGGATGGTGCAGACAAAACCTCAATATGACTTAATGTAGGGTATTAGAGGCTTCAGGATTTGTAGCGAAAGGAGGATTGGTGGTGTTGTATGATCATTTTGATTGTCCCTTCAAATGCACACATACACAACATCTAGCCGTGAGTCACTAGATCCGCATTAGCTCTGGGCTAATCCTCATGTGTGCAGGGGACCAAGGGACCGAGGAGGAGGAGGAGAAGATTTCACTCTGAGGGTGGATATGCTCTCAAACCAGTCATTTCCAATTAGACATTTCCATTTCTCTAGCTTTCTTATTCTCTTTCTCTTTCTTTTTCCCTTTTGACAAAAGATGTTTGCACCTTTTCTTCAACCTGGGCCAAAAAAAAAAAGCTTTTTAAAGGTAATCTGCACTGTAAAAATAAAACAAATAAATAAATTAAAACCTTAAAATTCAAAAAGGTTAAAAGCATGTAGGCAACATTTAGCTTTTGCGGTAATTGACTTAAATGTAATATAATTTAGTATTAATATTACTATTAAAAATGAGGAAACAGTTCAGGCTCTGACATGTCCAGGGAGAACCAATGAGCTACTGAGACGTGAGTATGCGTGAACCAAGCAGATGACATGAATGATGGGGCAAAAATGAAAGGTTTTTGGTTTCTCATGGGCTATCTTGTTGATTAAAACTACTTTATTCACGTTACACCGATGAGCCAAATCATTATTTATCACACACCAGCCTAATATGCTAGTATGCTGCCCAATCATCGCCCATCCACCGAGACATGGACTTGACCTGAAGGTGTTCATGGTCTCTGGCCCAAAACATAGCAGCAGATACCTTAAGTCCTGTAGGTTGTGATGTAGACCCGTGTTGCTCAAACTTGATCAAGTTGCTCAATTGGATTGAGATCTAGGAAATTTGGAGGCCAGAGCAACACATTAAACTCTTCCTCATGTTCCTTAAACCATTTCTGAACAGCATGTGGCAGGGTGCTTTATCCAGCTGAAAGAGGAACTTCCATCAGGGAACACCATTGTCATGAAGGGGTGTACCTGGTCAGCAACAATGTTTATGTTGGTGGCATGTGTCAAATTTACGTCCTTATGATTGGCAGACCCAGGGTTTCCCAGCAGAACATTGCTCAGAGCATCACGCTCAATCCACTGCCTTTTTGTCCCACAATGCATCATGGTGCCATCATTTCCCAAGGTAAACAAAGCACACATACATGGCTGTCCATGTGATATCAAAGAAAAGAAGACTCATTGGACCAGGCGACCTTCTTCCACTGCTCCAAGGTCCAGTTCTGACGCTCACCTGCCCATTGGTTGGCACTTTCAACAGTGGACATCATAGGCACTCTGATTGGTCTGTAGCCATTGCAGTCCCAATACGCAGCAGAGTGTGACGCACTTTGTGTTGTGACACATTCCTCCCAAAACTATCATTAAGATTTTGTGTGACTTGTGCCACAGTAGACCTTCTGTTGGCTCAGACCAGATGGGGTAGCCTTCGTTGTCCTTGTGCATCGATGAACCTTGGGTTCCCAACACCTGGTCGCTGGTTTGTGGTTTGTCACTCCTTGGACTACTTTTGGTGAATTCTCACCCCTGCTGACTGGAAACAACCCACAGGCCTTGGTGTTTCAGAGATAAAAATGTAGCCGTTGTCAGAGTCCCTCAGATCTTTATTCCTGCCCATCTCTCCTGCATCCAACGTATTGATTACGAGAACCGATTGTTTGGTCACCATCAAATCTATAGACATTAATATGTGATCTGTGACTGCATGCTCAAAATGTTTTGGCTCATTTAGTGTGTTTTGAACATCTGCTTTTCACATCATTATTGTGTGCTTTAATAATAGACCTTAGTGGCAAACACCGGAAGTAGCTAACCACGGCCAAATTGTTGACATGACATCTGTCCTGCTGCTCCAAGCCGCACGCAGGTTTGAGTTGAGGGCAGCAGTAGCCTGGCTTCATCTCGTTGGTATCAAGAGAAGATAAGCTTGATTGGTGTGGACCCACATCAAATTATAGCATTAAGTAAAGATCCGTCCTTATTGCCAGTCGTAACTAATCCAGATATTTATAACCATCTTGTTCATACAGTATCCGTACAAACTAACGGTACAATTTACCTCAACAAGGCAACATAATGAACGACACTCGTCTTATTCGTGGAGGTGGAAAAACAAGTTGTTTGTAACATGCAAGGTTTGTTGTATTAAAATGTAAATTAGAGCCAGACCGATATATCGGCAGACCGATATTATCGGCCGATATTAGACATTTTCCAAACTATCGGTATCGGCAATTATAATGGCCGATAAATTAATATTTCAAAAATAAAATAAAAACGGACGAAACACGCTTGAACCATGTCATGAGTGTTGAAGTTGTATAGTTTGTCCACCAAAGGGCACTCTACACCGTTCCTGTTGGCAACACTCGTTGAGTTGGTCACGATACATACATTGCTTGAATAACAATTAAAAGAACATCCCCATCAGTTCTCTTAACTCAAATAAGTATGACAAAATTTGTGACTATCATGTCCAGTTTCAAATAAATAAATAAAATATCGGCCGATATATCGGAATATCGGATTTTAAAACCAAAAATATTTGTATCGGTATCGGCCTTCAAAATCCTTTATCGGTCGGGCTCTAATGTAAATGCAAAAGAAAAGGCATGAGAGTTGGTTGTTTTTGTCAATTTTAAGTTTTCATTTAAAATGTTTGCGATTTTTGCGAAGTACATGGTTACATATTGCTTGAGCAACTTAATATATAGAAGTAATGCATGGAAATAGTGAGTATGTGTTAAAATAAAAATATTGAGTACCGGGATGTTTGTGGTACAGCCGCGGATCAGTTACGCACTGCAAACGAAGCATATAAAGCACTATATTGCGTCCTGCTTCTGTACCGCACACGCATTGCACACGGATTATGTGTGAAGCCTGTGGTAAAAGCCTGTGGCTGGCTCAACCCTGTCTCCTTCCCTTCACGTTTTCTGACAGTCGGTAACTTATTGCATAAAAACTAACTCCAAAAAAAAATGTGGTAATACCATGGATAATACCGACGCTACCTCGCTCGTCAATTGACAGACCAACAGTTGTCGTTTTTTCTGTGTCGAACAATTTTGACGCAGATCGAAAAACATCTATAGAATTGCGTAAATGTGACATCATTGTGTGATTATGGAAAAAAAAAACTGATTTTTTTAAACTAATTCATTAGAATGAACTGTTCAAAAGAACCAATTCGCAGAGAAGATTCAGACTTCCATGTAGCTTTTCCACAAGCTGAGATGTATACTACTCAAGGTGCATGCAGTGTTACACACACACACAAAAACACCATCATGGTAACACACATCAAACTAAAAGGGTCACACAGAGATTACTGTTAACCATTAACAGTTTTTTACTATTGGATTTATTTATTTTTTACCATTTTATCATCTTTTAACGGTGTGTATTTTTTTCTCTCCTACATTAATATGCAGAGAGTAAGCCATTCGAAAGTTTGACTCCCTTGAGTGGATGCTGAAAAATGTCAACTATTAAAACTTTAATGCATATATGGCCAATTTAATCAGAATCACTTAGTTAGGCTGCAATCAAAAGTGACTTTAAACTGGAGTGTTTGTTTATACGTGTTTACAGGTGATTTAAAGGTGAAACTTTGCAGATTTTTTTTTTTTTTTTTTTTTTTTTTTGTGAGCCAATTCAGATTCTTTCATGAAAACACTTAAAAAATGCATTTGTGTGGACTTAATGGGATCTTTGCTGAACCTAAACTGCTTAAAAATAATTTCAATACATTTATGAGGGACGGGATTTAAAAACATTATCAAGAAATTTAAAGCTAAGTGCAACGTCATTGTTATCCAGTGGTTACCAGAGCGTTAAAGGAGGATCTAAACCTTCATTATAAAATCACAGAGCAGCAAGAGCAAGACTTAAACAGCATAACTCACTAACCACAATAAATACATTGCAGATGCAGAACACCCTGCCCTTACGTCACCTCGGCGCCTCTCTTATATATCCCATCTCTACTTGGCCATCACATGCTACTGTCATAATGGTTTCCAGCTCTCTCAGCTGGATGGTGGAGTCCTCTGTTGTTCTTCAGGGAGGAGAACAATGGCCCGCTCCCAGCTCCGTGGGAGGATGCGGAGATCTTAACTCTGCTGGGGGGAATGGCTTTGTATTCCAAAATTTTACATGACATCTGCTTTGCACCTGTTGCCAGGATGAGCCGAGTGTGACTTTCCTGTCATTTCCACCATTTTGCAGTATGGAAGTATATATTTCATTCATATGATTCATTAACAGCTATAGGTAAATAACTAGAATATCAAAGTGCAGTATATGGGACAACTATTGTAAATATTCTAATTCTATTCTAATCATTTATCATAATATGATAACAAATGCCATTTTTCTAAATCAAACAGCATATCAGAGTGTTTTTGACAAGCTAAATTAACTGGATGACACCTCACACATTCTGTGGGTGTGCCTTTTACATTAAAAGTAAGGGACTGTTTCGATGGAAGTGGATCTACTGAAAATGCGTAAAATAAGAACACAGACACAGCCGTATCATTTACATAATGACCAACACAATCTACCAAAAGCATCGCAAATTAGCGTCTGGTTTAAGACATGCTTTTGGGGGTTGTAAATAATGGCACAAATACCAGTAAATTGACCCCAATTGGTTTGCGCTGAATGGGGCAGGCTAGTAAATCTGGCCCTTAGTTTTAGATAACCCTGCACAACACTGTTAGCTCTGGTTTTGGTGATTTGGTTTATGATCTTCACCGGTAACCACAGGTTTGAACCTCAACAGACTATTTCCAGCTAGTTTGCCCTGTGTTTCGGCAAAGGGAATGGATAAAAATGCATTCTAAGTGGCCTTTGCTGTTCTTTTGGCATGTAGTTGTGACATTTGCAGGCTCATTTCAATATGATATAAACAAGAGAAGTTCAAGTTTAAATAGTAGACCAATTGAATGAAGCGAATAAGTATCAGAGGGTATGTCTAAGTTCAACAACCTACTATGACCCTAATTTATATCTTAGAACACTGAGTGTAAGTGTGCCAAATTTCTAGTCAGTTATAAAATCTCAGTGCATTTGCTGCCTACTGGAAGATCCTAATTACTTTTGTGCCAGCGGCACTGCAGAAAGCTACTACACCATGGAAACTGAGCAACAGCAGGCTGTCATTTAGTTAGAAAGGTTCTTTAAAGGGTAAGTGGGAATATTTAAATTTTAAAATATATATTTTTTTTTTAACATAGTGGCCAAAAATGATATTCGGCCTAGGTATTGACATCTTTATTTAAATCAATGTATTACTTTATTTGTGATAATGCAATTAAACATGTCAAATTGTGCACACATCATTTTTGGCCAGGCTGTCATAAAAATAAATTATGAACACATGCAAAAACAAAGGGTTCTTGAACTTGTTAAAAATAAATATTAGATCTTTTATATATAAAAGATCATGTATATATTCAATGTATGTAATAATAAATCAATTAAAAGTAGATTTGTTAAAGATATATATTTAAAGAAGATCTAAAAGATCTGAATCTTAATTTAATGGTCCTTCTAATTTGCCATGAACATGTGGAGGTGCAGTGTGTGTTGTGTCATGCAGATGTTGCTTGTGGCAGTGTTTGGCCGACATATAATTGATCTAATTGGACTACAAACACTCTGGGATGAAATTAAATTAAGGCCGCTGCAGTGGTTTAATTAAATGCAATCCTAATGTACTTCATTAAGAAGGCTGTGGCTGGCAAATTGAACAGTAAAACTGAGTCATTCAGAAAAACTCATGAAATCCAAATGGGTCTCTTAATGATTAGCAAATGGGCTGGCCAGAGTCGTGTAAGTATAAATGACGGCGACACGTGTCATGTGACAGAAGCCACAAGAGGAATAAATATGGAGGTGGTTTGGCCTATGGTTTTGGCAAAAAACCAAATGATCCCATTTATACTGGTTTTCTTATACTTAAACTGGTCTCAGCTGGTTTTGCTTTTTTACATGCGATTTGAAGTATCAAAATTGCTTATCGCACAAAAAATAACAACAATTCCCTTAAAGGAGTAGTTCACTTTTCAAAAAACTTTTGCTAATAATTTACTCACTCCCATGTCATCCAAGATGTCCATGTCTTTCTTTCTTCAGTCGAAAAGAAATTAAGGTTTTTGATGAAAACATTCCAGCAGTTTTCTCCATATAATGCACTTCAGTGAGAACCAAACGGTTCAAGGTCCAAAAGACACTTTCAGTACAAACTGCAAACTGTTCAAAGTGCTTCAAACGATTCCAGACAATGAATAAGGGTCTTATCAAGCGAAATGATCGCTCCTTTAAGAAATAAAAAACAAAGTTTAAGTTTTATAAGCTCAAATGGTTGCCTTGCTCTGTTCTGTGATGCGCGTTCGTGACTCTCCTGTTCGAACTCGTTCATCAAAATGAACAAATCTTTTTCCGAGTTAATTCTATCAAAAATGACTCAGAAAGATTCGTTCATTTTGATGAACAAGTTCGAACAGTTCGAATGGAAGAACCCTTCCGTTGCTCGCGCACAAACCCCCCAACCCCCACCCCCAAATCATTCTTGTCGGTTATTGGCTGGAACATTGTTTGTTATGTTTCGTGGTCCAGGCTGGACCAGTTTGTTTTTGTTGCCATTTGTGGAGCCTGGCGTGTCTACAGAGACCATGTTTTTTTTGTTTTTTTTAGTGTGTTCAAGGGACATGCAGAATGGATAGTGAGGACATGTTTGCTGAATGAGAGAAGAAAAAAAAACATGTGGCATTGCTTGGAGCACCTTTAAAATCAAACAATAAAACGTATTTGTGGTACTTAATTTGACCATAATGACATGTTTGAATATCTCAGCATGCTTATTTTTACAGATTCAGTGTTTGGTTCTTGAACTTTGAAGGCAGAATTTGGGCAGCTAATAATTTACCACACAAAAACATCACAAACCATGTTTATTCTGACTGCAAGTGAACCTGCATTTAATTTAATCTTAATTTATTTATTTTTAACCTTTAGTTACATATGGTTTTTAATAATGAAGATATGTTATGCAGCCCATCCACACTGGCAATGGTCTCATTTGGCTTTCACCCAAGTACACACTGCGTAACACATCACCCAGTAAAATGATAATATTGTGAAAGTTTGTGCTATTATTCAAAAAAGAAAGGCCTCTAGATCTTGAACTTTTTCAAAAGGTCAATTCTGTTTTCAAATTGAGAGAAAACATCACAATACCCGACTTTCTGTGATGATTTTCATAGATGCAAATATCATGATCAGTACATCATGTTCGCTGTTTTCTGTATACGGTTCACCTGGCTCTGTTATATCCACAGGGTGGTTATGCAACCATGCAGAACAATCATTTGACCTAATGGCTCTCATAAAATCGCTGCCAATGCTGTTACAGATCTCCTGCCATGTACAACCGGCAACAGATATTGTGGGTTGAAGGCATACATTGGCATCCTGTATGCATAACCCCTATGGATTGAGAAATCGGGAAGAAAGATGACTCACCAGACCATGTTACTTTTGTTCTATTGCTTAGGTAGAACTTTTGATTTGCAGCATCCACATAGCAGCATATTTCTAACCAAGACCGGTCCTCTTATGCCTAGTTCACACTACATGATTTTAAAATGTCGGGCTGAACTGTGCAGTTCACACTACATGACTTGCTCTCAGTGAAATCATGAGTGTTCAAGTTGTTTAGCTGTTCACACCACACAACACAACGTGATTGATCCACAACAGGAGGTAACTCACTACACGAGTTAACAACGCACTACATAGAGATACAACCACGATCGGATGATAAGAGCATATCATTTGTGACTCAATGAGAGCTGTTTCAGTACTATAGTACGGTCTAAATCCTGAAAATAATCAAACAAATAACGAGTTGACAACAACACGATTCTATCTGGTCTAGAAACCATGTTTTGTCACGAAAAACCACGCAATAAAACGAACCAGAAATGACGCGAAATATGGACGTCAGACAGAAACTAGTGCTGCACACTGTTTGCTCGACGATCTGCTCTGAGAAAAAAAAATGCAAAAAAGAAAAAGTAAGATTTACCTGGTGTCCTCAACCCATGCGTTGCTATGATTGGCTGTACTCATGACATCACTGAGATTGAGTCGCGCGACTGCTCGAGATATCTAGCATGCTAGATATTTTTCTGAGCTCGGTGACCTGTCTGCGAGGTGTCTGCGAGCTGTCTTTGATGCGTTGTTGGCTCTTTCACACTAACGGATTGGCGAGCGTTAATCGTCCGCTAATCGCCCGCGATAACACCCTGACTTGTCGGCGACGCAACGATTTGCAAATCGGGCTTAAATCGGGCTTAAAATTACGTAGTGTGAACTAGGCTTTAGACACAAACAACAACAAACATTTGCAAACAGCGTCGCAAACTTGCATGTTTGGAACCTTACCTCTCAGGACCAGAACAAGTTTCTTGTTAAATTATGTTAAATAGATCATGATTTTAGGCACATTAAGCAGGATAACATTCAATACATTTAATGCCTTTCATTCGATTAAAATAAATGTACATTTGAATCTGTGTATTTTACTGTCAACATTTTTGTCCTATATTGTTGGACTTACATGGTTCAAAGGATAGAGGTGCGACTGGGAAACAGTCGTTAATGTCTACTACAATGATGTATTTTACAGCGGTTAATTAGTAAGTTATATCATTGTATGGGAAACTCAACCCTGGGCCATCTGAGGTAAAGGTTTTTGCTTAAATATCCAGTTTATGAATCCTGACTGAGATATACATTTTTTGTGTGCTTTGGCCTATAAGACTAAAAGTGCTTTCCAAAGAGCAGCTCTGACTGAAATTTCAGGTCTGTGATGTTTATAACAAATTGCTTGTGGAGACTGGTGCAAAATCAGTTCTGTGGCCATTTTTGAGGTTGTGCTTTCAAGCAGTTTAGCAAATCATCTGTAAAATGTCGGCCAAGGATGGAAGCTAAGAGCCTGTGTGCGTATTTTATTTTTTTATTTTTGTGCTTTTTTTACTTGCTCGAAAAAAAACCATTTAGAATAACTTTGAATTGAAGTAGTTTCAGAAACATGGCCATGTAAAAGTGCAGCCGGTGTGAAAAGCATTGATAATACCATCACGGCTCTGAGCAATTGACTGTCGGTAGAGTCAGTAGGCCGTGACCTTTTGGCAAAATATGTTTTGTATATCTGCTTTGTATTAGTAACACAGTCTTGTAAAAATATTCTCATTTTCTGGACCTCTGCCGCTCAACTGGGTATAAAATCGTCTCATAAGTGGATGTCCTCGGTGACTGGAGGCTGTAGCTAGAAATATTTGACTTGATTCACCTCTTCAGTTGAAAGTCTGATAGAATCACAACGTTCATCACCACTGAAAAGGTCAAAGGGATGTATGTTGGTTAATTTAATAGCACTCATATAGACATTATAACTGGACTTTTCAGACAGTTACAAAATAATATCAAAGGAAGCAAAAAGGGCCAATTTAGGGTATCTTAGGGTATCTCTAACATACAGAAATATCAAAGGAAAACATCTTGCTTTAACAAATACTCTGAGTCAAAACAGACATGAAAACTGTTTCATAACTTTTGTGAGTGATAGAGACTGTTGTAAGGATCGATAAAAATAACTACAGCCCATCCCATCCACAAAAGTGAATCTTATAATACCCTATAAACAAAGGCTTGATTTTTATTATATGTATATATATATATATAAAATTTTTTTTTCCATTTAAGTTCTGGCTGAATAAATACTGTTATGTGTAGGTTCACTCAATTCAATCTATTTCCAATTGCCTTGCTTTTTGAAGTACATTATTCTTACCGTTTTGAATCGCGCTAAGGCAAGCAGATAGTTTTGAATACTGGCTGGTTATACATTTTCTCAAATATGTATTTTGGATAATTTTTAACCCCCAAAAAGCTACGGACTGCAGCTTTAAATATCTTTTTATTTGAAATTAATTTATTTAATTCCTCTTTGTGCACTATAAATGATTCTCCATGATTACATAATAGTCAATAAATTAATGAACACAAGCTGTTTAAAGCTCAATCTGATGCATCATTAATGTTGGCCGTCTGTCTTCTCACACTGAAACCAGAGGATAAAGAAGGAACAAACTAAGGTCGTCGGGTTATGTTTCTCAATCATCAGCTGTTTTATAACTTAAATCATCAGTTTCCGGCAAACTTGCTCAAGGACCGATAGAAACCTCTCAGGATTTTACACTTTAGAAACTACTTCAGAACAGTTTTCATTGTTAAGATGGGCCGTGGGGTAAGAAGACTTAAGGCACACTAACACGACAACGATGTACTTAAAACGGAAAAGTTTTTAATTCGTTTAATTTTTTTGCATACAGATGAAAATGTTTTCAAAACAATCCCTGTTCACATGGACACACAAAACGACACAAAACACTATTATGCTGCCGGGCCAGTAGCTGGCGATGTCTCTTTGTAAAGAAACGCTACACTCCTAATAGGCGGATAACAAAATACGTATGTGCGTGATGTCACTGTTTTCTCAAATTAGCACAAATGTGCACTTTGAATCCTGTTTTCAAAATTTTGCATATTCAGGCCCCCAATGCCATTGGCGGTTACATGAAAAAAATCAGTTTTGATTTGAAAATGGTTTTGTCAAAGAACCACTAGAATAAGAATCTCAGTTAACAAATTATGTCAACGCATTCTCATCCTAGGGCGTCATCTAACTGGCACTTTTGTCCATGCATCTAAATTCGCTGCAGATGGCAACCTTTAGCGTCAGTTAGATGATGTGGGCAAGTTTAGGTCTGGGGTAGGGTTAGGGTTAGACCACTAGGAGGCGCGTCTCATATTGACGCTAAAGGGTGCCATGTGCGTCGGATATTGACGCATGGTCAAAAGCGTCAGTTAGATGACGCCTTGGGATGAGAACGGGCTGAAAATGTTTTAATTTGAGAGCTTTTGCAGCAAATACTGAAATATTTGATTATTTTCAAAGTTAATTGGCTTATTAAATAATTGATTTGGTTAATTTTAAAGCTTAAATTCTAAATCTTAAAAGCCTAGTCATTTCTTCCTTTTAATCAGATCCACTGGTGAGGGAGAAACACCAGTCAAGTGCTGTGGAACATCTGTTGAGTTAGTCTGCTTTTGTCCCTGACAAGTAAAGCTGTCGTGGTGAGTTTGCAGTGATGGGAAAGAGGATGAATAGCAGATATGGGAAACTTCAAATCAAAGATGACACAAGGAAAATCAAGCGCATAAGCGTCTCTGGTTGAGAGAGGAAACCTGGAGTATTGTCCATCTCATTCTCTTTCACAATTTTGCTTCTCAAGTACCCTGAACTAAGCAAAACATAAATATATCTGTGCATCTCTGCAGTAGCAATCAATTCAAAATGTATTTCCCAAATCTATCAGAGTTATTGCATGCTTCATTTGGTTTCTGCACTTCCTGGCTGTCCATGTGTTTCTGTTCTACATTGTTTCCAGTGTTGCTGACACAGATGTTTTATCACTGTAGAGGGAAAATATGCCTGGGGAAACTATTGCCTCAATCTAAATTTGTCTTTTGCGATTGGAAAATAAATATTTCATCTGGCCTATAATCGTATTTCCCCAGTTGCTAAATGATTTGAAAGACTACGCAGCGTCCCAGTGAGTTTCTTCACAGTATTCATTTTCGATTTGGATACCCAAACAAAGTAAAATATCCATTTTGGGCTATATATATATATATATATGTATATGTGTGTGTGTATGTATATCTATTTATATAATAAAATATATATATATATATATATATATATATATATATATATTTTATTATATAAATAGATATATATTTATGATGATTACTGTTCTTGACTAATATTATATATTAAAGATGACCTATTGTATGCTGTTTTACAAAGATTTTGTTTTGGGGGTGTGCTAGAATAGGTTTTCATGCTTAAATGTTCAAAAACCTTATTTTTCACATGCTTTACATTGTTGCAGCACCTCTCTTCTCAGTCTGTCAATATATCACTGTTTAGTTGCAATTTGTTATGATTGGACCATTTTGTGATTGATTAGTCGACCGTTTTGAAAGTGTTTGCGAAATGTCTCACCCCGTTTCACAACTAACACAACTCGACCAGACCTCACCCCCTTTTTTCTGCTGCTTGGATAGGAATTATTTAAATAATGAATATTGAAAACTCATGAGTACAATTGAGGAATTCAGAAACAGTTCTTCCTACACTCTTTAAAATGCTGGGTTGTTTAAACCCAATTTTGGGTCAAATATGGACAAACTCAAACATTGGGTTAAAAATTGAATTTAAAAATGTAACCCAATGGCTGGGTTTGCCCATATTTGACCCAAAATTGGGTTAAAACAACACAGCATTTTTTAGAGTGCCTTTGACTTCAGATCATTTTCACAACATTAAACTGCAACATTAAAGAAAGTTGAAAATGTAAAATAAATAAATAAAAAATAACAGGTCCTATTTAATGTGCTCTGCATCACATTGATCTGGAAATGTGCATCAGAGTTGTCAGAATCATTTAAACTATTTTTTTTTTTTCGTATTTGGCCCCAGGGCCGTGTCTTTGACTGCTCTACTTTGAATGGTCATTCAAAGTGCTATTTGAGTCCCTAAAAACGTACTGCAGGATATATTTTTAAAAAAAATCTATTAGGTTTAGCACACAAAAGTGGTCAGTCGTGTGTAACGGTTCCACTGAAGTTGAGTCCATTTTCTGAGCACAAATGCAGTTTATTCCATGGTTCAGAAAGTGTACAAACAAAGAAATAACTTAACTAAAAAAAAAAGCATAACTAAAACTCAACTAGATAAAGCAAGACATGGACGAATCAAATGATGGACAAAGATACATGGCAAAATGAGGTCTGTAAATACATACCCTGCGTCCCAATTCGCATACTATCCGTCCTAAATAGTATTCGAAAATAGAATTAGTACGTCCCAAATCGTAGTATGTTGAAATGAGTGTTTCAAAGATACCCGGATGGTCTACTTTTTCCGGTCAGAATCCGAAGTGTAGATCGATGCACACTCTAACGGCTGATATTGCCCACAAACCATTGCGCGTTGGACGAGGATTCGGTTAGAACTACAAACACGAGTAAAAAATGTTAAAAAAAAACTACAGACACGTAGTCGACACGGAGGACGCGCGAGTCCCCGCGGTTTTGTAGATAGGTTTAGATAAAGAGCTTTGAGTGATTAATCATCAGTATCTAACCTGACGAACATGAATTTATTCAATGTTGTCCACATCATATTGCATTTGCAGCAGCATTGTGAACTTTTATAAAGACACGTTTAGCCATTACGTTTTAAATGCATCATTATGTTCAAATTGCAAACAGACCCACAACTGGCAGATGAACGTGCTCTCCGAAACGGTAGGAAATAAAATTAGACAGAATGGAGGATTTTAACTGTGACAAGATGATTGACAGGGCAGTTTACGGTGACAGGATGCAACGCAGCACGCGACAGAGCTGTCCGTTAAAGATGACGTGATAGTATGTCCCAAAGCTTGCATACTCTTTTGCTACACACTCAAAAGTATGTACTTTTTCCTCACAAAAAGAGTACATACTTTTAGGGCGTAGTATAAGTAAGCGAATTGGGACGCAGCAATAGACTTGTACTGATGAGCAAATGAGCAACACCTGCACAATGAAACAATAAACCAATGAGAATGTAACAAATGAAAACCAAAGCACATGGCATGAACACAAGAGAAACATGGGAATCACCACCTTACAAACAGGCCTGCATAATTGGCACCATTGATAGATTGCATGCAAATCTAAATAATTAGTTGCATTTCTTGTGTATAACTAAATGCTGTCAGCTCATCAGTGATGATTAAACTCAACATATTTTTTCAATTTGTGGCTTCTGTAGGCAGGAGTTTAAAGTTGTAACATACGTGCAGAGGTGCTATTTGGCTAACACATGGCAATGCTTTCCTCTTATGACAATTAATCCCCTTTATAGCCAGACTAATAAAATGATCCCCCTGGGAGATTCAAGCAAGCTAGTGATAATGGGTTTGCATATAATTGTTCATCCCTGTGCCAAAAAAAAAAAAAAACACCTCTCTAAATGCTAAACACACTGTGGTTAGCTGTAGTGCATCATAATGTGTAGATTGTTGATGATTTTTGTTTGAATTCTAAGTGATTCACCGATTCACTGAAGTCATTTGTATTGGACACTGAAATATTTGTTATCTACACATCTTCTAATAGTTTTTTTTTATTTCAGTATAAATTAATACTATTCAGTAGTGCCTATGATAGTTTCAGTGTCTTGAGTCTTATGTATCATTCATTAAAAGAACCATTCAAAAGTTGTTTTTTACATGAATCAGACTACACATGTCATTTTGTACGTTTATTTGTGTTCATCTTGTGCAGTAACCACAGCAATGGTTGGATGTTTTGTGTTGTGAAGTCATTTAATTACTGCATACAATCATCTTAGTTATTTTAATGAATCTACTTGTTGCAGACTCACTGCATCCATGTTTGCTCATAGTGTTGCAGATATTAGCCATGTCCTGTGTTTGCTTCTGATTTTCAAATTATGTTATGAGTTTCTGTGTTTCCTAGTTTCTAGAATGTTTGTTCTGCACATAATCGTTATTTATACATCATCCATGGAACGTTTTTTTTCTTCCCTGAAATGTTTTAAATGGATTTATTTTTTTAAATATTACTACTTATTTCAGAATGTTCAAGGAACATTCAAAAGTATACAATCCCATTATGTTTGCAATGGAATGTTCTCTTAACATTCACATAACCTAGAAAAACTCATTTTACCTAGTTAGATGGTGCAGGCTGATATGTTTCTTTTGCATCAATGACCAATGAGCTGAGATGGTCCTCACTGCAGAACATGAAATCCACGGGGAGGAGTCGGATCCAGATCCAACTCCTCCCACCTTACATATACCTAAACCTACCCAGGTCCACCCCCTGATCCCTAAACCCACCCCTAAACCTACCCAGCTCAACCCCCTGATCCCTAAACCTACCCAGCTCAACCCCCTGATCCCTAAACCTACCCAGCTCAACCCCCTGATCCCTAAACCCACCCAGCTCCACCCCCTGGTCCCTAAACCCACTCCTAAACCTACCCAGCTCCACCCCCTGGTCCCTAAACCCACTCCTAAACCTACCCAGCTCCACCCTCTGGTCCCTAAACCCACCCCTAAACCTACCCAGCTCAACCCCCTGATCCCTAAACCTACCCAGCTCAACCCCCTGATCCCTAAACCCACCCAGCTCCACCCCCTGGTCCCTAAACCCACTCCTAAACCTACCCAGCTCCACCCCCTGGTCCCTAAACCCACTCCTAAACCTACCCAGCTCCACCCTCTGGTCCCTAAACCCACCCCTAAACCTACCCAGCTCAACCCCCTGATCCCTAAACCTACCCAGCTCAACCCCCTGGTCCCTAAACCCACTCCTAAACCTACCCGGCTCAACCCCCTGATCCCTAAACCTACCCAGCTCAACCCCCTGGTCCCTAAACCCACTCCTAAACCTACCCGGCTCAACCCCCTGATCCCTAAACCTACCCAGCTCAACCCCCTGGTCCCTAAACCCACTCCTAAACCCACCCAGCTCCACCCCCTGGTCCCTAAACCCACTCCTAAACCTACCCAGCTCAACCCCCTGATCCCTAAACCTACCCAGCTCAACCCCCTGGTCCCTAAACCCACTCCTAAACCCACCCAGCTCCACCCCCTGGTCCCTAAACCCACTCCTAAACCTACCCGGCTCCACCCCCTGATCCCTAAACGTACCCAGCTCTACCCCCTGATGATCAAATACATTTACTTTGCCATAACCATAACCATTACCATCCCAATCTTTATCACCATAACAATCTCCTGAGAGTTGTCATGACATAATTAACCTTCAAATGGTCTTTGTTTTCTGTTTACACTTCTGGGATTCGGGGTCTATACAAGCCCAACAATTGATTGAGTAATTGTACAAAAAATATACATTTTTAATCATACAAATAAAAATTTTTTTTGTTGTTGTTTTTTACTTCTCATCTATTCATTAATGCTGTGTTTTCGGAGATATAAAGTACTTTTGTATCCATATACCACACAATTCCTCAACTACACCATTGGCATATGAAATATTATTTTTTATGATACATTGCATTTATGCTCTAGGCCTTCATTTCTGTGTAAAAAATTTCAGATATATGCCGGATTTTTTTTTTTTTTTTGACACATGAAGAAAATATATTTAGTTTTTTCACATTTCCCATTTCAATCTGGGGGTCATATTGACCCCGAAGACCTGAAGTGTAAACATTTTTGTGTGTGTTTAGATAGATAATGTATGAAAAGTCACACAATCTTATTCCATTGAGATGAAGGGAACCTTTTTTATTATTAAGTAAAAGTCGATTGGGGTCGTATAGACCACATGACCCGATTGAGGGCTACAAAATTGGATGTTTTGAACGTTCAGAGAGCATTCAGAAACTTTGGAATTGGAAACATTTAATCAGCAAAACATTCTTGGAAAATGTTTGTTAGCAAATTGTGTTTTGAGTTGGTTCTTTTCAATAACCCATAATAACTGTCTGTATTTGATACACCTGGAAATTCATTAGTCAAAAGTGTGGGAACCCTGAATTAATCATGCCATAATTGGTTTTCAGATGTGGATCACGCGTTTATCAGTCAGCTAATACTAATTTCTGCACCATCAAAACATGTGTGGGTTAAATAACATAATAACTCTAGCTTCCGGTAATTTCCTAAAATTAATGGCATTGATTACATTTTGGTCTTTCTCTTTTTTTACCTCCATTTTTATTTATTAGCTCAATGGTTTTGTCCTTTCATGTAAAGCCTGCATTATTTCATTTTAATTTTTAAAAATGTTTTTATTCATACGTGGCCATTAAAGGTAATGGTGCCGTTTCTAATTGCCGGCTGTCCTGCGATTATTCTTGTGTGGAGGGATTTTGAGCAGTGCTGAGGGAGAGAGTCCATTGAGGATCTTCTCAACTGACTGCAAATTTAATCAGTCCAAAATTATTCTGCTTGCATAGAGCTCTAAACTATGGTAATGAAATTGTAGTGCTTGTACGGCCCATTATCAACTGGTTACAAAAGGGAGGGTGGTCAAACCAGAGGAGGAACAGGCACTAATTTCTGTTTTAGAATTTAAAAGTATGTTGATAGACATGTCATGATTGATAAGTTTTGTCCTCGAGGTCAGCAGCGTGTGACATCAGCTAACAATAGCAATTCAAGAGTCAAAAGAAGAGGGTTTTTGTATTGTTTTTCATCCAAGCGGTCCAATGTAGTCCGTTTAGAGATCTGGACTACATCTGGAGAGAGAAAAAAGCACCGTACTGTTTTTATTTTTGAAAATGGAATGATATGAAATTATAATATACAGACCACTTTAAAATGATTTACTTTTTGGTGTTTATTTCCCACGCAAGTATTGATTTGTTGGTAACACTTTACAATAAGGTCCATTTATTAAACATTAGTTAATGTATTAACTAACATGAACTAACCATTTGTTACTGTATTTGTTACTCTTTGTTAACATTAGTTAATACAAATCTAGCTATTCGTTGTTGTTCATGTTAGTTCACAGTGCATTAACTAATGTTAACAAGATTTTTAAAAAGTATTAGTAAACGTTGAAATTAACATCAACAAAGATTAACAAATGCTGAAGAAGTATTGTTCATTCTTTGTTAATGTTAACTGTAGTTAACTAATGAACTTTATTGTAAAGTGTTACCGATTTGTTATACATATTAAGAGTGTTTTCTTATTGTTAACCTTATGGTCACATCAAAATTGACTATAGCATTTTCCCCAAGTTTTGGGATTGTATTGTTTAACTCTTATCACAGATTATTCCATCATAGACTTATAAAAATCTATCAAAAAAAATATGATAATCGAAGCATAGCATAAAATAAGCTCAAACCATTTCATATTTATGGTGTGTAAATAAAATCACACTGCTGTTTTCACCACAATTCTACTCATAATAGCTTTTTTGTTTCTTTTTTTTTCAGATGATAGGGGGTACTTGTTTACCAAACAGACACTGTCAATGAAGAACTTGAGATATTAAATTTGATGTGTGAAGCAGAAGTTAAATATCACCCATGACAGAATATTTTATTGGGTTTCATTTGCAATCAACTTGCAATTTTGCTATGAAATTAGCTTTAACAACAGTCAGACATTTCTTGCCAAAAATGTTCAAAATGTAATTTCCAACTTATGCTACAAAAATGCTAGAATTTGTCTCTGATGCATGAATCTAATGCTGAAAATTGATGCTAGACAAATTAAATAGTGAAGAGTGTGAAATGTGTGTTTTAAGAGAGTCTATACGGGGCCAAAATAGTTGAAGAAACACACTCATGTACTGAACATGCTGATTCAGAAACATTCTTCAATTAAAGCCATTTTGATGAACATCATTAGAATGCATTGAACATCACAAAGAAGTCTTACATCAGTGGCGATCAGCAAGTGGCAGATTATGGAAATAGTCGTGAGTGGCGTTGTGTGATGATTATGCGCGGGTTTTTCACCTCGTTTCTCTGGCTCATTGAGGTCCACTTAACAGCCTCATCAATCTGTTCCCAGACAACCCTTTCCACCCTCACTCCTGGGGCTCAAAAGGGCTTTCTTGGACATTTGAATAATTAAGCCTGGCATTCTTCTACCCTCCCATCATGAGTCAAATCTCCTCTTCAGCTTATGTGAGTTTGCACTGACACTAAAGGGGGTTTAAGAGGGAGAATGACTTGTTTTTTACGTCAAACAAGGGCCATCCACTCTTCAAAAGCTGCAGAACAATTGGCAGAGGTGGACAATGGAGAAACCTTTATTCAGATCACTCAGTGGATCAACCGATTGTCTAAATTCAATTGACATTTTTTCAATGTGGAAAGGCCTGGTCAAGGCATTTACAGGTTAATTGACAAAAAGTGAAAATAGTTCATTTAAAATAAACTTTTTATTTAGCGTTTTGTTAATAAAGCATGTTATTTTGATCCTGCTGCAGCTAAATATGCAGATATAGATTGAACGCATTTGGCCCCGGGGTCTTTGTCTTTGACTGCTTTACTTTGAATGGTCATTCAAAGTGCTATTTGAGTCCCTAAAAATGCAATGCAGGATAGATTAAAAAATCTGTTCGGTTTAGCACGCAAAAGTGATCAGTCGTGTGTAACGGTTCCACTGAAGTCGAGTCCATTTTCTGAGCACAAATGCAGTTTATTCCATGGTTCAGAAAGTGTACAAACAAAGAAATAACTTCTTGGAAGTAATAACTACCTTCTTGGTCGAGGTATTTAGTTGACAAAAAAGTGAAATATTCAGTTAGGTGACGCCTTGGGGTGAGAATGCGTTGAAATATTAAGCCTGCAAACACACACAAAAAAAAATATATATATATATTTTTTTAATATTAATTTTGTGCAGCTTTGCACTTTAGTTGAAGTCACATTAGATTTTTTGTTTGTTTTTCAAATGCTTGAAAGAAAAAAAAGAAGAAGAATAATCAAACTTACTGGAATCATCATTTAAATTTAAGATGTGAATTTTTAATGCAGAAATTAACTAGATAAACAATAATAAAGATAATAAATCACATGATCTTTTACTCACTTTACCCTTTCTCTTTAACTCGCTAATACTTTTACTTTAATGGAAAACAATACAGATAAATGTTTTGGGGAATTCAAGATGCCTTTTAGTGACGCACCAAATTTGACTTTGTGAAAATATGTATTTATGTAAATTAGCTATAACTAGAAACATTATGATACATGCATCGGATTCCATAAGGGTGTTTTTGTAGCAACACCATTAAAGAGCCATTTTTGGTTCCCTAAAGAACCTTTCAGTTAAAAGTTCTTAAAATAACAATTTCTTTCTTAGCGTGAAGAGCATTTTAATACTATAATGAAGCTTTTGTGCGATGGAAAGATTACATGAATTTTTAAGGTTCTTCATGGAAACCTCAATCCCATTGAAGAAGCTTTATTTTTAAGAATGCATCGTAAATACATTTTTGCAACTTAAAAAAATAGATAAAGAAAAACATTAGATACAGGGATATTCACTTCCAGTTTTTAAAGTATCAGATGCACAAATAAATGTTTATTCTCTATTAGTGAGACGAGCTATTCGATTATTTACTTAGTTAATAATGCCGAAACAAGTGTCAGACATATACAGTACACTTTAAAAAATGCTGGGTTGTTTTAACCCAATTTTGGGGTGAAATATGGACAAACCCAAACGTTGGGTTAAAAATGTAATTAAAACCCAATGGCTGGGTTTGTCCATGTTTGACCCAACCCAGCATTTTTTAGAGTGTACTGTAAATGTCTGACACTTTCAGCATTATTAAGAAAGTAAATAATCAAATAATCAAATTTTAGAGTGTATATGAAGAGTTCAGATGCAAAAGCCTCTAAGTGCCATTTGAAATTTTGTTCTAGAATGACCATTTTTATCAAGCTTGTGTATTTAAGTTCAGTAATTTTACTTAAATGACAATTAATAGGTAATCTTCATTGCCATTTAAGTGAAATTACTGAACTTAAATATACAGGCTTGATAAAAATGATAATTTTAGAAGAAAATTTCAAATGGCACTTAGAGGCTTTTGCATCTGAACTCTTCATATGGTCCACCATGGAGCTTTGAGAGCTCAGTTAAGGGGGAACATATATGAAAGACGCAGGGTGTGTTTCATGGCTTCATGACCCCCCATCTAAAGTCTTTGTGCTGAAGGTCCAGAATCTTCCATCCCAGGCACACAGCAGGCCTGCTGATTCCCAGCCCAGCAGGAGGCAAACTGAAGCCAAAACATTGCTCATGAAGAAGCCAGCACCATGTGGCCCTCCTTCCTAAGAGCTCATCTCCAGCTGAGGGAAGATACTGCTGCTGATTAGCATAACGCTTTGCTTTGGTAACATTTGGGGGAGGTTTACATCAACTGTTGAGGGGTGTTCTTGTTTTACTCATCTAATTATAGGTGGACAATCCTTGCAGTGTGCGTTTAGAAGCAAGTCATGTCGCTCTGTGAACAAGTTTGCACAGGGTTATGAGACATAAAGCCATGTTCATCCTAAAGGAATGACATGAATCATCCAAAATTTTGACTTTAAACTTAAACTTGAAATTTCATCAAGCTGTGTACATGTACGAAAGTGGTTACGCAGCCTAACACTAGGACAAGCATTGTAGAAAATAGTCATAAGAATTTAAAAAGTTTGATTAGGTACAACTTTGGATGTCAGCATACTGTAAAAAATATTGTCATGATTTGTAATCACATTTTTCTTTTGTCAAATCAACTTAAATAATTTATGTAGTTCATATAAAAAAATATTTTGAGTTTCTGATCTCCTTCATTTTATTAACTCAATTTTTCCATTTCAATGAACTTAAAATTTCAAGGCAACCATTTTTTAAGTTGAACCAACACTATTTTTTACAGTGTAGGAAATTACAGTGTTACAAATTGTCTAAGCCTATTTATTTTGCTATTGTGAAAATATACTTTTAGCCTTAAAGAGACATGGTGATTGATAATTTGCCCGTTGAAAATATTTTAAATTAAGAACATTTTAAATTAACTCCACTCAAATGAGTGAAATGATTAGTTCCTTTAGCTTAACAAGGTTCAGAGATGAAGTCAGTTAAATGATCCGATCTTCCCATCACTACTTGGTGTGAAAAGCTAGAAATAATAGATGACGGTATGAACCATATGAACTCTGTGCAAACTAAATCTCTTACAGGTGGACATTCTCAGGTGGCACCTAAAATGGGTTACTTTATAAAGACCTTAGACACACAAATAAGAGCCCAGTGTGCTCTTACTCAGAAATGTCTCAGTACACTGGATTAACAAGTAGGGTGGGTCTTCATAAATGGGACGGCTGTAATATTTAACAACTTGCAGGTGTGGGTCCAAATGGGTCTGTGTGTATTTGTAGACTGTAGTGCAGCTCACATCAAAGTTGTTGGCTCTCATTTAGGCCTTTACCACTTTAACTACAGTACCTCTTCCTTCCATCCACAAACACACCCGCAGCAGCGCTGTTTGTCTTTTATTGTCACTTTCCTGTGTTTTGAGGGCCTTTTATTTGGATGTGAAAACAATTGAAGTGTAAGATTTTGTATGTCAGAACATTTAAACTTAAAAATAAAATAAGTCCCAAAACATAAAAAACTATCTCTGTTAGTAATACTGTAGTATTGAGTGAGTTTAATAGTTGGATAAAGGTGTAATATCTAACAACATCTTGCACCACACTTCTTCATTCTAAATCTGAATGCTTCCTCTGATGTTTATGGTCCACTGCCGTTAGTAATCAGATCCCACACAAATGTGGTCTGTTTTGTTTTCTGTTGTTACGTTAAAGAATGTCTTTAGCTGGAACAAACACTTTAAAGGGATAGTTCACTTTGAAGTTAAATTTTGATCTGTTTTAGCTTACCTCAAGTGCATCCAAGATGTAGGTGTCTTTGTTTCCACGGTATTTTCAATTTTGATGTTTTTAGGTCAAACCGTTCTTGTCTGTCAGTCATATAATGGAGGTATATGGGGTCCACCTCAAAGAGCATGCACAGAGAAGTCCAAATTAAACATGATTTAATGACTCATAAATGTAAGTACACATTGATGGCCTAAGACTCGAAACGAGCGGTTTGTGTGAGAGAAAACAAACAGTATTTATATCGTTTTTACCTCTTGCAACCACAGCCACGTCCAAGTGATCTGAGGGCGTGGGCGCTTCAGTCTGCACAAGCGCCGGAAGTGATCTTGATCTTGCACGGTTGCGAACAAAAAAAATCAACGTTGTCTGTTGATATATCAAAATCGTCTTCCATTGCAATTTCCTCTAAATATGTTTAGATCTTCACAGTGAAGTGTAACACTTCTGAAATCTCTGTGTAAACAATGAGTGATGTACACGTGCGAGAGATCACTTCCGGGGCTTTCCGGCACTTGCGCAGAAGCGCCTTTGCCCTCAGATCACTTGGACGTGACTATGATTACAAGAGGTAAAAACTATATAAATACTGTTCGTTTTCTCACACAAACCGCTCGTTTCGTGTCTTAGGCCATCAATGTGTACTTACATGTACGAGTCATTAAATCATGTTTAATTTGGACTCTGTAGATGCTTTTTGAGGTGGACCCCATTTACCTGCATTAAATGACTGACAGACAAGAACGGTTTGACCTAAAAATATAAAAATTGAAAATACTGTGGAAACAAAGACACCTACATCTTGGATGCCCTTGAGGTAAGCTAAAACATATCAAAAAATATTTTTTTTAAAGTGAACTATCCCTTTAAGATACGCATAATAGTTTGGGATTGTAAAGATTTCTTCATTTTTAATGTTTTTAAAGCTTACCAAGGCTGCATTTATTTGACCAAAAATACAGTATTATTGTAAAATATTATTTCAAGTTAAATTAATGGTTTTCTGTTCCATTACTCCATGCACTCTTAGAAATGATTCTAATAGGCTGATTTGCTGCTCAAGAAACATTTTATGAATGTTGAAAACGTGTGCTGCTTAATATGTTTGTGAAAACCATAATACATTTTTTCAGGATGTTTTGATCAATGACATTTATTCTAACTAAAACTCTTTTGTTACATTAATGTCTTTACTATTACTTTTGATCAATTTAATGCATCCTTGCTGAATTAAAGTAATAATTTCTTATTTTTTATCATACTGACCTCAAACCTTTAGTGTTTATATGATCTCAAAGATGGGTTGTGCTTGATGTGTTAATGTGGAAAATCATGTTTATAAAAAAAAAAGTACTCTTGCAAAACATTTAATTGTAGCTGAATACCATGGACAAAAATAAACAGGCTAAAGGACACTTACACAAGGAATTTTGCCTATGGTTTAAAAATACCATAAAAACAACTAGCCTCAACATAATTTTAAGTATTAGGCCCATTAAAGACAAGTAAACAAAAAACTAACAAATAAACAAATTAGCAATCACACAAATAAATACAACTAAACAAAGATATATGATTGAAATAAACAGCACAAATAAAAAGTGTGTGAGTGTTCTTGCGCTTGAATGGTCATATTAAAGTCATTTTAAAATGCACACAAAGGAATCGATAAGAGGGAAAAAAAAATAATAATTTTATAACAATTATCCGATTCCTGACCTTAAGCATCCGATTCCAAAACTGGAATCAATTTTCAATTCCCATCCCTATACATTAGTCGTATAGATTGCTTTTATGGATCTTACTTTTGGTAGTTCTAGAGTTCATTGCAACGACTGAGTGAATGATAACAGAGCAGCCATCATTACTTTTTAAATGCACTATATATATATATATATATATATATATATAATATATACTTTTTATTGTCAGAGTTGTCAAATTGTTGCCATAGTGTCCAGATATTTTCGTGTTGTATTTATAGACTCTATCTGGCGTGCCATAATGGACGTTTCTCTGCTCTTGTCAATTATCCTCCATTTTCCAGAAGCTTTGATAGTGTCTCTAATGCGTCTTAAACTGCAGAAGAGACGTCACATCACAAGAACATCACTCCAGGTCAGTGACATCTCCATCCTATGATTGCTGTAGACTGAACATGAGTTTCAGTGGTGCTTATATGCGCTCTGGTATGTGGGACATTTCAGAAACATCTGAACACTTTACCCACATGTTCTGCTCACATTGATTTAGCTTCGTTGTTTATAGTCCTGATGCTGTGTGATTTGTTTTCAAGATGCAGCAAATCATTGAGAATGTGATTGGCATCTTGGAAATAATATTTACGCACTAGCTAATGATTTGATTCAGTAGGATTTGTTTGAGGTGTAAAGGATTGCAGAAGGCTGAGGGTAAGTGAATGAGTTCAGTGAAAGCTGGTGAAGTAATCTGTGCTGCGCGAGGAGAGACCACTTACCTTCTGTTTGTGCAACGGGGAGACAGGGGCTTGTTTTCAAGAGGGAAAACAAAGAGAGAGAGGGAAAGAAATCACAAAAACATCCCTTAGGGCTTCTTAAAACAGCATGTGCGGAGAGGGGAGGACTTTAACAGTTGGTCCAATTGCATTGTGTTTGTATATCAGCCAGCGTGTCTGTATCTGACCGCTGCCGCAAACAAACTAACACCATTCGATACTATTGAGCTGTTTGCTGGACGTCCAATGATTAGAGTACGTATGCACACCATCTATTATTGATAAGTGGTTAGTCAATGGTATAGCCACTTTTTGAGAAGTCTGGATTATTTGTGTTGATCCTGTAAGCAGATGCTCTCACATATGTTAGGGATAATGTACAATAAGTCATTAAAGTAGTTTATTTTGCCATAATGACTCACTGTCTGTAAATTGCTGGGAGTTACACAGCTATTTTCCAAGTAATTAAATAAATAGACATGGAATATTGATTTGAGTTGAAATAATTGTATTACTGCTGTTTAAAAGTTCAGGGTCATTACGATTTCTTTAAAAAAAAAAAAAAAAACTTTTATTCAGCAAGAGTGAGATTAAATTGCCAAAAAGTGACTAAAGATTCATAATGTTACAAAAAAAGATTTCTATTTCAAATTAATTCTTTTGATCATTATATTAATCAAATAATCCTAAAACGGTGCCATGGTTTCCACAAAAATATATAGCTGCACAACTAGGGTGACCACCTGCTAATAAGCCCAAGGGGGGACAAGGGGTATGTTTCTGAGGGACAATGTGGGACACTGCTTGGCGCGGCGGTGCCCCCACCCCACGGGCAGACTCTGATAGTGGTTTACCCATATCTAGAATTGATACTATTGCCTTACTGTTTGTACATGAATAATTGTTCAAAAAAAAAAAAAGCACATACCTTAGCACATACATTAATAATGCCCTATTCCCTAAACATGTGTAATTGCTGATATGCTCATGAATAGGCCAACCAATGTGTATTTTTTTCTAAATAAAATGAATATTTTGAACATTCAATGAATTGACAGATGCACTTCCACTTACGATTTACTTTAGCTATTTAATTTTATTTATTTTTCATTACAATTAATTCACTTTAAATAAATAAAAAGATAAAATTATAGGATTAACAGGAATTATAGTTGCTCAACACCACAGGAACAGTTTTTAAAAAAGTCGAAAGCACACATTTTGAAATGAACTAGTTCAGTTCAAAGTTTGCACAGAAATGTAAGATTTTCCCCATCTTCACCGACCTCGTTATAAAATCCGTTTAAATTATCATACGACGCCTTTGTCGACGGCGGCCGCGGTGCCACTGGTGGCTTGTGTTGCCAGATTGGGTGTTTTTTTCGCCACATATTAAGCCCTGTTTACGGCGAGTTTTAGCCGGGTTTTTGCCTGGAAGGCTCTATAGAAATCTGGCACCCCATCAGGACAGGCAGTAAAACAATACGTTCAGTTCACCCAAAATATGAACGAGTTCATGAACGTGAACCTGTTCAGGCACAATGTTTGGCTGCCTGGGTCTCGAGGATATAGACTGACCGACTTTTCTTTTTTTTTTTTGAGCAAGCATTGATTATGCGTGACACGGTCTCAATTTGCGGGACTCATGAATTGGGCTTCAAACGCTGTGCGCACACGCGCTACGCGGGACGGGTGGTCACCCTATGCACAACTGTTTTCATCAGTAAAGGGGTGATCTAATGCCCTTTTCACTGATATTTTCATATAGCATGTTAAAGTTGTCACTTTTTGAGGTTTAGCAAAAACGCACAGTTTTGTGTCTGTCCCTTTAAATGCAAATGAGCTGCAGCTCCCGACACAGTGGGCGGAGCTTCAATAGTATGTGTAGACGCTAAAATGTCAGAAACTGTTCTGCCTTTTATGTTTAAACCAGAGTTAGACAAAGATGAAGAGACTAAGAAGTATTCAAATGATTTCTGATGGATCATGTGGCAATGAATAAAATGAGTAATGATGCTGAAAATGTATTTTTTTTTTAAATAGAAAATGGTTATTTTAAATTGTAATCATTTAAAATAACGTAAATAAAGTAAAATCTTACTAATCCCCAAACTTTTGAACGGTATTGAAAGGTATAAGCATATAATTGCTGAATTGCGTTATAAGCATATATTTGGAGCTGAGGGCATGTCAACAATATTTGACAGCAGAATGCCACGATTGACCAATCAGAATCAAGTATTGCAGAAAACCAAAGCAAAACGCTACAATGCTGCTGGGTTGGCACTTCAGTCCACAGTAGTGCAGTTAAAATCTAATTAAAATGTGTAATTCTAATTTTGTAGTTGTATTTTTAGTCTTTGTCTGTAGTTTTGATGCGTCTCTCGAAGCACATCTGAGATCTGACAGAATGCTGTAGTAATTGGAGTGCCGTTATTTGCTTGTCTCTGTGTGAGAGATGTCGTACTCATAAACTTACAAGGGGAATTTGTTTAACTCTGATCAGGAGGAAAAACAGCAAAGTTGCTTTCATCGCGGCGAGGAACGCAAGTCAACGCTCAAGGAGTCTTTGTTTATCTGCGCCGCTCTTGGGAATTTGAAGTCATTGTAAAAGCGAGGCCTCATTAACCAGTTCATGGTTTTAACTCATCATGTTGTTCTCCCACGCAAACATGTTCGTCGTTGCTTCTTCGATTCAAAACATTTTTTCTTACTCATTATTTTTGGCTTGTTTTGTGGTGAGAAATATCTAAACAAGATCAATTTACTTGTTTAATGAGACTTGTTTTTAGAAAATATCTTGGTATTAAGTTTATTATTCCTAAAATATTAGCCCAATGTTGTTGTTTTTTTTTAAACATAAAGCGCTGTAAAGTTTTGTTAGATTCATGCTTAAAACAAGAGTGCGACAGCATGCAAGTCATGTACTTCCAGATGATTTTTTATTTTTTATTTTTTTGCTTTCCTGGGAATTATGTAATCTGATTTGCAACTTTTTAGTTGAACGCTCATTGACTGTCAATGAAAGCATTTTGACTTCTACAGTACAAGGATCAACATTGAACTTTTTAGCATACAGTCTAGTCTTTTCACAGAGAACTCTCTGCTGAATAAGCCATCTAAAACTGAACATTAGCACTAAATTAGGTCTAAAAAAAGAAATAAATCAGACTAATTTTAGTTTTAATTACAGCCCTGTGGCATCAAGTCAGTACAATATTTTAATAAATATTTTTTATAAAATTCCAAGTCAAGCTCAAATATGTTCAGCTCTCTCTCTCTCTCTCTCTCTAGTGTTAGGGTGCATTTTCTAAAGCACAATCCCTTGTGACGCTTTTTATATTAACCTGAGATCCTGATTGGATCATCAGTTTTGCTACTTAATGTTTACACATGTCATGGATAAATGTGTATTTCAGTTCACAATGAGATGCTTCAGTTAATTATATTATTTGTTTTATGAATGAGATCATAATTAAACCAATGAGGGAGGCAAATGCACAAATGTCATTATTATATCATTTATATTATTTATCATTTAATGATAAATTAATAATATTGCCAGTTCGACCTCCAATCAGACTTTCTGGGACTTTCCCCCTCTGCTGTACCACTTGGCCTGGTGCAGATGTGCTGTGACACTGTTCTGGGCCAGTCAACAATGACATCATCCTCTTAAAGCCAACTGTACGGATTCACAGCCAACACAGAGAGGTTTATTTATGGACGTCAGCAATCACCCGCCACATGTTTACCACCGAGCCAAGTTTGTTTTCATTCTCCCAGGCCCTACTGTAAGCACTCACGGTTCCCGCAACAATATCCTCTGCGGCTGGAGAATACTGCACTCGCTGGTCCCACTGCAGCGCCCCACGCACACACAGGCACTGAAGGACACTGAAAAACATGTTCGGGCTTGTTTACACTCAAACACAGCTGTTGTCACACTTTACACAAACACACACATATACAAACCTCGGAGATACATACAAAGGTATTCAGCGGCATTGCTGTCTACTGCCTACATAGGGACCTGTCTTGTAAGGCAGCATTCTAATTTGGAACACGATTTGGAACACTTTACATAGGCAGCAACTCTTATCGCTCAGAAAAAAAAAATATATATATATATTCACAAATGAGTTTAATATAGTTTGTTTTTAACATGTTGCTAAGCTATTTATAACCATAAAAAATGTCAATAGCTTTAAAAATATTTATAAAATATTTTCTAATTTTATCTATATTTCATTTATTTTATTATAATTTTTTTTATTATTATTAAAAAAAAAAAATTACCCGATAGTCGTGTTCCCCAATATTGGGTTATATTAATTTTTGAATTAATTTATTTATTTATTTTTGCAAATGAATTAATATTAATAGTGGGTAGTATTATTAAATACATTTTTATTCATTTTATTTAAAATTGAAATAAATATATTTAGATTAAATATATACCCAATTTTTGTGAGAATAACACGCATTATTTTTGTTAATTTATTAAAAAATTTAAAACATTTAATGATAGTTTTTGATGCTTAATGAGTTCTGAGTATATTCATAATAAACTTTCTCTCACTTCATTCATTGTCTTTGATGTGCTTTTATCACTGAGCTTGTCACATTGCATTATGGGATTGCCTTTTCAGCAAAACACACGTTGTCTTAGAACTTTGCCGAAGAAGGTTGCATACCTTTTGCCTTGAAATGCTGCCTATGTAGACAGCTCACTAGGAACACTTTGAAACAGCCGAATTCTCTCTCCCTCAGTAACAAACACACTCTTAAGTGCTCAAATACTATGCAAATAGCTTCAATTTTGTGCAGACCAATAAAACATGTTCCACTGCATTGCTTCACCGACCAGAACCACCATCACAGCTGCGACGATCACCACAAACTGCTTTCTTGAAATTCGGCACCGTGTTTAAGTAAAACCACATTATCGCAATCAATTAAAGACTTCCTCGCAGTTAAGAGGGCTGTGAAATCCGGCAACAAGATTGTGAATGTAAATATTTCCTGTCGCGTTAAGTGAAGATTGTATTCTGGGAATTTGGGACTCAAAGTTCATCCGTTTAACACTGCTGATCAAAGCATGTGAATATGAATGGGGTGACGAGACCCTGAATGGTCCGTGTCAGCTTTAAAGCCTAATTATTTCGGCCCGCACTGCGCAGATCAGGCTCAAATAGTCACGCTGTCATGAGTTCACTCGCTTTGGTCTCATGACAAACCAAAATAGGTCATAATTTAGCACCATCAAGACACCTGGGACTGTTTGGATACAGGTGACCACATCTTCTGTTTATTAAAGCACAGTCGAAAGCGATTGAAATTAGTGCACTTTAATGTCTGTTCACACACGTGTTCTTGAGAATAAAGTCTGCTAATGAAGTTCATATGAGACTGAAGGAGTGTGACCCGTCTGTTCATAAAACATTTAATAACCTGCTATATTTCATGTGTATTAAAGGCATAAGGAGGCATTAGCTAAAGCAGAGATCAAAGTGATGGAGGTGGGCCCGCGGTGCGATCGAGACTCAGGTGACACTCTTAAACTGTTTGGAGGAAGCGAGTGATGTGCTTTTTAGACGAGACGGCATTCCTCAATGAAGTGTGTCTTGATAAAAGCAGGCAGTGTGTGAGTTTTCAAGCATGCACACACACACACACAAGCAAGCATCAGGGTTAAGGTCAGTCTCTGTTCTGGCTACTTTACCTTGAGATATTTTGGTTGTACGTGGGAGTGAGGCCTGGAGCTGCATCTGGCTTGGGCAGAAAGTGACCTGAACATCTCCTCGCTGCTATCCCAGCGCTTTAGTCGTGCTTTAAAGTACTTCTGTGTGAATGTGTAGTACTGTTTCACTGATCTGAGGTCAGTTTCTGTTGTCCTCATTGTCAGGCTGTTGTGTGTAAGCATGTCTGTGCTCATCTTTTGATGGAGTTCAGACTGAAGGTGGTTGATGTTTCCTAAAAAAAACTAAAAAAAAAAACCTTCTTGTACAGAATTCTGTACAAAGCCTTCCAGTGTTTGACTGATGGGAGAAGAAAAAAAATCACATCTTCTCAAAGTACAGCAAAAAGACCTTTTAAAGTCGACATGAAATCAAAATGGACCTTATTTATTTAATGCATTTTCTTGGTCTTATGTATGATTCACGTTGCATGTTCTTATTACTACATATTTTTTGTATAAAAATGCAACTTACTCTGCCTCTGATATGACTACTTTGTCATAAATTCATCTTGCTTTTCGACTTCCTTCTAAGCAACAGATTCTGGTACGTATCGCCCACTTTTCACAATTACTTGTCTAGTTGAATTTCACTTGGAAATATGTCCGATTACAACATTGTTACTAAATATTTTGCTAAATATTCTGTGGTCAACTGTTTGTGGTATTATAACAAAGAGGAAGCAGTTGGGAACAACAGCAACTCAGCCACGAAGTGGTAGCCACAGAGCGGGGTCAGCGCATGCTGAGGCACACTGCGCAGAAGTCGCCAACTTTCTGCAGAGTCAATAGCTACAGACCTGCAAACTTCGTGTGGCCTTCAGTTTAGCTCAAGAACAGTGTGTAGAGAGCTTCATGGAGTGGGTTTCCATGGCTGAGCAGCTGAATTCAAGCCTTACAACACCAATTGCAATGCAAAGCGTTGCATGCAGTGGTGTAAAGCACGCCACTACTGGACTGCAGCAGAGACGTGTTCTCTGGAGTGACAAATCACGCTTCTCTGGACGAGTCTGGGTTTGGCGGTTGCCAGAGAACGGTACTTGCCTGACTGCATTGTGCCAAGTGTAAAGTTTGGTGGAGGGGGGATGATGGTGTGGGGTTGTTTTTCAGGGGATGGCCTCAGGCCCTTAGTTCCAGTATAAGGATCTCAGCATATCAAAACATATGGACAATTTCATTAGTGCCTGACCTCACAAATGCGCTTCAAGAACAATGGTCAAAAATTCCCATAAACGCACCCCTAAACCTTGTGGAAAATCTTCCCATATGATTTGAAGCTGTTATAGATACAAAAAGGATGGGCCAACTCCATATTAAACCCTACAGATCAGGAATGGGATGTCATTAAAGTGCATGTAAAGGCAGAAGTCCCATAACGTTTGGCAATATAGTGCATTAAGCAGTACTGCTGTTTTACTGTAAACATTGATAATAGGAAGAAATGGTTCTTGAGCATCAAAACATCATATTAGAATCATTTATGAAGGATCATGTGACACAATTCAGCTTTGACATTACAATCAATATATTGTCTTTGATATTATAGTTTCAGACTAACAAATAATTGTCCATCAAGCAGTGTAAACGAAATTTAAAAAAAAAAAAAAAAAAAAAACTTTTGCTGATAATTTACTCTTCCCCTTGTCATTCAAGATATCCATGTCATTTTATCTTCAGTCGAAAAGAAATTAAGGTTTTTGATGAAAATATTCCAGGATTTTTCCCCATACTTCAGTGGGAACCAAACGGTTCAAGGTACTGCAAACTGTTCAAAGGGCTTTAAACGATTCCAGACGATGAATACGGGTCTTAGCAAGCGAAACGATCGCTCATTTAAAGAATAAATAACAAAGTTTAAGTTTTATAAGCTCAAATGGTCGCCTTGCTCTGTTCTGTGATGCGCATTCGTGACTCTCCTGTTCGAACTCGTTCATCAAAATGAATGAATCTTTTTTCGTGTCATTTGGTTCATTCAACGAACGAAATGAACGAATTGACTCGGGAAAAGATTTGTTCATTTTGATGGACGAGTTCGAACAGGAGAGTAACAAACGGCCATCACAGAACAGAGCAAGGCGACCATTTTAGCTTATAAAACGTTTTTTTTTTTTTAATGAGCGATTGTTTCGCTTCATAAGACCCTTATTCGTCGTCTGGAATCATTTAAAACCCTTTGAACAGTTCGCAGTTTGCACTGAAACTATCTTTTGGACCTTGAACCGTTTGTAAAGTGCATTATATGGAGAAAAATCCTGGAATGTTTTCATCAAAAACCTTAATTTCTTTTCGACTGAAGAAAGAAAGACATGGACATCTTGGATGACATGGGGGTGAGTAAATTATCGGCAAAAGTTTAAAAGTGAACTACTCCTTTAAGTCTTAATTTTATAAAGTCTGGTTTGATTCAACTTCAATTAAATGTATCTGTATATGACTTTCTACAGTACACACTGTACCAAAGCCTCTTTACAAAAAAAAAAATCAAGCCGATGAAAGGAAGAGGAAAAGACAGTAAATGACATTACTAAAACTTTAAAAAAAAGCACTGCACTCAACACTGACAAGGTTTTAAAAGCAATCTTGCTCTGTGAAACACATTATTCTATCCAGCCTTGATCCCTGTGATACACAATACACATTTCATATGACCGGAGTGTTGCCCTCTGGTGAATGCCTAGCTCAACAATAAGCTGTTAATTTTAGTCCATTAAAGTCACTGGGAATGTGCCAAGTCATCATGTGCATTCCTGCCACCAGCTGCTTAATCAGGCCCAACGAGATGCGTGTGTGTGTGTGTGTGTGTGTGTGTGTCTGCATTTAAGTAAGAAATGGACATCATCCAGATGGGCAAACAGAAGTCATGTTGTGAAGTTCAAATCCTATTGAATTCCCATGAAAATAATTTTTCCATCCAGCACAGATGCAAGAGACTGTACTGATCTAATGAGATGTGTGACTCACATTGAGCTGTGGAGTACCTGTTTTTCCACCTAACAAAAAATGTATTCCCACTAAACACTGGACGTCGGATAGACGTGCAGATCATGTCTATATTGGGTTCGTTGGTCCATGACCAATTCTGGACATGTATTCGACGTCCAAACTAGGTCCACTATTTGGACGTCCAACCATGACCCAATTTGGACGTCATGTTGACGTTCAACATTTGACCGTTGAACTGGGTCATTTTTTTGGACCTCATTTGGACGTCTATTACAGATGCAGGAAATTTACATGATTAATATGCAATATCTTTTTTATTTACAAATATCAACATTGTTGTTATCAACATGATTAATACATATGAATACAGATTATTTATAACTATTTAAGATAGCTTTCCAAAAACTGCATTTGATTGTCTCAAGCAGAAAGTGGTAATTGACACATACAAAGGTCTAATGCTGTAGCTCAAACAGTAGAGCGTCGGCACTTGTGAAACAGCCACCTAGTGCAATGCTTAGATCAAGGGTTTGATTCCGAGGGAAAGCAGGAATGTAAAAGTGCAATGTAAGTCACTGTGGATAAAAGCATGTGTCAAATGCATAAATATAAATACATGGTACAGACAACATCTTTTAAAAATGTTTTCTACCTTTTTGAAACATGGGACTACAGTTATAGAAGTTATAGAAGATACTAAATTTGATGTTGAAAAGACGTCCACAAACGACCACATTTGGTCCCACCGACGTCAATATTAGACGTGCAAAAGACGTTGCCTGGCGTTACAAAACAACCCCCTCAGTGGACTGAAATTGGACGTCCAAAAATTATATAGAAAAGACGTCACTCTAACGTCACATTGCGCAGTGGGTTGGGCTTTTTCAAGTATGTCACACCCATCAATTTCCACAGTCGTGGTATAACAGCTAGTCCAATCATAACAGGTAGTGCTGTGAATGTAGTTATTAAGTGGGTCAGAACCTCATCTACATCCGAGACTGTGTTTCTAATTAGGAATCAGGAAAACATGTCGCATTTAATGAAATGCCACTTTAGCCATCTCAAGCAAAACTCTTTGGCCAGAGACCATCACTGCCTTGGAGAAGCATTTTCCATGTTAGGCAAGCTTCAGCTGACCAGCGGATCCATGTCTACCTATAGGAATATGACCTCAATATAATGAGCAGCTATCGCATTTCTCAGGAGCTAGTTACCCTCCTCCATCCCCAGCTCCTCCTCCTCTCCATGTGTTTTTCCATTGCCTCGGGCACATTCATATGTAAATCGCATGAGTTCATTTTCTCTTTTAGATCGAAAGATCACCAGCCCTTAAACCCTCCCGTCGAAGAAATCAGGACAGAAGTGGTTGAAAGTGGACAAAAGAGACAGATTAACACAGCAGGTGTAAACGGGTGTATACCTCGTCTATTTGTGATCCGATTGACCAAAACGCATCTTAATACCAGGTGTAAACAGGGCCTTAGAAGAAAAAGAGGTTCAGTTGGGTTTTATATAACTCTCAACATTTCTAAACTCAATTTTAAAGGACCATTTGTGCCAACAAGGTTTTATGTAATATGGAGAAATGTCTAAAATTATTGAATAATACTTTCATTCTTTACGCAACGTGACATCATGACTTTTTCATAAACATACACGCCGCTTTTCAAGTCAAGTGGCGTGTTATCTATGTGCATTTTGAGCTGTGTATGTCTACGCCGTTAAATGTCCAAGCAAAACGAAGCAAAATGTAGATCTACATCTGGGGAGCGATCTTTTTTTTTTCCTAGGATGGTAGGGGAACACTCATAAATGCTATTAACCCCAGTGACGAGGTTTAGGGACGGGGTTGGGGTAGGTCATATATTTATGTATACAGTAATGTAATGTTAAGTCAACGGCGTTCATAAACACGCTGAAAAGCAATTATGCGTGTTGATAGCACGCCCAAAATGGAAATACGAATTGGCGTTTTCATGAGATCAGTCTGCTTTACAGGATATTTCCGTTTTTTTTCTAGTAATGATGTTTACATTTGTTTAATTCATAAAATTTTATCAAAATAAAAAAATGAATTAAAATGAATTGATTTATCTAAATCCATAAAATGATCCCATGATGGGAACCCCTGTATGAATCACCCGACAGAGCCCTTGATTCTAAGAGTATAACCCTTTTATACCAGCTAAACCAGCTCACAACATTTTAGGCAAGTTTAAGCTCAGGTTTTTATTTTTCAGTAGAGTTGGACCAGTCGCTCTGTGAGCATTGTACCTTATTTGTCTATGGCCAAAAGTCACTGCAGTGTAAATGAATATGCGAGCTCAGAGACCCGTCGGAAGCTCAGCTATGCAGCCACCTGCCCTCTTAATCATGTCAGGGCATGTTCCACGCCAGCTCGCTCTGAGCGCTGCTGATCTTGGATCAGATTGTGCTGTTTATTAATACATGAGTATTTATGGAATTGGACTTGGATCGGAAAATATATCATTCGAGCTTTAGAGTGGGTATGGCTGAACTCCTTGACGGGATAACATAACATGCCATTGTTTCCTCATTTTCAAACGTTGTTCTCATCCGATGTCAGTGCAGTTAAATTGATAGTACTACTAATTATTATTTTATTGTATTGCCATAGTACTTTTAAATCAAATCAGAAGAGATTGTTTTGTTGCATTATTATTAAGGCAGCCAGTAGATTTAATATTAAATTTGTTCATTATGAAAGACTTCTGTATCCCCATGATGATTCTATTTTCATCAAAAAATCAATTTCGCACATACTGTATGTGGCCTAGAAATGGCAAATGCGTCTGTGTGAGAGAGAGCAAATGCTAGGTGGAGGGGGAAAAAAATGAATGTTTGTTTCCGAGGCACCTGTGCACTACTGTGAAGTCCAGCTGCAATTTTCCAAAACCCAGCTGAGAGCGCACAGACGAGAGAGCTAGAAACATGAGTGGGTGGACTTCATATTTCCATATTCAATGCACTCTCATAATGGGAGGTCAAAGAGAGACATTAAGAGAGAGACAGAGAGAATTTGCTAGAGAAATAAACCACACAGTCTGAAGCAGAAAATGTAAAATAAATGGTTTAAAATGTAAAACTACTTTGGAAAAAAATTGGGCAAAACAGTCATTTTTATTTTTGATTTCTTACTGATGTTTTTCACAATGATATATATATATATATATATATATATATAATGAAATTATTAGAAAAACCTTCAATATCTTCAAACATATATAAAAAGATTAAATAAAATTAACAATAAAAACAAAACATCAATAAAAAAATTTAGTCAGGCCTATATATAGTGTAAAGGGTAAAAGAACAGGTCTAAATATTAAGAAAAAAGTTATAGCCCTTACAAGCAATGCTCATTGCAACCATCTCAGCGAATCCACAGAACTGCATCCCACCTGTCAGTCTGTTCATCAAAGCCCATGAAAATCTGTATTGTGCATGTGGCCAGACGTGTTGATGTGACATTGAAATGTTCTTTTCTAAAGGAAGCCAGAATCGTCTGTTTCTTGCAGTCTGCCATGCTCTCCTGGGTACATTGAGTCCAAAAATACAGGCTGCAGGAAATTCTCTGTGAGTGATATCATATTCTCTGAAAGGGCAGAAACGCGCTGAAAAAGCCCCCTCTAATTGCACACTACACATGCTCCCTCTCTCTCCTCCTCTCTTTCACACCAGAGAAGCATATCACTCAACCCACACATCATCTGCATCAATCGTTTTATAGGACTCTGAGTGTGTTGAAATATGATAATTGGGGGAAGGGGTGTAGAGGGAAAGGAAAGGAAGTGAGATGTGATACAAACAAAAGGAAGGAAGTCAGGCATGACAGGAGGACAGAAAAGGATAGGTAAGGAAAGATACCTTTGGTTGATATGTCCGAGTAAGACAGGAAAAGATGTGAGCGGAATACAGCAAAGGAAAGGAAACAAAACGAGAGGAAGACAGGAAAAGAAGTAAGAGGAAGAAAAGGAAGTGAGATCTGAGCAAAAGCAAAAAGTCAGAGGGAAAATGGAGTAGAACTGGGAAAGGAAGTGAAACGTGAGAGGAAGACATTACTGGAAAATAGAAAATAATGTAAGTAAAGGGAAAGGAAGTGAGGCACGAGTAGGGATGGGTACCGAAACCCGGTATTAAACGGCCCCCGGTACTGAATTTTGAAAGACCGCTGTATCGATAAGCTCGGACGTTATCGGTTCTGCTTGTCGGTACTGGAGAAATTAAGTAAATACACGTGAGTTGGGCTACTATTTATTATTCCTATAAAGACGTTATCTTGAACATGTTTATATCGCCAGCCATTTCTATATATAAACTATATTTTAATTAAACCATTTGTCTGTGATGCAAATTTGCAAGTCGCAGTTCAGAAGAGAGAGAGAGAAGAGCGAGAGCGATCTCACGCAAATCTACAGCACGCGCAACACGACAGCCCTTGCTTAATGAGTGACAATGAGGACAGAACTAAACATTCAACGTGGTTACACTTTAGATCTGGGATATTATTCTAATATTTCGGCTTCCAAAGATTATTAAAAGAAGATATTTGAGATAAAACCGTTAAAAAACGAGACGATCTGTCCAGCTTAACTTCCTTCACTTCACAGCACTGCGGAGCGCTGTCAGTTCTTCCTAAAACCCAAACGTAACCGTCAGAATCAGCACGATCGGCGATTGTTGCAAAATGCTGTCATCTACTGTTGCAAGATCAAAAAATGGCTATTAAAAACACAAAAACCTGCGCAAGAGACGCTGTTCACAAGGCGGTGCGCGCTCCGAAACGGACTGCAACAAGACAAGAAAAGTAGCCTATACTTGGGCTTTGTGCATCCTTAACTATCAAATATACATACAAAATGTCAAAATGACCAGCTCTGAGATTCACTTAAACACAGTTTATTCACTTAAACACAACTGTATCTTAAATGGACGTAAATAATAGGGAGAAAATGATGGTGCATCAGTCCCCATTAGATCTGTACTCGGTCTTAAAGGGGCAGCAGTCTAATAGCCTAAACCTGCTGACAATTCAGCCATTAAGGCAAATCAAACAACAAAAGGCAGAGAAAATCACTCACAGCTTTTGAATGAGTAACTAGATTTAATAAGCATTATTCTATCTATGATAAACTATACAGTGCTATTTTATATTTGATTACTAGGTTTCTTTCAGACAGAAACAATTACCTGAAAAGATGTTAGTAGACCTTCCTGAAATTAAAGCACTTTGTATATAATTTGTATCTTTGATTAATTGTATTCTTGTGTTTGTACTTGTTTTTTTTCTCATGTGTCCTTTTTTTATAAACAAAAAAGCCTGCACACTGCTGCATAACAAAAATATATTTTTCTTCATTTTGCTTTTTCTATTTTACATTTCAAAATATAAAGTTTAATTATGTTCTTAATTCTTAAAAAAATTAAATAAAATAAAAACACCAAAAAGAACCGATAAGAATACCGTTAAAGTACCGGATCGATAAGCGGTATCGGTAAGAGTAATAATACCAATAAAACCTTAACGATACCCATCCCTAGGCACGAGAGGAAGACAGGAAAGGGGGTAGTGATGTGTTAAGAGGAATATATGATTGGAAAGAAAGGTAAAGGAAGTGAAACATGAGGAAGTAAGAGGAATAAAATGAGAGATGTGAGGAAAACAGGAGAACTGGGAAAGGAAAGGAAGTGAAACAAGAGGAAGATAAATAAAAGGAATAAAAGAAAGATGAAAAGGAAAGGGAAGTGAGGTATGAGAGGAGGAAATAAAACTAAAGGAAAAATAAGGAAAGGAAAGGAAGTGATAGGAGAGAAAATGAACAGAAGTTAAAGGAAGTAAGATGTGGGAGGAAGAAAGAAAGTGAAGATAACAAAAAGGAAGAGAGGACAAGAGGAAGTAATGAAAAAGGTGGAAATGAAAAGGGGAAGTGAAATTAATGGAGAAAAGTAGAGGAAATGAGATTGAGGAAAAGAAAGATAAATGAAGTTACAATAGATGAGTAGAACTGCAAGAAAAGGAGACGTGTAGAAAGGGAAGAAAAGATTGTAGGGAAAATGAAAGGAAGTGTGGCATGAAAGGAAAGAGAAAAGGGAGATCAGAAGACAGAAAAGGGTTGGTAAGAAAATTACATGAAAAAAGGAAACAACAGTATTTGAAAGAAAGTAAGAAAACTAAAGGAAAGAAAGTGAGGCATTAGCGGAAGTCAGAAAAGGAAAGGAAGTGTGAACCAGAGTGAGGTGTGATGGGAAGAAAATAAGTTAAAGGATAGAATGACAAAATGAAAGAATTTAGATGTGAGTGCAGGAAGGGAAATTTAGGAAGTAGCTGAAGAAAATAATTTAAAAAAAAAAGGGACAAAGTGTAAAAACAAAACACAATAAGCAAAGGAAGGTGAGATCAGAGAGAGGGGTACAGGAAAGGTGAGTCTTTACTCCTTCATGTGGCAGCAGATGTGCTCACTAGGAAAGGGAAGTTGAAGCTGAGTCGCGTTATGACACTGATACTGGGAGAGCCGTTAATAATTGATCAAGACCACTCTGGCAGTGAACTCATTAGAGCCCTGCAAACTGTCTAATAACAGGCTGAGGACTGGACTACTAAACATCACCATCCTGAATACTGGAAGCCTCCAAGAACATTAACAAACCACTGTATTATTTCACTGAATCCAATGTCGTGTGTAAGGTCGTATGAAGTAGCAGTTGAAAAAGTCAGACATAATTAGCAGGCTAAAGTTAGACATTATGGGTATGTTGTTGATAAAAAAAAAAAAAAAAAAAATGAAAAAGTGGAGTTTATGAGAGAGAACATGTAACATCCACATGTGCTTCACTAATCTTCAGGGCTGAAGTTTGTTAAGTGAGAGGGGGTTTAAAATGAGTGTTTCTGACTCGAAAGTGAAGATGCAAACAGGATCCAGAATTGCAATTCAAATTTGAATAATGATGCAGGATTCTAAAATAGAATTCACATACCGTAATTATATTGCTATAACATTCTATTTTACTCACAACAAATGGAACATTTCCAAAAATGTACTTATTTTGTAAGATATGGTGGAAGAGCACTTATTCTCCCAGAGTGCCACAATTTACCCCAAACAACACATTTTTAAGACAGAACCCCTCAATAGACCAAGTTTTCTGTACTTGCCCCTTTTTGTTGTTATTTTGAAAATGTTAATGAAAATCTTCTGTTGTGTAACTGCTGATTTTCTATGAATTCAAAATGAACGAACAAATCTTTTTCTGAGTCAATTCGCTCGTTTCGTTAGTTGAATGAACCAAATGACTCTGGAAAAAGATTTGTTCATTTTGATGAACGAGTTCGTACAGGAGAGTCACAAACGTGCGTCACAGAACAGAGCAAGGTTACCATTTGAGCTTATATAACTTAAACTTTGTTATTTAATTATCAAATGAGCGATCGTTTCGCTTGCTAAGACCTTTATTCATTGTCTGCAATCTTTTAAAGCCCTTTCAACAGTTTGCAGTTTGCACTGAAACTGTCTTTTGGACCTTTAATCGTTTGGTTCCCACTGAATATGGAGAAAAATCCTGGAATGTTTTCATCAAAAACCTTAATTTCTTTTCGACTGAAGAAAGAAAGACATGGATATCTTGGATGACAAGGGACAGAGTAAATTATCAGCAAAAGTTTTTTCAAAAGTGAACTACTCCTTTAATGTCACACTCATTAAGGAAAAGGAAACCCATTCTTAAATTATGAAATTTGCCCTGATATATGCTTGTATTGCTTCATCCACACAAATTGCCCAACTTCCCACTTACACATTCAATTATTCTTAAAGAATGAATCCAAATTATGTCTATCGACACCAATATTTTTATTTTCACATATGAATAGGAAACAGGTTGTCTGGCAATTGTTTATTTACATATTTTCCAAGGTTCCTCTACATGATAGTTTATAGCAAGATGTCAAGTCAATACAACAAAAGTAAAGTTTCAGCAGACGGAGAAGAGAGTGAAGCAGTCATGAGAAGAGTCTGTTCTGAACATCCATCCCCTGCAGTTCCACTGCCCTGCTCCGCTGAAAGGCTCAGACTTCTCTAAAGTTCTCCTGAGTTCTCCAAACTCCACCGAGCTCGAAAACTCGCTGCTGGCGCTCACCAAATGTCACCTTTCATGCCTCCAACTTCAGCTTGACTTCAGACTTGGCACCGATTGTTTACGAACCCATGGATGTCAGTTCTATAAGTGCACCGAGCAGAACTCAGCAAAGGTTGTTGTCAGGACTCAATGGTGCGCTTTCTCTGGCGCGGATGCAGGGAACTTTTCGATCTATATTTACATTAGCCAGTCTGCCTGGAGCTGCGAGTCAGCCTGGCTTATATGTAAAAGAAAAGAGGGCAAAATCAATAAGCACATGTTGCAGCGAGATTGTGAGTGTTGTAAGTCTAGATAGCTGCTTTTACTCAACAGTGTTGGGGACTAACTAATAAAAACAAAACACTAATTCTGAACACTATAGGGTTTTTTTTTTGTTTGTTTTTTTAAATGTTGAAGCAATAAGATGCTCACCTAAATTGTCTTATAATTTTAAGGCATTTTAATTCATGTTAGCGAATTGGTTCATTCAAACAGTTCATTTCAAATTATTCATTTGAGTTATGGATTTGAGCAAACCCTTGCTAAATGATTAACCCTGTATGACCCAAATATAGAAACAAAAAGAAAAAAACTATTTTTTCACCTGTCAGATGTTGTTGTAGGAGGCCTCTGATGCAAAAAAAAAAAAAAATGTTTGGGAAATGAAATGGAAAGTAAAGGTGACATAACAGATGTGTTATCATTATTTGTGGTAGGACACTTTCACCGGGGGTGGGGGCAGTGATTTTAGTTTGTTGTTTTGTTACTAGGGCACAGGCAACTTGAGCTTCGATGATCAGTGATGTCATTAGCATAGTTTAGCATTAGCATGGCTACCAGCAAAATAGCATCTCAAGAGCATAAGTGAGCAATAAGTTACGAGAGGCAGTGCTGTATTGTGAATAGGTAGCGGCTGAAGGGCGTTGTTAGGCACGACGCGAAGCAGAGTTACATATTCACGAAACAGCACTTGCCTATTGCTTTTGAACGGTAACCACACAAATAAAATATTTAAGTAAAAAAAAATGAATTAGTGCAACTTTCATGAAGTAAAATCGCTAAAAGCCTTCCTTCCGCTAGAAAAAATAGTCCCTGACTGTGAACAGCAACAACGTTCCAATGTGTATTATGCATGAAAGCCCAAAATAGGAATTGCAGTGTTGCGCAGTGATAAATAGAACTGTTGGGTGAAGCGATCGTGAATAAAGCACAGCTATTGACCAATCAGAATCAAGGATTGGAACTAACCGTTTTATAATAGATCATAACAGATAACCAACATGTTATCTAATTATATCTTGTTCGTTTAAGTTCCCCTATAAGGAAATGTAATATTGCACAGTTGGGGCTTTTTGGATTGCTTAGCACCATAACAGTAAATATCATGAATAATAATAATCACCCAACACTCATATTTTATGAATTAAAATTGATTAAAATATACATATGACATACAAAACAGATTGAAAACTGTCAAAGAAACAGTGTCCAGTGTCCACTTGCAATGGTAGTCCCAAAAGCGGTTCCTTTCCTCTGAAAAGCAGAGACGGAGATTGCACTTCCTGCAGAGCGTATTCAAATATCCTTTTTTCGCCGTGTCTGCAGCGTCCTCTCATTGTCTTCACTGGGAAATGTGCGACAGTGTCCCTACGCACATCCGTTGGTGTTTCGCATGACCTCTTGGCCGGGACCTTTTTTGTTGGACCCTCATTACCCAAGGACAGTCTTTTCTGAGCAGTCACAGGTTTCTGAGGTGTCACTGTTATGGACTCCCACTGGCTAAAGATGGCCGCCCTATCATTGGTGTGGTAACTGTGTTTGTCTGAAATAGATTAGAAAAGAATCAACTGTGATGTCACACATATATATAAAAAATGGTATAATTAGTCAAATATTAAATATGGTAAAGAGCAGAAATGGATTCTTACCAGGATGCGAGAGGATGCCCTGTTCAGCCTCCAGTTCAATATTCTTGGGAATATTGAGAGCTTTGCAGTCCCGCTTGTAGAGGAGCCATTACAAGCTGCAAATGTCCCAGTGGTGCATTTTCATGGGGAACATGTATTTGTAATTAAGTCCAACAAATTCACTCACAATGTATGGTCTCTCAACTTCAATGTAGGATTTGGTGGCTTTGTTCCAGCATTGAATCTTTTGCACAGGTTGCCCTGTTGTCATACCACTTTTGTCTCCACTCTGATGTCAAAGCTTCCTCTCCCCTTTTTCTTCAAGATCTTCTCATCTCCAAGGTTGCAGTTGGGTAAGCCCACTTTGTCACGGTTCTGTCACTACAGTTCTGGTTATTCTTGGTTTTGTGACAGAGCTGTGACATGCCTGGTCTTGTGTTTATGTTATGGTCTTGATGGTTGTGAGCACATGGCTATCATGTGATTTCTGTGTGCCATGTGCTCTTGTTAATGTTCTAGCCCCTCCCATCTTGTTACCTCGTTATTGGTTAATTTGTCCCACCTGCTTTCCCTCAATTCCCTCCTTGTTTGCCTTCCTATTTAGTCTCCCTGTGTTTGTTGTCTGGTGCTCGTTCGTTGTTAAATGTTACCTGAGTTTTGAGTTGTGTTTGTTCTGTTCCTGCCGTGCCTTGTTCTTGGGTTTTGTAGTTAGTTCATGAGACCTGGATTTCTTTGTTTTGTTTGTTTGGATTATGTTTTATTTAATTAAAACATTACTTCTCCTCTGCATTTGAGTCCTCGCTCCATTTCCCACAACCCACACGTAACACACTTGTCCGACTGTTCCCACATAATGAATTCCACGATCAAGGAGCTGAACTACTAATGGGACACAGGTGAAGTCGTTGTCGGCGTAGACCTTGTAGTTCTGACCTTCTGGAAGCGTGGATGCAAGCCTCATCACACCATCACCTGACGTTCCAAGTTCAGATTTGGCTCTTTTTCCATCAACACTGCCTTGGTACACATCAAAGTCACGGAGCATGCCAAAGATTCCAGTTCTTACCCACAATTTCAAGCCCCATGGGTGAGTTTTGATCATCTCATCCACAGAGTTGTGCTCTTCAGGTACATACACTCCCAGTACATACGGACTCCATACATTTGCATCTTCAGGTAAATGCCAATCACCTGTTCAATTTCCTTGGTGTTTGTGTTTATAGTTGTTCCAGTGTTTTGATAGCTGTATTAGTGTTTTCTGTCAGAGCCCGAATCATGTCTTTCTGACTCAAACCTCTGCTCTGAAAGTACTCCATTGGTGTCTGGAAGGAGACAGCACCACTGGTGACGTCCGGACCATAGAAATTAGTATCAGGACTGATTAAATTCTTTTTCAGCCAGCAATACCGGTCCCGGGGCATAGTCAGTTTAGCTGGTTGGCTTGGCTCGATGTCCTCATCATCAGCGGCTGGATAATCAGTGGGTGTCTGATTCTCTTTCTCCACTTCATCGACTTTTCAACCCCCGATTCCATTTCACTCTCTTTGGGGTTTTACTTCAATGTTGAGATATCCAGTCCAATGAAATGTATGAGTTCATGGCCTTATGGGAATACACATTTATATACACATTTACTATCCAATGGCATTGCGAGGCTAAATAATAGAACCCATTGGCTATGTTAATGTGGTCTTTCAAAATAATAATAATAATAATTCCAGGTGTGTTTTTGGAAGAGATAAAAAGTGATGTTGTAATTTTACAACCACAGGTCTTGCTTGCTTACTTACTTTGTTTAGGAAACGTGCATTATACCTCAAATTATGCATCTTCTTCAGAGATTTCTGAATGATCAAATTGCCAGTAGCCAATAAAACAGGTCAGAAAAATTGCCTGATTTTATGTTGAAGGAGGGAACAACAGTGCCAGGTTTCTTACAGGAAACCCATTACAGTATAATCAATGATGTTTTCCTTAACTTATCATAGGAACTTGTGAAATTTCGTGTTTTGGGGCCAAAACACAAACCTAGAAACACAAACCACTCATATTAGTTGTATATCTGTGCCAGTGAGAAATGCAATTGTGAGTGCCCATATGCTTTTTTTTTATGTTAACAGCCATTTTACTATAATTTTGAGCCATTTTCAGAAACTTGGTGAAACAAGCACACAGAGGGAGATATCAATTTATACTTTGAGCTGCATAATCTAATGAATGCACAAACATGATTCTGAGAGCTTGTGAATGAAGACTCAAGCAGGGGCCGATCCGCAGGAGTCTGCTGGCTCACACAAAGAGCCGTAAACACAAGTGATGGCTCAGGATGGACGACTATTGTCAAGCAAATAGCACCGTCACATCAAAGGAGAAACCATTAGTATGTTTTAACGCAGAGAGGAAAGGGGGAGGGTGGCATCAGTGTTGGAGGATAAACGGGGTGGTGGAGAGGATGTCTGAGACAGCTGAGATCTTAAAGGTGTTGAAATTGAGAAGCATTTGTCACAGATAAAGAGAAAATGAACATGAAAGTTTGTGCGTACACTAAAATCCACTGCAATGTTGATTTTGAGAAGTACCCACCTAGTGGCAGAGAGTCGGAAAACTACAGGTATTTGGAAATCTAGGCAATTCTTACCTCTCGCCATTCTCAAGTATAGGATTTGGATGCTGACTGGTGCTCTTTTATAAGTTAATTGCATTAATTATGCGACATATCTTGCAGCATTCTGTAAATGCAGCGCTCAAGTTAAAATGCTTAACGTTTAGATAAACGCATTTCTAGAACCTTGCGCTTTTTTAATTCTATACCTTGTACATAAGAAAACTACTGTACAAATATACATTTAATGTAGATATCCATGGTATCATTCAGTGAAGACGTTCCCTTAAAGGTATAGCGGAGGATTTTCTTTTTCCGGGTGGGTAGTCTATACTATTGGTCCACCTAAGTGTCAATCATTCTGGTGATATGTTTACGTAAGGCCGTCGTACGTGCTCATCCCTATGTAGTTTTCACTTTCAGGTGTATTATGTCGGAGTTACGGTTTCAGCCATTCCTTTGAAAATGGCTGAGGGTCGAAAGAGAAAAAAAAATGTATACGAAGTGTATGATAAGAAGAGAAAGGCCGCAGAATATAGAAACAAGACCAGAGTGATTTTGGGTGAATATCACACGCTGGCGTGCGCTAAAAGCACAGGTTGGGCTTCTCACTGATGCCGCAGTCTTGAAGATACTACTAGACAGGTAAAGTTTGTCATGATATTTGGAGAAATCCATTTAAAATCACTAGTAAAAGTTAATGCAAGCTACTTAGCAATGCTAGCCCTGGCACGAGTCATGCACCGCATAGACACGGTAAACATCTCAATTTGTCTAAAGTAGCCTTTTGACCAAAATGGTAAATGGTATCACGCTGAAATATTCTAAAACCTTGTGTGTTCATTAGGGTTGGGTATCGAGAATCGAGTATCGATTGGAACCGAGACTAACTTTTCGTTTTTCCCGGAATCGTTTAAAAGTAAAAATTTCGATTCCTAGTTTCGATATTCACAGTCCGCCGAGCAGAAGAAGAAACCGCTGAAGAAGCGTCTACCGGAAGTGTTGGCATAACCACGCGAGTCAAACATGAGTACCTTACGTCGGCGATCCAAAGTGTGGCTTCGCTTTTCTAAAAATAACAAAATCTCGGCAAAATGCAAAATTTGTGACAAAAGGAGTATTTTTACAGAAAGAGTATTTCCTTCAGAAAGGATTATTTCCTTCAGAAAGGCCGTTGGTTAGCAAGGTTAGCTAAACTTTTTTGACCCTGCCTCTTAAAAGAATCGGAATCGAGAATCGTTAGGAACCGGAATCGAAACAAGGAATCGGAATCGGAATCAGAATCGTTCAAATTCAAACGATACCCAACCCTAGTGTTCATATTCTAAAACCTTGTGTGTTTATTATTACACAAATGCAACAAGCTACTTCTCCATACGCAACTATGTATAAAAATAACGTATTAATACCGTATTAACAATGAGACATATTAGGTTAAGGACCAATGTAATAGCACTGCTTATATGTTGCTATGTAACGTAGCCTAATTGCGATTTGCAAAATAGTTTCCTCAGAACGTATTTCGTGTGATACAGGGTTCGACATATCATGTCTTGAGTCCTCGGTCACTCAATCGATCAGTATAATAAGTAAATAAAACACGGTAGGGCATTTGACATGTTGTCTTTTTTATGAATATTTTTGAGTTAGTTTAGAATTTGCATTATTGGCGTAATAGGCGTTCGTTCCCTCTCGGGAGCAAGAGTGTTGTGTTTGTGCATGTGCATTTTTTTTTAAAAATTGGAGAGGGCGGGTCTTCTCTAAAATTCGGAAAGATCCTCCGCTATACCTTTAATGTTATCAGATGTAGTAATTATAATATGTATGCATTTTATTTGTTTTTGTATGCTTTCCTTGTTAAGAATTAATTTCTGTGGAAATCAAAATGTCAATAAATAATAACTTTAGAACCTCTAACGTGGCCTTTGCAGAAAGATAGAATGAAAATAGGAAAGACAAAAACACACATGAATTCATTCTGCTTGTTTTGCGAATGAGGCTCACAATGTTTTTTTTTTTTGTTTGTTTTTTTAATTAGCACATAATTTAGTTGTGTAATATTTTGAATACCCATAATGCGTTCACCTTCTCTGCATGTGCCTCTAGGAATAGAAATGACGTGGTGTCCTGCCATAAACCCTGATGAAATTAAGCCAGCTGTAAACCTCTCAATGTTACAGATGTTATAAAGCGCAACATAAAAATGCATTGCTTCTGAACGACACCAAGGCCTGGAAATTGATTGGCACTGAACAGAGAAAAGCTCAGTCAGGGCTATACGTGATTAATGAAGCTTTTCCCTTTTCTGTGTCATTAAGCAATGATGTATCAGGCGGACCAGGACACAAAGGGTTAATAGTTTGAAAAAACATCTTCTATGATGGATTTCAATCTATTAAATGTTATTTTATTAACTAAAGACATTCACAGAACCCTTTTTTCCTCCACAAGCTCATTTTCTGCTCAGTAATGGGGTGTATTGAGCAGCTTTTCACAAATCAAGAGCGGCATTAAAATGTCTCTGCAGATAATGCTCAGTGTTAAAGGAATAGTCACTTCACAAAGAAAATTCTGTCATCATTTACTCACCCTCAAGTTATTTCAAACCTGTATGAGTTTCTTTCTTCTGCTGAACACAAAGGAAGATTGTCGATAACCAGACCGTTGATGGACCCCATTGACTTCAATGGAAGGGAAAAAAATATTATGGAAGTCAATGGGGTCCAAGTTACTGACATTCTTCAAAATATCTTCTTTGTGTTCAAGAAGAAAGAAACTGATGACAGAATTTACTTTTTAAAGTGAACCATTCCTTTAAGTCAGAACTTTTCTATCATTCTGTATTTAATATTTAAAAAAAATATATAAAACAATTAGCTTTAATAACTATTTAAAATTCAGATGTCTATCTAGTATATATCAGCTCAAGAGTGTTCAATTAAAATGAGCCAGTGCCTTATTTATTAAAGACCATCCCAATATACGCCATAATATCTTACAATTAGATGTTTATTTTTTAACCAATATATCAACCATCTCTTCGAAAGTTATAGCATATCAGAAGATTTGTCTTTTTTTGTTCAGATTTTGTTACGTCCAGTCTCTTTTGAAACCAGCTGTTAGAATTAGTATGATTGGTCTGAGTTAGAATAATGATTGATGGTCTTCAGTTTTAAAAGCAACAAAACAAACATCCAGTTCAAACTGTCCTGAGGTGTGACATGATTAAACCCAAATCACGCTAGCATTTTCAAATGACATTGTGCAAGCAGTTTATTAATTCATTGTTGAGAGAAAACATGGAATAGTGCATATAAAGTTTATAAGTGACTTTTACTGTCTTAACTCCTGAACCTGTTTCATGCTTATAAGGCTTTAACATAATATAACATTACTACAGAAGACACTCTTGAGTCTTGTGTCTGGTATGATCTGAAGTGAGCCTGTGAGGTGTGTGTTTGGTGCTGCTGTGATGAGACCCATATGCCCAGATGAGCAGTCTGGGAGAGAGACAGAGACAGTAGTGTGAGGAAGCAGGCGATAGGATGCGTTTGATGTGAAGACAGCTGGAGGTGTGAACGGACACACACACACACCAACAAACCTAACTGTCCTGACACTTCCACACGTCGTCGTCTGTCTCACATCAGCAGATATTTCTTTTATCTCTCTGTTTCTCTGTCTGTATAATGTTAGATCATCATCTGTCCATGTTACTGGTCAGGAATGTACTGTCCCAGCATTCATCGAAGCTCATTTGCATATGCAAATAAACAATGCGGTCTCTGTGCTTCACAAGTCAAGAGCCTCCTTCCTTCTGCAGAAATATATGATAATAATAATAAATGAACAAAAAATTAATCAATATGCTAATGACATATGCCTATTTAGGCAAATCATATAATGTAAAATTTATAATCTGTATAATATTATTATAATATAATAATGTTTAACTAATATGAATATTTTGAATTAATTTAAAAAGATATATATTATTAATTTATACATTTTAAATTGATTAAAAAATTAATTTAATTATTTAAAATATTATGTCTTAAGGTTTTTGTGTTCCAATTTCTTAACATCAATGGAAGTGAAAATATTAAAATAGCATAAGATATTATGCTATTTAAAAAAAATGCTGTTCCATAAAAAAAATATGCTATTTTATAATAGCATTAAAAAATAATGCTATTATAAAAAATAAAGCTATTTTATTTTGCAAATAGCTATATTATGCTATTTGCAAAATAATATAGCATAAGAATATATTTTGAAGTTTATTTTTCTGAGCTCAATTTACGCATTAACTTAACAATAAGTTAATGCCTAAAATGGGGAAAAATATTTGATATTAAATGCAAGATAAATGCAAACGTAATTTGGTTACACTTTATTTTAAGTCTGTGTTACAGTGTAATTACACATTGAAGTACCGAGTAATAAAAAATGAACTTCATTGTGGTTAGGGTTAGGATAAGATTTAGAGTTAGTTTCACACAATTTATAGTAATTACTATAGTAACTCCGTGTAACGTGTATAAAGACATCGTAAAATAAAGTGTTACCCGCTCGTTTTATACTCCAGGATGAAGGGTTTCTTCAAATCACTAACAATAATCATGAGTAATACAACAGTGATGCTTTAGCAAACAGCATTATTACTACAATATATTAAAGATTGTTAAAAGCCAGAACATTTTTGCACATCTGAGAGGAAATGAACTAATAGCGCTGATCTGGGCTCAGACCGCCTCTTTAGTATAATGGTCATATTGCATAAACAAAACTAAGCACAGTTGACTTTAGTGACTCAGTAATCTATAGACATTATCCCGTAACAGTGAGTTAATGTAATCAGTGTGTGACGGGGATGAGAGTCATTTCTGGAGCTCAGGGTTTATCTCACTGCTAATCAGCATCATGTCAATGTGAAGGGGATTAATAGCAGATGCCAATCACTGGGACTTCTGTCACGAGTTTTAGCAGGGCTAGCCACACTAGCTCAACATTAGACCAGGAGTTACATTGTTTATCGTGTTCACTTATGGTCAGATAAAGCATATGACCCAGTTGAACATGCTAAAGGGTCATAGGATGCACTGTTTTATTTTGTTATTTTATGTAAAGAGTTAGACACCACATGCATTTAACTATTTAAATGAGTAGTTCACTTTAAAAAAAAAAACACTTTTGCTGATAATTTACTCACCCCCATGTCATCCAAGATGTTCATGTCTTTCTTTCTTCAGTCGAAAAGAAATTAAGGTTTTTGATGAAAACATTCCAGGATTTTTCTCCATATAATGCACTTTACTGGTAACCAAACTGTTTTAAACGATTCCAGACGATGAATAAGGGTCTTATCAAGCGAAACAATCGCTCATTTAAAAAAAAATAACCAACTTTAAGTTTTATAAGCTCAAATGGTCGCCTTGCTCTGTTCTGTGATGCGCGTTCGTGACTCTCCTGTTCGAACTCGTTTATCAAAATGAACGAATCTTTTTTCGTGTCATTTGGTTCATTCAACAAACGAAATGAATGAATTGACTTGGGAAAAGATTCACGAACGCGCATCACAGAACAGAGCAAGGCGACCATTTGAGCTTATATAATGTAAACTTTTTTTTTTTTTTTAATGAGCGATCGTTTCGCTTGATAAGACCCTTATTCATCGTCTGGAATCGTTTAATCGGTCTCTCACACCAAAGTCATGTGTCTTATCCACCGTGCCGTCACCACCCCATCACCACATATACTGCTCACAAATAAGATTTTATCCAAAGACATGAAATTAAAAGTAACAGTTTATAGTGTTAAAAGACTTATCTTTTAAATAAATGCTTTTGAACTTTCGATTCATCAAAGAATCCTGCAAGAAAATTGTTACGGTTTACACAAAGATAGTAAGCAGCACAACTGTTTTCAACATTGAAATAATGAGAAATATTTCTTGAGCACAAATTCAGCATTTAAATGACTGAATAAATTATATTTTAAAATATATTACAATAGAAAACAATTATTTTAAATTGCAACAATGTTTCACAGTCTTTTGACCAAATAAATTGCCTTGGTGAGCATAAAAGACTTACAGACAAAAACTCTTACAGACCCCGAATGTTTGCTGCTGAACAGGGAAAATGTTAGTTTATAATAAAAAAGATAAACTACTAAGACACAAATGTAGCCTACTCACCCTCATCTCACCAAACCATGAGTTTGTTTGTTGTTTCTTGCCACAGAACACAAAAGGAGACATTTAGCAAGATTTCCAAGCAAAAAAATGTGTTAATTGTATGCTAAATAAAATACAACCCTTCAATGGCTAGCTTCAAGTATGACAGAGAAAAGAATTGAAAATAATTTGGTGCACATTCATGTTCCAAAACCTGCCGAACTGCAATTAATCGGCATGAATAATCTGCTTCTATAAATCTTAATTGTAATTGTAATGTACGAAACATACCACCCATGGTAGTGTTGGCTCTCCGGTCGTACTTCTTAAACTGCTAGCACAAGTGGAGCTCTACTGAGAGAGCTTGATAACCATTGTGAAACGTGTTGAATGTCTCTGCAATTACCGTTTATAAATGCAGAACGACAAAAGAAGCTGATCCCTCATTTTAAATTCCACCCTGTAGTATTAAAGCAAACCTTTTTTTGGATTTGCATCTTTTAAATGCTCCAGTGCTTGTTTAAAATGATGACACTGCGTTTGTTGTGCAACCTGTAGTTTATTCAACTCAACAACCCAAAACAGTCAAAACACACGCTTTTCAGCACCTGAAAACCACACGTCTTGCAGAAGTCGTATACAAGACTTAAAATAGCATACTGTATTTTGTCATTGGCTTAGATGAAAAGCTTCGAAAGCGTTTCAGTAGCTTTAGGCAAAAATGTAGCAAAACAAAAGATCGCTCCCTTAATTTCTGAGTCCTCTGGAGAAATGAGGCAGTAATTACTAATCTAGAGAGTTATGACGCCTACCTAATTGCACTTTTTACATAAAAATCCCTCAGCAAGAGGAACAAAGGGGTTCGGCCATGAAAAATGCGCCCAGCAGCTAGTTTTAGCTTATTTTGTCTTGTTCCTGCATCTTATTAACGCCCCTCTTCTCCACAGCTGATGAGAGATCTGCATTACATAAGAGCTCAAATAAAGCAACCTTGACGCTGCGAGCGACATGGACTTGTCTCTAATCATATTTCCTGGGAAGCACTTTTCTGCCGAGTGCAAGGCAAGGGCTTATCTGCACAGAGATGGCTTCTGCTGATTATGGGATGAGTGCAAGACTTCTTCTTTTATTGACCCACAATGCCCTCTGTCATTCAATTGCATCACACTAATTCAAGGAAATGGAGAGGTTTCATATGAACTAATGGAGGGTTCATCTGTTTCCAAATGGGTCCTGGCACTTCCTATATTGCAGGAAAATGTCTTTTGGAGGGAGCCGAGGCATATTACGCGTAGCCTATACTTGTTTTCGTGTGATAAAACGTCCGTGCAAAGCTCTCAGGAGGAGACAGCAGCAGTTTGTCATTGGCCGGATTCATCTTGTGAACAATTACTTAATCTTGCCCACCAAAACACACACTTCCAGCCTCTGCGTGTTGGAAATGCTTTTGTTTTAAAAGCGCCTGACCAGGAGGGAAACCACATGAGCTTTTCCTCCTGAACGAGCCTTCGCAGAGCAAGCACAATTCATTTGGAGTGTGTCAGACCATGCTGACAACGAAATTAGCAAAATCGCACTCATTTTACCCTAGATTTAGGGCAATCAAACTCTGCGGTGGACTAGGATGGCTCTTCTAAATGTTGATATCAGTCAGACACAGTTCTATAGTACTTTAAACAGTTCTTTATACTTGTGATGTTTAATCAAAATGCATCTTCCAGTAAAAATGACAAACTTCTCTCTGGTGATGTTTGCAGGATCATTTAGTGCAAATAAATCCCAGCCCTACGAGATCACGTTCATCTGCCTCCACTTTTAAGAGCAACGCCCACATCTCAAAATCCAATCAACAAGTGACGCAGAGAATCAAGTCCCGCCCTAAATTTTTATTTTGTAGAAATCTGTCGCTACATTGCGAATTTAAAGGGATACTCCACTTTTTTTTGGAAATAGGCTCATTTTCAATTCCCCCCGAACAGTATTTACATTGTTTTTACCTCTTGTAACCACAGCCACGTCCAAGTGATCTGAAGGTACGGGCTCTACGCTCTACGTGATCTCTCGCGCGGTTGTGAGAAAAAAAAAATCAACGTTGTCTGTTGATTATATCAAAATCGTCTTGCATTACAATTTCCTGTATATCTAATTATGTTTAGATCTTCACCGTGAAGGGTAACACTTCTGAAATCTCTGTGTAAACGATGAGTGACGAGTTTGGTCTTTTAATATTACTGTCTTAGTACAGTAAGCCACGTTAAGCCTTTTTAACGTTAAGCGTTTTAGAATATCCCATCATAACTACAATGCGTTCTTTAATTCCCGTTCTTGAAATGAATACAAACCTTAACATAACGGGGAGTGTTCAGACCAAACAGAGTAAATAATCATACTAATAAAGTATATGTACAACAAAATCTGCTGAGCTCAGAATATAAACTCAACGCGTTTAATTACACGTTAAGCAAATTGCCAAATACACTCAAATGAGATCGACAGACGTCAATAAATGGACGTGCAAATTATAATCACGAATACAAAATAAAACAAATGTATTTTATACACAAATATGTCTCTATTTGTATAAATCGCTGCACGTTCGTTGAATTCTGAATTTTGCACACATAACTGAAAGCAATTTGTTTGTGGATATAGTAGCCTAATAAAAGCATACATTTATCAAGTTCATGGATAATTGTGTGTGCATTTATTAATCAATATTATACTAAAATCATAATAAAGTATACTACAAAAATCCGATAAGTCCAGAATATGAACGCAAAGCGTTTAATTTCACGTTAAGCATTTTCCTCCCATAGAAACTCATGATGAGAACGCTAAATGTAGCTTAATGCGTATTGTCCCCCTATTATGTCGAAATAACGAGACAGTTATGTCGAAATAACGAGACATTTATGTCGAAATAACGAGATATTTATGTCATTACAATGAGATATTTATGTCGTTAAAACGAGATATTTGTCATTAAAACAAGATATTATGTCATTATAACAAGATATTTATGTCGTTAAAATGAGATAATTATGTCGTTAAAACGAGATATTATGTCGTTATAACAAGACATTTGTGTCGTTAAAACAAGATGTAATTAAAACGAGAAAATATGTAATTTAACGACATAAGATCTCGTTATTACGACATAATTGAGGGGGAAAATAATATGTATGTGGCAGCAATGCGTCACCGTACTTTTAAACACCAACAAAACATAAGTCTTCCCGTTGTCTATTGCTGAAAATGCATAAACTCCCTATCCAGGCCATGAAAAGCATGATGGGAAGTGAGTGACAATCCAGCTCCCAGTTTGTTAATGCTACTTTATCTCAAAGAAAAGAATTCATATAGTCTCAACTCAAACGAATTAAGCACACCGATGAACATTTAATTTCTTGGATTCATTTGATAATTAAGCTGAACAAGCTGCAAAATCAATTTTAAGGCCCATTTTTGATAGAGGTACTTGAACAATGAAACCATTTTAAAAAGGAAAACACTGAGATAAGCCAAAAGTCAGTTGTTTAAATTACGTGAACAGCACCTGTGCTAAAAGTGAGATAGTCTTGTTTGAGGAGTTACATTTCTGTACATATCCCTACACCAACATTTTTCATGACCAATTGAAGCTGTCAAAACGTCAAAAAATGCAAAACGAAATGCACGTCGGTGTGACGAGATGAATCAAGCCTGTTCACTCATACAAACGTTTGAATATTTTCATACATTCTTATCAAACTTGAAAATCCCCCTCTCGAAACACACCATCATTTCATGACTCTCTCGGAGGTGTGCAGTGCACCTCGGCGTCCCTAAAGACACGTCTCAGACATCAAATTACAGGATTTAAGCTGTGCAGCCAACCACTGCTTTTCATGTCTGAGGCATATGAATCAAAACCAGCAGAAATGAGTTTTGCCACGGAACAAGCCTAAACATACGTTAGACTGTAAAACTCCAGGCCAAGAAAAGGGCACGCACCGCCTCGCCAGCAAACACGCAAACATGAATAAAGGGAAAAGAATCCCAGAACCCTTCGGCACGATTGAAAAAGAGATAACGACAACAAACAGACGAGAAGAGAGCATTAAGAATCCACTCAAGGTCTAATTCAATCACTCATGAAATCTTGTAAAAATCCTGAGATCAGGTCTTATTTGATGAATTATTTCGTCATTTTCTTCATAAGCCAAGATAACCAAAATGACGCATATAGATTTAGATCAAATCTAGCTATCAAGTTTCTCGTGACCTCTTGTACGTCATCATTCAGACCATTAAAAATCACACAAAGCTTTGTGTTTTAAAGAAGAAAAGGTCCTTCTTTTATGTGATAGTCTTAGCATCTATTATAGCAGGCAGATGTCTATATTTTCCTGTGAGGGAATCAATGGTAAATGCATCATGGCTGCTGCTCAGGGACGTGAGTGAGGAGTGTATGCAGCGCTAGTAAGGTCACAGTCATGCTATACCATCATCATACACTTGAACGGTGCACTTAAAGATAAATCAATTACAGATGCATAATCACTCGTCCTGTCCCTGTAATAAACAATAAACAAGAGAGCCAGCTCTGCACATACCGCTGTTTTTTTTCTATTACACCACAATGACAAATGTTTTACACTTTAAGGTAGTACAATAATATATTTTTTGGACAAGTACGATTGTAATATTTTAAGTGAAAAATAAATAAATACCATTTATATTATCTTGACTCAATCTGTCAAACGATTATTCGCGATTAATCGCATCCAAAATAAAAATTTGTGTTTACATAATATATGTGGGTGCATTGTGTATAATTATTTTGTATACACACATGCATGTATATTTAAGAAAATAAATATATATTTAATTAATTTTATTTAATAATATATATATATATATATATAATTATATAATATATATATATATATATATATATATATATATATATATATATATATCTTATATTATATATATAATCTTTTCTTAAATATATAAAACCATGCGTGTGTATTTATAAAATAATTATACACATTGCACCCACATATATAATGTAAACACAAACTTTTATTTTGGATGCAATTACCTATATACTGTATATATATATATATATATATATATATATATATATATATATATATATATGGCAAATCTCTTATATGCTCACCGAGACTAAAATCTGTAATATTGTGCAATTTTATTACAATTTAAAATAACTGTTTTGTATTTGAATGTATTTTAAAGTGTAATTTATTCCTGTGACGCAAAGCTGCATTACTGCAGTCTTCAGTGTCACATGATCCTTCAGAAATCATTCTAATATGATGTTTTGATTCTCAAGAAACATTTCTTATTATTATCAATGTTGAAATCAGTTCTGCTGATTAATAATTAATGATTAAAGTGGAGCATAAATCAAAAGAACGAATGGAAATGTTTTATAACATTATGCATGTCTTTTGATCAATTTAATGCATCCTCCCTAATATAAAACCATAAATTTAGTTTCAAAAATAAGCATGGTGTTTTGAACACGCTATGATCATGTCATGGTATTATATTAAAAGCACCGGAGAGCCATTGAAGGATTTGTATCTGATTCCATCACTTTTTATGTGGTACACTCCACATAAACAAGACATTTATAATAGTGAAGTTTTGGCTACGTTTAAAAACTCTGATATAAAGCCAGTGTTTTGGAATTAAAAACAATGGTTTGTCAAGGCGAACTCTGAATGTTTGAACAGTAGGGTAAAGTCTGAAGGTTTTATAGGCCTTCTGTAGTTTCAGTACTTTGGGCAGTGAGTTGCATAGACATTTCGGTCTCTGGTTAGGGATTTTGAAAGAACAAATCTAACCCAAGTTTGTACTATAACAGTATGTTTGCTCTGTCAAGCCAACATAATTAACACACTCCAATTTCCAGAGAAAACCATCAATTGGCAAGTGCTGATGTTTTTTTGCTCTTTAAATGACCAAAATGCATGTTGCATGAATCACATTTAAAGTCTCTTGTGAATTACACAAGCAATTAGAAACAATTAGAGAACAATTAGAAATAGTCCTCAGATGACATGTTTGTAATTTATATAAAACAAATCTAGTGTCAATTGGATCTCAAACCGTTTCATTAAAGGTAGTTATTACTCCACCACGTGCGAAACCAACGTGGTTGAACGATACTTTGCGACAGTGGGTTCGGGACTAGCTAGTTGATTTTTCCAAGGATGCATCGTACTATGGTAGTGAATCAGCGAACTACGTCGTTGTACGGGAAACGCACCCCAATTTGCTTCCATAGAGTACAGAAGTTACGACGTCACTCTGTTGGCCAAAACGCGTAAGTGAGTTAGCATTTTAGCACTACCGGTTCCCTCGCTCTGGGATTTTTTTAAAAATGGGTTTTTGCCAAATCGCCTGAAATAAGGTCTGTGGTGAAAAAGCCTCTAAATATTTTCACATTTTGATCTATGACATAGAACAAACAGGTATAACCTGCTTGTGGTTTTTTAAACTTAAAAAAAAAACTTTATATAGGCTTCAAAATGTATACATTTTGGATTAACTTGTAAAGATTATCTTGATAAACAAAACGTGTAAGGGTCACAACTCTTTGTTAAACACAGATCTTATTTTTTGCGATTTTCAAAAAGTCTACGGGGAAAATGCATAGCTTTTCAATCCAGGGAACCCATGTGACGATAACTTCTGAGTTGTCCTACAAAGTGACGTCATCACTTCGGGATCGGGACTCTATTGTGCTGTCAAGTATGACTTGCAGTCTGTGAGGTAAACTAAATGATATTGGCTATTTGAAAACTGGGAGGAGCCATTAAAAAAATCCACCTTTGCTTCTTCCTGTTTCAGTGGAAATTACGTCAACGCATCATACAAAGCTGCCCGCAAGGCACTTCGGTGGGGATTTAAAGCTACACTGTGTAACTCTTTTGGTTTATTCTTAGCTAAAAATACTTAGTTCTTTCAAAAATATATGTGCTCATTAATGTACATTTACTTCGTTCAAGTAATAAAGTATTCTCGTGAGTGTTTAATATGCCATTGAAAATACATATACGGGTAAGGGAATGTCGGTCGCCATGTTGCCCCTCCATCTTGAAAGTATGTTAGCCAAAGAGGGACATACCCATTAATTCAAGCTTTGTCTTTCCCGTTTATGTTTGAGTTAACACTCACGGACGAGGTCGAACTGGAAGCCATGTTAATCTTGGACTACATTGGCCACCGTAGGAGTTAAAACGAAATCGGAAATGAGAGGAACAGAAACTAATATTCACTGGATGATCATATACCTTTTCACCGCTAGATGGGGTAAAAATCACACAGTGTAGCTTTAAGCAGGATAAACTATACATCCAATTTTTCATAGATGGGCAATTACACATGCTAATGTCTGTGAATGAAACTGTTTTTTTTTGTTTGTTTGTTTGTTTTTTTGCACAACTTCCTCATTCAGAAGTTTGTTCATTGTTTTCATTGGGCAGAGTTAACACCGACGTTTCATTTCCCGGGTAATGTTGTACGATCCCCAGAGGCTTATTGCAGCCATTTGAATAGTTTCCCCATCAGCGAATCACTTTCATCGTCGTAACCAATTGCTCTTTTTATTCCGAAGGCTTTCGCTGGGACTTTAAGGGGTAATTTCGGGACAATTGTTACAGTTCACATTGGGTGGACGTGTAGGTTCATCAGCACATATGTTGATGATGGAGGGCTGTTAGCAGGAATAGCTGTGTCTGGCACTCTCACGGGGGACGTGAGATGGTGCACACTGACAGAAATCCAGGATGCTAGTTAGCAAGCAGCAGTGCACTGTCAGGTGGCAGGAGTCAAATCAAATGAGAGCCAAGCCACTCCAGCGCACAATGACAACCACTGTGTCTCATGAATTAAAGATGACTGTATGACGAGAGGGAGGAGACACAGAGCGAGGAGCACCAGGGCAGACAAAGACGGATCAATCCCTTCCTCTTCTTTGTGGGCCACAAGCTTGAATTATAAACACAAGCATTACGTCGGAAGCTTACTTTTGCTTGCAGACGCCAGAAACGATGCGCGGCAGTCTGGTCTGGACTCTGCAGACATGCTCCTAACTCTAATGGCTTAAGTTGGCGATTTAAAAATAGATAATGACCTCCTTTCAACAAATCGTCACCGTCACATCCAGCCAATGCTGCTGGGAAACACAGACACCCCGCTCCCAATCTCAGTTTCCTACTTGGATCCAGTGGTTTTGATTAGCTAGGGGAGCTATAATTTATTGGTATTCTAGATATTTTAAGGATACTTTCAAAAATGAATTTACAGTGATGCAGCTTGATGGAAAATATGTTACCCAGCCCAACAGTGAATATTAGGTTTTGGTTAAAAACACTATTTTTTAGTTTGGATCGGAGTATTGAAAGGATGAAACACAATAATTTTTTGATTCAAACTAACACCTACCATATATATATATATTTACATTGTTTATATTATATATGTTAACATATATTAATAATATGAATAATTAATCATAACACAATAATGTTTAACTATTACTCATGCCTTGATTGGTAGTTAAAAATATAAAGAAAACATTCAATTAAATCAAACTAACACCTATCATAAAATATATTAATAACACATCATAATATGATACATTATTTAATATATGATTAATTCTAACCCCCGTTTTTACAGTCTTAAATAATGGTTTTAGCTCCATGCGTCTTTCATTTAAAAATAAAAACAGCAGGGAGGCTCATCAGCTATGAATAATGAATTAATCTTAATTTATTACTCCATGTGCCAAGCAACCCATTACCATTCAGATTATTGTGCCACCACTCCCTTCTGACCCAAGAATTTAACCCTGTGGCAACCAACTCCATTCTCCTCCTCAACTCATAAAACAAATAAAACCCAACCTGAGACCTGCCCGACAAAATATTTGCTTCCTGTATTTCTTCCCTTCTTTCTAAGAAGTCAAGCTGTGAACCCAACACAGGGCATGTGTTCTTCATTTAGGTCCAACACTTGTCAGCTCTTTTCTGCCAGTGCTGGAATTGTTTCCTAGTACGGTTTATGAGGGCTGGTTTCTGAAGCCAACATTTGGATGTTTCCATTTTAAACTGATCATTAAGGCCATTTATTATCTACAAGCAGGGAATATTCTCAGTCAGTCTTTCCACCAAAAAAAAAAAAAAAAAAAAAAAAACACATGACACTGCAAAAGCTGCTGGGAGGAATGAAAGTCAAAAAGCAGCATTTGAAGAAAGGAAAACATAAAAATGTACACTACTTAATGACTAAAGCTCTGACATCAACATAACCCATGACCCGAATGTGTCAAGACACAGTTTTTAAAAGCATAATAAATCTCTTTTAAACACCTGACCGTCAATGCCATATTGATGACATCACAAATGTCAATTTCTTCATCACTGTAGTGTTTTTAAATCTCTAAAATGATTTAAGCCAGCAAAAGGGAAGCTTCGAGGCCACATAAAGAATAGAAACACAGCACAGATTTTTCCATAATAAGCAAATCAAGACGTCTCGTTCATGTACCATTTTATTGGACTTATATAGAAATACTTAAAAAAAACATGAAGTAGCACCATTACTTAAGTTTTACTTTGTCATGTAGAACTTTAAATGTCAGAAAAATAAAACTCTTGATACATTTTCAAATCTTGTTTCAGCAAATATAATATTAGTATTTGACCATGAGGTTAAAGGCCTTTTATCATAAAATAAAATATACTTTGTTTTTAAACTTTGCTCAATAAAGTACATATACGCTCAAGTAACTTCACCTACATAATATACATAAACAAGTGGTAAACAAACGTATTAAAATAGAAATCCTAAACCTATAGTGGCGCAACAGAACAGAACTCTGTGATACCCACTGGAATCTAATTCATACAAATTTTTAGAAAGCTTAAACGGTTCCTTTTTTTCCGAACGTACTAAGTTTCATACATTTCGACATTTCGTAATAATATAGAATAAAATATGCTTTATATTACTGAATAGAAAATATGCTGGGTGAAACAGATTCAAAAGACATTTTTTTTTTTTTTTTGCTGAACCTAGAAACCCTCCAACCCAACAGAATACTGTTCGATGCAAATACACATTTCGTGGTCTGAATCGCCATCCGCACTTCGAGTGATATTAAAATAATACAGTGTTCGTTGCCGTAAGGCCATACCAAAAAATAAAAAGATATTTGAACCCAGCTACAAAAAAGTTCACTGAACTTAAATTAAAATATCTGTAAACATCTTTGCAATACGAAATATAATCTTTCAAGTCAAAAAAGAATAAAATACTTCAATCTGTATTAATGTCATCATGAATATTTAAAACTTGTGGAATTTCTGGTTGATCTATACATATATATGTAGGATATGTTGCTGTTCTCCCTCAAACGAGTTCCATCGTGTAAGCTGCAGTATCTCCACCGCTGTAAGTCTCTCTGTCAGGAAGCCGTTCAGATTCCCCAACCTCGAGGTCTGCTACCAGTACATTCGATCAGCGGAATCGAAAGGCTCGTTTATGCTAACAGTCGGCAAACTGACTACGGTACCTGCTCGCTGTCCTTACTTCATTAACGCTTGTGTACAGTTGACTAAAACTATTGATTACTAGGCTTTAATATTTAAAACATGCATTAGATGTTGAAAATATTTGTCCCGAGCAGAGCTACAGTACATTATGAACAATTACACCGTCCCTTTTTTGGATACTGCAGCTCTACATACATATGTATATATACATGTACAATAACACACGTCTCACGAAGCAACGCCCTCGTCGTCGTCGTCGTCGCTGTTTACGAAAATATACGTATAGCCTGAGTAACTGCAGCATGGCAGACGGGGCATTTGGGCTCGTTCCTCTCGCAGATGCGGTTGGCACACTCCATGCAGAACAGGTTGTGGCCGCAGGGCACCAGGGCCGCGATCACCTCGCTCTCGAAGCACACCGAGCAGTCCCGACTGCCCTTGCGGCTCGTCCCGGATGAGGACGACGAGGAAGAGGAGGAGGAGGAGGAGATGGAGGAGTCGGAGGGCACGCCGGGGTGATGGGGTCCGGGGAGGGCCGGGGAGTAGCCAGGGAAGCTGAGGGTGCCGCCGCCCGGGTCACTGCGCACCCGGCGCGCCAGGGGGTGCTCCGCCGCGCCGTTGGCTTGGTGCAGGGGTGGGGACAACCTGGGCTGGCTGGTGCATCCCACCCCGTTGTTGGCCCGGCGCAGCCCGTTGGCATTCGTGGAAGCATTGGCGGGATAAGCGGGCGGCGAGGCGGAGGTGCCGTTGGCGCGCTCGTACTGGGACCACATCAGGCCCGGCGGCACAGGAGTGGGGTCGAATCCCGGCGACGACTCGAAGGTCATGTCAGTGCAATCGGGCGAGATCACCTCGCCGTTGTAGACAAATCCATTGCCGTTGGCGTTCATGTTGATGTTGTTGTTGTTGTTGTTGTTGCCGTTGCTGGAGGCAGTGTAGCTGAGGGCGGGGCTGGGCGGGCTGTAATCGGCCAGGCGGGAGCTGCTGTTGTTGCCGCCAAAGTACGAGTCGGTGGAGGCACTCCCCAGAGAGCTGGAGCTGTCGTTGCGGTAGTTGGAGAAAGGCTTGCGACCGGAGGTGGGTGTGACGCTAGAGCTGGGCTTGCTCCACAGGCTGGCGTTCCCGTGCAGGTCGAAACCCACGTCGGTGCCGTTGGCGTGGAAGTCGTTCTCGTCCGTGAACTCGATGAGGCCGCCGGTGCGCATGGCGATGTGTGCTTCAATCTCTTCCCTGGCCCGGTCCACATTCTCAGGCATGCCCGTCACCTCAAACACGGGCTCTTTGTCCCGGCTGGGCGTGACGATGTAGGTGTGCGTCTGCTGCTGGATGCGCTTGATAGTGGCCCCCTTGGGTCCCACCACCAGACCCACCACCCGATAGGGAACCCGCACCTGAATGGTGGTCTGGCCGGGCAGATTGGGCGGGCCGGGCACTGTGGCGTTACCATTCAGGGTGCTGTTTTTGTTCCGCGAGGCTCGGATCATTGAGAAGTGCTCGGCCGCCGAGATGATCTCCCTCCTCGCCATGGCTACATCCTCTCGCCTGCCTGTCACAACAAAGACTGGCTCCTCTCCCCGCACTGGAGTTTTGATATACGTATTGGTCTTTGCTCGCAGGGCTTTAATTTTGCAACCTACAATTGTGAGAAATCAAAAATAAGACAAGGCAAACACACATTCTGGCACAAAACAAAAAGATGCAAGCGCACAGTCTAGGGGACAACAATTTTGTCGTTTTTTTTTGGTGCGGCATAAATTCAAACCACATGCTCGTCTACTTGACATGCAGGGTCAAAAATAGCACAGGGGGAAAAAATGCATGCTGAATTCAGGATTTTTCAGAGAGTCTGACCCAACGCAACACTTTAATCATACTGTCAACAACTTGCTCTGTCCCTTCATACCACTCAGATAGCCCATTGAACATGATGTCACCTAGATCCAGGCTATATAATGATGTTTCCTGGTTAAGGAAGTCTATTCTCAATTGGCTATATAGGGAGTGTAAACAAAGTCCACTGAGACAAAGAAAGAAAGAGCCGCTGCTGCTTCAATAAAATGGCACTTCAGTCTAGATATACAGGAATGTTGTGATGACATATTAAAGGTAGTTAAGCTTGGGTTGTGTGTCAGCGCTCCCTTGCTTTTGTTTGGTCGGACATCAGGAGGGCAGTGCAGTTGAAAATAGGCTATAACCTACATTCCCTGTTTATCATACATGCAGATGACCACATGTCACAATAACACAACGCCATACTACATTGCCGCATGCACACATTTAATTCGAGATGATGATGATGATGATTACCTTGCCTGCCGACAATTTCGGCAACATGCTCGGAGCTGGGAACGGGAACGCACTCGGTCATGTTCACGCTCTTTCTCCTGGGCTCGTTGTCATACAGAGAATTTTCATCGTTATCCAGTCCGAGCAGGGAGAGCTGGTCCAGGGCGATCTGTAGGGCTCTTTGGTCATCCAGGGCGTCCCCCTGCCCGCCGTTGCCGCTCCGCTCCATGTCGGCGAACAGCGAACTAGGCATCTTGGATAGGTCTGGAAACAAAGAGGGGAAAACTTACAGGAGGCTGGGATTGAGCTGGGAACGGCTGGTTTAAAAAGCTCCACGGGTGCGAATTCAATGCGCGTCCTTTTCTTCCTCGTGTCCAAATAATAAAAATCAGTGCAATTCCGAGGTGTACAATAAGTGTTATTCCCGGAGACTGGAATGCCGGTGGTGGCAATATTCCCCTTCGAGTGCGCACCCCTCCCTAGCAGCTCGTTTCTGTTCGCTGTCTGACTCGCTGCAGCCAGACGCGGCACTACCGGAGAATATGTGCGCATGACGTCACCCCGGTCGGACGGGGCAGAGACGCTGCGCTGTGTTGTGATTTGCATACGCCGCGCTGATTGGACAGATCCTGGATGGAAGAGAGAGAGGGGAGGGTGACCGAGTTCAGCCACGGCTCGTCGCGGCCCGCCCTTTTCTTTTGTGGTCTTATTAAAAAGCAACATAACACATTTTATGGGAATTACAGTTATTGTTTAACTTTCTCGTTTTTATAATAGTACTTCACCCAACAGTGTGGTTAAAACGTAGCCTACGTTAATAAAGTGCCGTTGGTTTACATGACTATATTCTGTGGTGTTGTGGATCTGTCATCAGCATTGTGAGGTCTTTGTGGGTTAGAGATTTGCTTTTCTTGCAGTCAGGTGAAAAAAACCCTCCCGCAATAAGACAAATAACAGCACTTAAATGCTGAAAATTTTCAGTTCAGGCAGTATAACAGTAAATCTGCATCATTTGTATCCTCTTGTTATTATTAGGACACAGGTGGTGTGTAAAATAAAGTTTTACACAAAGAAATGAACTGCACTTTTGAGAAGCATCATTAAAATGATGTACTTTTGTTCGACGTGAAGCTGATGGCTGCCATCATGTTGCCAACTTATGACCAGCCATGTTGCGACTGGGTCACTAACAAAAGCATCTTTACTCTCAGACAGTGTTCATGACACTTCACAAAGCATATATCTAACATTCAAAGCATATCCATTGTCATGATGTGTGTACGGATCATATGCGGGCTGAGAGGTGCCAATAAAGCCAAATCCACTGCAAATTATTGGGAGCCAGATAAATGTAAACAAAACCTTCATTATTAATCATTCCCCAAGTATTAATTTGTGTTTGGAATATATTATTTGCTTCATTTTGTGTCTAATTTACATTCTTCGAAACAATCTAAAATCATTGTTGTTTATTTTTCTCTAAGTGACCTTTACATGTGCGTTTCCAAAGCCTAAATGAAGGACAACGTGCCAAGACATGCACTCTCTTTGTGTACGGCACGTCCCCCCCCCCCCCCCCCCTTTCTCTCTCTCTTTCTCTCTCTCTGAATTATGTTAGTATTCATTCACATTTCGGTTACAGCGTGCTTATAAAGTGAGCCACCAGATTTATATAATGTTATGCATTTATTCAAAACACGCAAAGTCTCTTTCCAAATGACACCAGCGTCTCCTTCCTTCCAGTCTCTCAAGGAAATCATCTCATTTCCTTTAGATGTCCTCATGCATACACCTCAGTCAGCAACATTTGGCTGAAAAATATAAATGTATAAAAATAGAACATTTTATGAGATTTGTGAAACGGATTTAAATAACAATGCAGTGCATTATCAATGCAAAACCAGTTTCATAATCATCTATTATTGTCACGTTAAAATGAATCAACACCCAAACAAACGTGCATTTTCTTCACAATTTCATATCAATATACGTACAAGTGCATGCGAGTAGATGCCTAATCAATATTTTATCCCACCCTCAAATATTGGCATGGACGCAGTTAATGGCCAAGTTAGCTATCAACAATACTCTCAAGCACTCTGCCGTTGGCCGGTATGTTAAAGAGCATGATGGAAGTGCTTATTGGTGATCTCCCAGTGGATCTCAAAGCATCTACAGGCAAATGCGCCTTTTGTGGCCCGAGCGGGAAGACGGGGTGGGGGCAGGGAAATCAGCTTCTTTTTGCACAAAGAAAATTTCAAACCAATTGAGGGGCATTGAAACGAGAAGCACTTTCTTTGTCACCTCACTCCTGAGGAACAATAGGTATGCTAATATTAACTGCCCCCAAACCTGAGAATGTGAGAAAAACCTTTTTTGTTAATATTCACCCCTTTTTTTATTATTCTTTTTAGTTTAGCACTAGCAGGCTCACAATCTGAGCTTAAAAGCTGCATTGAGAAACATCTGGAGGTGGGAATTATGTTAAAGCCACATGTTTGGCTTATTTCTACGCTTTTTAGCTTCAGAAGCTCAGAGAGCCTGATTTGCGATTTGCATACCTTTCTCTTTATTGTATTGTGAATTAGAACACTGACAAAGGACTATGATATAAAAGTGTATATATTTACATGTTGACTGCTATTCAGTATTTGCATGCATCATCATGTTTCATATGTACTTAACACTGGACTCCACACAATGGGATAAAGTTGGTCATTCTTAAAGATATCATATTGCATGTCCAATTCCGATCAATCGCTCTTACAGACTGTGGAGAACAAAGACTGAGGAGCAGCCTCTGTACGTGCTGGCTTCAATCCTCCTTACACACACACACACAGAGCCAGCGGTCGAAAGCCTCAGCCACAGAGTCTGTTTAAAAACCACTATTTCACATGTCTTTCCAGATCTGTTTCAAAAGTGGGTATGATTGATGTCCTCTCTGCTCCCCAGATGGAGTGACAGACGGAAGATCATTGTCATGACACAACTTTTATGAGGACATCTTTTTCCTGTTAAACTCGGTTTGACAACTCACACATTTTACTGCACCCGAAGAAATAGGAAAACGTATTAAAGAAAAGCTCTGATTGTTCAATCCTTTCAATATTTATGAATTGTCTATCTAGAATGGATAAGCTTTATTGTTAGGACAATAATTGTTTTAAATAATTGTCTTGCATTTGATAATTGTTCTAATATCAAATAATTAATCATGTAATAATAATAACAATAATAAGTATAATAATAATTAATTATCATATTGGAAAGTCTTTAAAAAATCAAAAAGCGTTTAAAGTTGCGGCATGCAGCAGGAATCTAAAAAAAAGTTGTCACTTTGACTGCAATGAATTGAGAGCAAATCAAGTGTTCTCCCTCTCAGATCTATTTCTTGGGGTGAAAAAAAACATCAATAATCTTACACTTTTTACACAATGTCTCAAAGTCCACTCTGATTGACCAATTTCTACAATCAAAACTCCTCCAAGACCAAATTATCTAAGCTAAACTATCCACATAGCACTTTTCTCCAAAAGTATTTTTCAGGAAAAAACAACTGACACAAAGTAGATTCTGCGAAAGAAAATATATATATGAAGTCACCTAAGCAATGAAGGAGCAACCTCTGAGCAATCAAACATCCCTCTGGCTGTGCCGCTTTATACGCCTGCCGTATGATTTCCCAAGCGCGCCAGTCAAAATATAACCTGCTTTCTTTCAACTAGCACCTTGATGATTCAGGTTATTCTAGAAGTTTGCCAGTTGTCTGTTTCACCCAGTTCATTTAAGGTTCTTAGACCAGCACAACCAAGCAGAGCGCAAACGTCCAGAGTGGATTCGACATACATAGGTCACCTCAGCTTGTTTTTTCACATGTCCACCTTTGGCAGCTCAAAGAGGCCACTTTAACGCGTGCGATATGTGCTGTTTTGCATTAGGAGTTAACCAGCTGCTTAGCAGCGATTACCCGGCTGCTCTTTAATGAGAGGAAGAGGGGCTTAGCTTGGCATGACCCAGACCTGTCTGAGTGCAGCACTGCCATGAGATAGCTAATAAGCCAACAGTCACTGCCGACTGGCCGGAGAAAAGCAAAATAACAACGGAACAAAGACGGCGAGGGAGCGTGGGCAGAAATTAGAGAAGGGAGGTCACAGATGACAAACTCTGACATCATCGGTTTTGCTTTCTCTGGCTGCATGTTCGTTTCCATCCATGTTCAAATGCATTGTTTTCAAGAGCTTTAAAACCGAGTGATATAATCAAGACACACCACACGTCTCTCCCTCTCTCTTTGTCTGCACCGGCGAGTGCAGTGAACACAGACACAGCATGGCAGTGTTGTGTAATTGAATATGCAGTTTGGAGCTTACGACTGCAGTAAAACCTTATGGCTAAATAGCGGAACGCAAGCCGTCCCGTTAGCTCTCCCAGCAATTCGTTCAAATGGTACGTTACGTCATAAAGGTAAAGTAGGCCAGTGCTGCAGTGGTGCAGTGTGTGTGTTTGCATCGGCCCATCCCTTCGCAGACTGCTACCCGCACTGACACACTGAACTCGAGTGCCACTGATTCGCCTCCTCCCATTGGCTGTCTGCCAGACGCCGGGAGAAGAAGCATGCAGCAGAGCGGAGCACAGCGGCAGGACAGCTGGGGCTGCTCCCCCACAATGCACCAGTCCCACCCAGGCCCTCCTAATCCATTCTGCCTCTGCGCTCGCCCCTCCCGCCTCAAGCGCCGCCGCAGAACCCTTCGGATACTGTACAGCCCTCTGCGTCTCAGCCAGAACCAGGGAAGTCCGCGCCTATTGCTTTAAATAATAAACGATAAATCACATCAATATTTAGCAGTCTGGATGCATGACTCTTTATGTAAAAAGAAATGACATTGTTCAACAAATTCAGCGACAATAACAAACACATTAGTGGCCTACGTGCAAGGTCGTAACCATTGATCTAAATCATTTAAATAAAGGAATTAAAGGGTTTAAGGGAACAAAGAATCAGAAAGAACAACAGAATTCATTAAGTAGGCCGAATACATTTGCAAATCATATTTTATTTTGGAAATAAGCTCACATTTGTTAATGTGTCACATTCAATTACATGAATCACGTAAATCTATATTTTTTTATTCAAAATGGTGGAATTCAAGCAAAAGGTCGAGTAGTTTGCGTCTCTGGATATTATAGTTGGTCATTTAACATTTCTATTGTACTAGAAACTGTAAAAAAAAAAAAAAATGTTTAGCTTGTTACCATGCACTCTTTTATCATTAAAAGTGTATCCTGTAAACAGTAAAGCCTGCCTCAATCTCAATGATTTTGACAGAGTGATGACATATTTTGGCTAACCCGCAAGTTAGCATCACACTGGTTCCAACGACAAAAACCCAATACACTGTAAAAAATATATAAATATTTTAATGATTTATCACAACATTTTTTCTTTTGCTGTTGATTAAACCAATCCCCATCATTGTATAAACTTTTTTTTTTTATTTCAATGAAAAGAAACCAGGTTACTTACTTTTTTAAAGTCCTCTGTGGTGAAAATCAAGCTTTTAATCTTACCTATATGTCTATGTGGTGTGTTTTTAACATGCTTTAAGACAAACCATGTGCAAATTCATAAATTCATAAACCAACAGTATTGCTGACTATTTCCTCCTTAAAACTGCAGTGAAAAAAAGACTCTCAAAAATAGATTTGAAATCGCTGGTGTTTCCGACGTCGACAATGCGTATACATCCAACGCACACGGCACCCTTTAGCGTCAATACAGTGGTATGAATAAGTTTTGGCACCCATGCTAAAGTTGCCTAAAAAGAGGAATAAAAAATCATCTTTTGGATATTGATCTTAATGCCTTAATTAAAAAAATTAGGAAAACTCCAACCTTTAAGGACACAAATTTTCTTTGTGAATGAATAATGCATCATAAATAAATACATGTTTTTCCTTAAAATACAGGGTGCATAAGTCAGGGCACCCCTATGTTAAATTCCCATAGAGTCAGGCAGATTTTTATTTTTTAAAGCCAGTTATTTCATGGATCCAGGATAATATGCATCCTGATAAAGTTCCCTTGGCCTTTGGAATTAAAATATCCCCACATCATCACACCACACCTAGAGATTGGCATGGGGTACTTTCCATAAGATCATCTTTCAATGCAAATCAAACCAGCTATTAGGCTAACTGAAGTACAAGTAAAACCATGCAAATTTTTCTAATTTAGGCATTAAGATCAATATCCAAAAGATGATTTTTTTTATTCCTCTTTTTAGGCAACTTTAGCATGGGTGCCAAAACTTATTCATACCACTGTATAACACGCTTCGGTTGTGGGTAGGTCATATTGACGCTAAAGGGTGCCATGCGCGTTGGATGTATACGCATTGACAAAAGCGTCAGTATATGACGCTTTAGTATGAGAATGGGCTGAAACTACCTTGTAACCAATCACGTCAACATCTGATCATCAACAAATGGATCCCTGAGCTGATGTGAGTGAGTGGAGGTGGGGCAAATTTACATATTCATAGAACTGCGTATACTATGATGCAAGGGTGTAGAGTTACATTCAAGCTGTTTTAAGCCATGATTATTTTTTTTAGTATTTTTCCAGGCTTTTGAATTATCGCAAAAAAAAGCTCTGTGATCAATAAAAGTGAAATACTTTTCATTATTTAAATAATCGCCAAAAATAAAGCTAACTTTAGCCTAGGATAAAGCCTATAAATCTCCATGGCTTGTTTGTGATATCAATAATTATAAACTATAATATCAGCCAGTAATATATTAAAAGTAGGATATATATTATTTTATTCCTGCATAGCAAATATTGTGTGTGTGATTGTTTATATCGTTGCAAAAAGTGAATAATCTCACAGCTCAATCAAGTTAGATATGCATTACATCCAATTGATCCGCATTCATACAGTAATCGCATAGGGTGATATATTCTCAACTGCTTGATTGATTCTATTGTTGATAAATGTTACATATGTTATCCCCTAGCTCTAATCTGCTAAATCCAACTATATGGCATAAGGATATTCAAATATTATGAGCATTACCATCATGATTTTCTGTATAGCTTTTTTTAAACAACATGTATTGTGAATATATATGCCATATAGTTGCAAAAGACTGAGGAAAACCAGGTTAAAATGTTCACTTTTAAAACATTTTGTCATCCTAACAACAAACAAAGCAGCATCAAGAATATCAAGCATTGTGGCCACTTAATTGGGGCCTGGTAGACAGAAATGAGGAATGGGGAGGTCCGGTGTCCGTGCCCAGCGGTGCACTGGTTAATTACGCTACTAATGAGCAAATAGAAGCTGTGCAGCTTTAGCAGGGAGGAAATCGGGTAAAGATGCTCACCGTGCCAACTTCCAGCGCCCAGGATGGGATCGTTGACAAAAGGCATCCACTCGACCCTAAACAACAAGAAACGAGGGGTTTAAGACAGGTCTGCCTCACAAAAACAAAGAAAACAGGCCCACTGCTAGCCCTGATGAATCACTTTAAAATAAAGCAGGAAGAAGGAAGCCATGCAACAATCATCATCACTCACGGTGAGGCTGTAGGGGACAAACGGGCCTTGAATCATTCACACAAACACAGCATTAGATAGACCTCTTGCTAACATGTTGAGTCTTAGATTAAAGGGTTAGTTCACCCAAAAATGAAAATTCTGTCAGTATTTACTCACCCTCATGTTGTTCCAACCCCGTAAGACCTTCGTTCATCTTCGGAACACAAATTAAGATATTTAAGATATTAAGATCGCTCCTGCATACAGTCCATAGGCTTCTTGAGGGACTGGCTCTTGCCGTCCCCAAAAAGTCATAAAAGACATCGTTAAAATAGTCCAAGTGACTACAGGGGCTCAATCTTAAGTTTATCAAACGACGAGAACACTTTTGTGCGCAAAAAAACAACAAAAATAACGACTTTATTTCAACTATTCGTTTATTTCTCCCTCTGCGCGAGTCAGGTTACTAGTTTAATAGCGTAAGCTTCTGTTATTGTACGTCACACGCATCACACACACGACCAGCGTCGGCCAATAGTGAGCCTACGTGTGACGTAGCTCTACGCAATCACACTACGTTAACTGACTTACAGGCTCATGGAGAAGGAAGTGAATAGTTGAAATAAAGTCGTTATTTTTGTTGTTTTTTTGCGCACAAAAGTGTTCTCGTCGTTTGATAAACTTAAGATTGAGCCCCTGTAGTCACTTGGACTATTTTAACGATGTCTTTAATGACTTTTCGGGGACAGCAAGAGCCAGTCCCTCAAGAAGCCTATGGACTGTATGCAGGAGCGATCTTAATATCTTAAATATCTTAATTTGTGTTCCGAAGATGAACGAAGGTCTTACGGGGTTGAAACAACATGAGGGTGAGTAAATACTGACAGAATTTTCATTTTTGGGTGAACTAACCCTTTAAATGGGTACATTTGTAGTTTTTACCTTGTTAAATGTGATCAAAAGTAATGCACAGTTGCTTTGCATTGCACAATCAATTCATAGTGATAGCCTGGGAGCCTGCCACATAGGCACGGAAACGGTAATGCGAGTCAGTAGGGCAAAGTTCATCGCTCATCCTGCTAGCTTTGTTTGGGAGTGTCAATTTTCCTTCAGAGCATAATATACAAATCAAGTGGGATCTCAGCAGCAGCGTTTCCCAGACTACTTTTTAAAGAGAGACTACTTATTTGTAACCACAGCCTAGAGGCGGGTTTGCCTTTCTGTGAAGAGGCTGATTCGCTGTAAGGCATGCTCTTCTCACTCGTTTCCATTAATCAAGCGTGTGTATAAATAAATAGCATGTTGTATATGCTCTTTTTTTCATTCAGCATGGAATTGGGTCAACCGCACACATTAACCCGTTTCATTCTTCCTCAGCATATTTCCCTCTCTCTCTCTCTCTCTCTCTCAGCCCAGATACACTGCAGTTTAGCAGCAGCTGGATTCAGTTGAGGAGTAACAAAATAGTGTGCTTACACAAGAAGTTTTGTTTTTGAAAACCTCTTTTTAGGCAGTGTATTGGGAACTGAGATTTGAGGTCCCACTCCTTTTTTTTTTTTTTTTGCTTTTTAACTTTTAGCTTTGTGGCCAATTCTATAATCTAATGTACTCACGCAAGTTGAAAATTTTTAGCACATTTTCTTTGGGGAAACACTGTGCTGATTACTTATTCTACACTAAACAGATGCCCATTTAATGCTCTTTAGAAAAAGGAAAAAAGTGGGCGGAAAGTGTGACACTGTTAATGGTCTTTGAACGTCTACAACAAGCCTGATTCTCTGACTAATGACTCTCATGAGTCAGTTCTTTTAATGAATCAGGTAAAATACTTCGAAATCAGTCCAGACTCTGAAGTGGTTCTTTAAGGCCCACCATTTTCCAAGTTATTTTGATATTTCTGCAGTAATGACAAAGCTGTTAGTGTGGGAATATATGAAAAATCTTAAATAAATATATATTTCTTTAAAAATTTTGAAAAGTATGACAAGATCACACTCTTTATGACCAATGAATTTACATGAAGATGGTTTTTTACTCGCAAAAAATATTTTAGTGCTTTCGAAACTTGGTAACACTTTACTTGAAGGGGTGTTCATAAGACTGACATGCCACCTTCATAACCATGACATGTGTCTTGAATATGAAGTTAGGTTTATGCATGTTTATGACTGTCATTAGGTGACTTTCGCTCAATAATGACATTTTGAATGCAAATATGACATTGTTTAAGATGTCTTTGTTACATCATAACCTGTCAGTGTCTTTGTCATGACAACTTGACATATAATTATCATGTGATTGGCTTTGACATTGGTTGTCATGAGGCCATTATAACTGAATATTTTTCGTGACCTCAACTACAGTGGTACTAATTGAATTTGTCATTAAAGCCGATGTCAAAACCAACCACCTGACAGTTTAATACAATGTTAACCAATAAAGCTAGGTGGTTTCTTGAGTTTGATAATTAATCAGCTATGTCATGTTTATGACAGGTTGTCTTAGTAATGTCAATTTGTCATGATAAACACACTGACAGGTTATGATGTATTGGTTTATGTCAAGGTGTCAAAGACACCTCAAACAATGTCATATTTGCATTAAAAATGTCATAACTGAGCGAATGACGCTTAATAACAATTGTCACAAACATGCATAAAACTTCCTTCATATTCATGTCATGTCATGATTATGAAGGTGTTACGTTAGTCTCATGCACACCCCTTCAAGTAAAGTGTTACCAGAAACTTCAATGACTTTCTAAGATTTGACTGATTTCCCTATGGTTTTTAAAGTCTGTGGGAATCCTGGTTCTGAAATAAAATCGACTGTTAAGTAAACAAATTAAAATAAGAAATGTAATGTCCACATCTCCATTTGTAGCAGTTTTAGTTCAATTTAGAGCTTATTTCAAATACAAAGTGTTACTTTTGTCATCACAAACTCAAAATAATCTCACTCAAGGCTTTAGACTTGCGACTTCGACTAAACAAAAACATAAAAATATGCAAGTCAAACTAGGCCTATTGTTTTGTTTAGCATTCACCGTCTTAGATAAGTTCTATATCATTAATGCAGTCATTAAAGGTGTCGGAATTGGAACCAGAATTGTTACATTCCATACGATTCCAATGCCGAGGCTATTCTTGAGATGGTAGAGAAGAACAGGAATCAGATTTGAAGTTCCATTGACTCCAGGCTGCATTGATTTCTCTTTGGAAGACGGCCAGACCCGAGGCAGCGGCAGTAACAGCAGTAACTCTCTCTCTCTCTCTCTCTCTCTCTCTCTCTCTCTCAGCGCAGAAGCCGCTGCATCGAGGAGGAACTCTCTCTGAATGCAAGCCCTGTTCTCAAGTTGTGGGTCATTCCTCCAGAGCTCTGCTATCTGATCACAAAGTAAGTAACTGGCTCCCACACAACCAATCAAATCCAAAGAATCCTCTGGCTGATGTGGAAGAGACATCTTTTGCTTTCTCAATTTAACAACTGCAAAATGTGTTACCCCAATGCATGCCTCATAGACACAAATTACATTGGGTTCGAAATACAGAAATGACACGTCGCTAACAGCAGGCCTTAGCATAGCAGGATTTTTTTTTGCTGTTAGGTGTTAGTGAAGGATGCAGTACTCACAGACACCAGAAGGGGGAGTTTGACAAAGACATGTGTGCTGTTCAGCAGCTCTGTGTGGATCCGCTCATCTATCAGTAAGGAGAAACTTCACACAGATGAGCCGCTACATCTACAGTCACAAAGCAGCACTCATCACGGTCATTTTCCAGAGCGCCTTCTGAAAGCAGAGGACGAAATAGCAGGATTTGATTAGAAAGAAATCAATCACTTTGAGATCTGAATAGCAGCAAATGTTTCCAGGAATGTTATGAGAAATGTTTCTTGAGCAGCAAATCAATTCAAATGATTTCTGAAGGATCATGTGACACTGAAGACTAGAGAAATGATGATGAAAATTCAGCTTTTCATCACAGGAATGAATGTCAATTTAAAATATTCAAATAGAAAACAGAAATTTTGATATAAATTTTAATAATGTTTTAATCAAAATCTGTCTTTTCATTTTTTTTATCAAATAAATTTAGTCTTGATAAGCATAAAATACTTCTTTTAACAACTTCTTTTAAATGTTTTATTTATTTGTAATAGCCTATTTCTGACTAAAAAGAGAAAATAATAACATGATTATTGTATTTTACATTTGGCTTTTTGTTAGTAATTCATTGGATCATTCATACTGTAAACAAATACATAAATGAATAATGCAAGATAGAAGATCCAACCACAGCCCATTATACGATTTCTAGAAGACGCCGTAAGGTTTTGATTTTTTATCTGTATATAACTGATAGAATCCAGGATACCGTGTATCTGAACAAGATGTCCCACAATATTAAAGATCCAACGATATATTAAATTATACACGTGCGATACTTCTTATCCTTGTGTTCACCAAACCCATAGTGTGTTTGCTGCCAGAAAAGCTTTTTTTTTAGTTTCATCTGACCACAGAAGCCTGTCCCGTTTGAAGTTCCAGTCGTGTCTGACAACTGAATATGCTGGAGTTTGTTTTTAGAGGAGCGAGGCGGATTTTTCTTCAAACAACATGTGGTGCAGGGGTTGTTTGATTAAAAAAAAATAATAATAATAATTTTGGTAAGCTTCTGACCCCAAGACTCAATTAATCTCTGCAATTCTCCATCTGTGATCCTTGGAGAGTCTTTGACCACTCAATCTTTCCTCCGTCCTCACCGTACATTAAGACAATATAGACACATGTCCTCTTCCTGGCAGATTCGTGACATCTTTAGTTGATTTGAACTTCTTAATTTTTGCCCTGATGGTGGAAATGGATTTTTTTTTTTTATTAGCTATTTTCTTACAGACACTTTCTATTTTGTGATGCTCAACAATCTTTTGCTGCACATCAGAACTATATTGTTTGGTTGTACTTATTGTGATGGATGATTAAGGGAATTTGGCCTTTGTGTTTGCTTATATTTAAACTCCTGTGAAACAAGAAGTCATGGCTAGACAATTTAATGTTCCTAGTCACCCTGCTGAGGTAAATATTACTGAGAACAAACTTCAGAGATATTTTACTCCCCAATAAATAAATTCTAGGGCTGCCAATAATTCCAATATGTTTTGCAGAAAAACATTTCCTAGTGTGATTTCTTTTTATTCCTGATCTATCTGATTTACAGTATATTAGTTTACTATATAGCTAACTTTAAAAGCTCTTGCTCCAACACTGAGAGTCATTATGCATCTGCACATATATTTTAGACCTAAGCTTGAAGGGGTAGCGTTTGCACTTTTATCATTCTTGTGTAGAGGACATTTCAGGTCTTGGTCTCCCTTATGGTGAAAATTAGACTTCAAATAACTCCAGAGAGGTCCTCATGTTGTTCTACTGACGAGAAACATGCGCTTTCTCTCAGGACTCAGGAGTATATGTAATACAATGTGTGTGGCCGTTTCTAAATCAATATGTCCGCTTCCAGGCCCAGACTTTGAAGTGGTGCTCATGATGAATCAGGCATTAGAACAAATGATCTTGTGAATCAGACAGGAAACGAATGTTTGAGGGACACAATTCTGCTCTTACCTCCTCTGCCGTTATGAAGTATCATCATTACTGAAAAACACACAGGAGTTAGATAAGAGCCACGGTAATGCTTCACTGGCTAAAGGACTATAAAATTGATATTCCAATAGACAACTGGCTGAAGTTGTTCTGTTTGACATTTTGGTCAAAACTGAGGTGCTGACCTGGACAAAGTAGGACAGTTACTCCATATCATATCTTATCTTGTAGATCTTTGCTTATTTAATTTATATTTTACATATTAGCCCACTGAAAAAGTCCCATTTACAAGGCCCTGATGCTGTTTTTTTTAATGAAATTAACTTTTTTAATTTAATTGTATTTATTATTATTGATTTATTTATTGTAAATGCAATTAATTTTCAACTCTCTTAATCTGTCAGTGCAATGCTCCCAGCATTCAATTTCCATTTCTAATCAATATCAAAAGGTTTGAGATGACCAATCAAATAAAAGTGTAGAGCGACACTTCAGTTAATGTCATCAAGTGTGAGAGATAAGGTGCAAGTAACTAAACATTTACTATTTGACAGCTGTTTTCGGACCTTTTGTCCAATTTCTGCAATTTAAATTGAAAACATAATTAACGTGATTCATGCAATTAGTAACTGTCAACGTGACGAGACAAGAAACACTAACAAAGTGGTTTCATCATATTCTTAGGCATAAGATTAATAATGAATGTGCACATGTTGTGACTAAACTTATTTACCTAGTTTTCCTGGTACCCTTCAGTAAATTCACTTATCTAAGAAAATATTATTAACGGGATAGTTCACTTTGATATTAATTTTTGGTATGTTTTAGCTTACCTCAAGGGCATACAAGATGTAGGTGTCTTTGTTTCCACGGTATTTTCCATTTTGACATTTTTCAGTCAAACCGTTGTTGTCTGCCAGTCATATAATGCAGGTATGGGGGTCCACGTCAAAGAGCATTAACAGAGAAGTCCAAATTAAACATGATTTAATGACTCGTAAATGTAAGTACACACTGTGAAGCTGCTTTGATACAATCTGTATTGTGAAAAGCGCTATATAAATAAATGTGACTTGACTTGACTTGACTTGACACTGATGGCCTAAGACACGAAACGAGCGGTTTGTGTGAGAAAACGAACAGTATTTATATCGTTTTTACCTCTTGTAATCACAGTCTCGTCCGTGATCTGAATCAGTTGTGCAATGTCCAACTGAACCGAACTGAATCATGTTCAATGATCCGCCGGAAGTGATCGCTTGCGTGTGTACATCACTCAATAATTACACGTAGATTTCGGAAGTTTTACCTTTTACTAAACATATTTAGATATACCAAAATCATCTTCCATTGCGATTTCCCGTATCTAAATATGTTTAGTGAAAGGTAAAACTTCCGAAATCTCTGTATAAACAAAGAGTGACGATCACAAGCGATCACTTCCGGTGCATGGGCAGACCGAAGCGCATCAGTTTGACATCACTGTGATTACACAGGTAAAAACGATATAAATACTGTTCATTTTCTCACACAAACCGCTCGTTTCGTGTCTTAGGCCATCAATGTGTACTTACATTCACGAGTCATTCAATCATGTTTAATTTGGACTTCTCTGTGCATGCTTTTTGAGGTGGACCCCATATACCTCCAGTGTATGACTGATAGACAACAACGGTTTGACCGAAAAATATCAAAATACTGTGGAAACAAAGACACCTACATCTTGGCTGCCCTTGAGGTAAGCTAAAACATATCAAAATTAATTTCAGAGTGAACTATCCCTTTAATGTCAGTTATAAATATCAGATCCGATGTTTACTTTCTTCACTTGCAAAGAAAAAATGTGTCAATCAAAGCTCAGCTTTGGGAAGGGACGGGATACAGGGCAATATAAGGAGACTGAGAAAAAAAGAAGAGAGAAGGAGATTATTATGCTACTGACCACTGCACTGACATTGTTTTAAAGCTATTGATATATCATTTGTTGGCCTTCAAATGTCTAAAAATGTACATATGAATACGGGAAATTTTTGACATGCCCCTGAACTCCACAAGCAAGCTTTTAGGACCTCAGGGAAAAGCATGGTTGATTCTTTTATGTTTTACAGTATATAGGCAAGCATTTTTATGGGGGAAGTATACAGTACACTGCAGTAGGCTTTATTTGTAATAAAGTAATGGACAACTTAGACACACACACACACTGTCTATAGGACCTGACGTCTGCACATAGACACCGTAATGGCTAAGGAAACTTTCAGGAATCAATGCAATACAAATGCAAAACAGTAGAGAGGTTTTGTAAAGCTATTTAAAAATGTGCCAAAACAACATACAGAAGAACAATTGGGCCTGACAAGGTTTTTAAACAATGCACCCGCTCTGTTTTTTTTTTTTTTTTTTTTTTTTTTGCGATTGTAAAACTGTGTTGGATGAGTAAAAGTTAATTTTGCAGTACACAATTGGCATTTAATTATCAAGACAATTAATGTAACTTGTAATGAGATGCACAAAAGTTCTGGCAAAAATAGGCATTTGGCAATAGCGAGGCTGTCTGTATTTGCTTTGCGCCTGCTGATTGCCAGCCTTTAGAGGATGCCGTTCTAGTGCATTAAAAGCCGACGGCAACAAAGCATAATGAAATTGTCCCTCACGGACTTTGCAGTCAAACGGGCCCTTAAAAAAGTCCCTCTGTCACAGTCAGATCAATATCTGCAAACAACAACACAACACCTCACAGCATAATGAAGTGCTCACAGGCATGAACACAACCAGAGAGAGATCGAGGAACAAAGATGGAGGATGGACAGATGAATTATATCCAATCACTCTCACTTAAATGGGTAGTTCACCTAAAATTGTAAAATTTGTTATCATTTACTATCATGACCCCTGTGTCGTTCCAGACCTATATGAGTTTCTTTCTTCTGAACACAAAAGAAGATATTTTGAAGAATGTAGGTAACCAGACAGTGTACACCAGCCATTGACTTTTTTTTTTTTTAGCGTACTCAATGGCTACTGTCAATTGTTTGATTACCAACATTCTTCAAAATATCTTCTTTTGGCTCAGAGTTTTTATGACCCTATACAACTTTGATTAAAGGAGTAGTTCACTTTAAAAAAAAAAAAAAAAAACTTTTGCTGATAATTTACTCACCCCCATGTCATCTAAGATGTCCATGTCTTTCTTCAGTCGAAAAGAAATTAAGGTTTTTGATGAAAACATTCCAGGTTTTTCTCCATATAATGGACTTCAATGGGAACCAAACGGTTCAAGGTCCAAATGAGCTTCAGTGCAGCTTCAAAGGGTTTTAAACGACACCAGACGATGAATAAGGGTCTTATCTAGGACCGTTCGAGTCATGACTCGAGTCACGAGTCACGAACGCTCATCACAGAACAGAGCAAGGCGAGCATTTGTGCTTATAAAACTTAAAATTTGTTATTTATTTTTTAAATGACAGATCGTTTCACTAGATTAGACCCTTATTCATTGTCTGGTGTCGTTTAAAGCCCTTTGAAGCTGCACTGAAACTCTGAAACTTTGGACCTTGAACCGTTTGGTTCCCATTGAAGTCCATTATATGGGGAAATCCTGTAATGTTTTCATCAAAAACCTTAATTTCTTTTGGACTGAAGAAAGAAAGACATGGACATCTTGGATGATGTGGGGTGAGTAAATTGTCAGCAAAAAAAAAAAGAAGGTATTTTGAAGAATGTTGGTCAAACAACATTGGACCCCATCGACTTTCATTGTATAAAAAAACTGTCCCCCTCATGAAACTGCAACATGAGCTGAAATAAAATTAAGTATAAATTGAAAAACTTATAATATTAAATATAAAATGTTAAAATATATACATCAATAATAAATACTAGTAAATAAATACTACACAGGGGAGCAAATGATGACACAATCTTTGGGGTGAACTATCACCTAAGATTGACTAAAATCTCCACAGAACCCATCTCTATATGCCCTTCTAATATTAAAAATAAGATGGTTTCACCACTGAACCTTTATTTTTTTTAAAATGGGAAAGCTCAGTCTTTTAACTTCCTCAGGGCCACAGGGTGGGCATTTGTCTATTTTGGCACATTATGCTGGGCAGAAGTGGGCAGCGGGCATCAGGTGCTGTGCCCATCTTTGATCCGCCACACCAGCTGTCTACACACAGCCGGCGCAGGATCCCAATATAACATCCTTTATTTTACGTAACCTCCACTTAAGACACATCATACACGACACGTCTAAAACTGATACAAACCAGAGCCGAGAAGAGCAAAGTTCAATAACACACGGAAAGGAGAAATATCGAGTGTAACGCTAGGATGTCTTCAGGGTTATATTAACATCTAGAAATGTTTATGTCTACAACAGAGCATCTCATTTCCATGTTTCCATAGCTAAGAATTTTTATGGGCTGTTTTTAAGGATCTTGTTTATGTTCCTACGCCTTTTTTCTCAAGCTATATGAGCTTTTGTGAGCAGATGCCTGACGTCTAGCCTGGCAGCTCTAAGAGCGCGTTTGCTTATGAAATCTATCATGACATTAGCTGGCAGGGTTAATGGTTTTAAAAGCAAAGAACGGCTGCTGAAAGAGAGGAGAGCGCTGTCAGACGCATAAACATCCCTCGTCTTTCATAAGCTCTCGGGAAGATGGTGTGGGGGAGTCGCCTCGGTCAAAAAAATACACAGACAGGAGGTGGATACGGAATCTTTTCCTCTATTGCGCTGTTTTTTTATTTATTCGCTCATTCTTTCTTTGTGGTATTTGACCAAGTGCTGCCTATGAGAGTTTGTGTGGGTGGACGCGGGCCGGATCCATCAGCAAGACAGGTCTCTCTCTCTCTCTCTCTCTCTCTCTCTCTCTCTCTCTCTCTCTCTCTCTCTCTCTCTCTCTCTCTCTCTTCGTGAGTGCAGGTGTGTTTTCTGCTGGAGATGTTGAGTTCTCCCTCGCGCGCTGTGTGTACTGGAGTGTGGTAATTGAGCGGCAGTCTTGCTGGGACTCGGCCCAGATGGAAATTGTTTTGGCGAAGGGGAAGAAAAGGTGGGAAAATCTCGGAAAAGAGGAAAGATAGAAGTCCACACTGGCACAGAATTCGTCATTATAAAAATCTATGGTGCTCAAATAGGGTTTAAAATTGGGGCTGAAAGCAGAAAAAAAATTAAATATAAAATTCAAGGTTAGGTGCTAAACCTTGAGAATTTGTTTATTAGCGAAGCTCAGGGTGTAAAACGAAATATTATATGAGCCGTGCAATCTTTACATCTTAAATGGGCCTTCACACAGGACGCGGAATGCGCTTCGCAGCGCTATGAAACCCATTAATTTCAATGGCTTGCGCCATGCTAAAACGTTTTGTTGTTGTGTCGACCAAACGCAGCCGCCATTTTGAAATGGCTCCAATGGGAAGAAAAGCAGAAGTGTCGCCTTTAATCATAGGTGAGTCGTGAATGTGATGGCGTATTGTTGTGTTTAATGTAGAAATTAGTTATTTCTAAAAATCTACATACATTTCTTTCATACTTGACTATATACAGTGAGATTCATTTATAAATTAAACATTTTTTTATATATAATTCAGAACATAAAAATATAACTATATACATATCCTATATTGCATATTAAATTTCCAATATAATTTCCTAGATTTACAGCTCAGGAATTTCCTGAGCTGTACGATACAAGTTTGAGGTTGTATGGGACATTATACTGTATAAAACTCTGCCTACTTTGCTCTGGCATAGCGCAGCGCAAATCATGTTGTGTCTCAAGTGCAAGGCTGAACCCAGCGGCCAGTGCTGCGGGCCTGTGTGAAAGGCCCATAGTGTCTAATTCCAGGTTTAAACCTTTTTTTTTCTGCATCAAACAAACATCAGTTTCTTTTGGTTTATTTTAAGGTGTTCTTTTTACAGTGCAACCATACAAGTACTGACTAATATTAATTAACTAAATGTGCTTATAGGTGCATGTAATTATGCATAATTTACTGTTATTACTAGTAAGTACATGTAACAAGGACACTAAAATAAAGTTGTTGTTTTTTTCAAAATAAGCTGTAAAAATGCATCAGTGAAAAACTGTTACTTGGTTAACAGAAACTTTCGTACTATATACGGTGAATAAATGTGATAGATGTAATTTTACGGTAAAATAGCTTTAAATTCAGTTTTTGGAAGTGAAAAAGAACAAGTCATTGTATAATTTATAGTTTGCAAATCAGTTTTTGTTTCTTTATAGTTTTTCTTAGTTTTTTTCTTTCTAATCAGTACATTAGGGGTTTATATGTTACATTTAATGTTATTAAATTAGTGTTTATTGCATTTTTATGTGTGAAAATTGTATGTGTGTTACGATGGTGTCTAGTGTTTGTGTGAATGATACTGTGGAGATTCTATATTAACTTTTTTTGTGGAAAAGCTGCTTGTGATGAGCTTTGAATCATCATGTGACTCTCATTACCACTGTGATTGGTGGTCGCCAGTGTATTACAATTACCTCTACACTTTGATTTGCCAATGTATTACAAAACAGATATTCAATAAGTCAGTAAATTCACATTATATCAGATAATGAAATATGTTTTTTAACTGTAAAGTTAAGTCTATAAAACCTAACTATTTTTAACGGAAGATTTCTGGCAACCACAGCTAACAGAATTTTTTTTCTACATATGAACTGTAACTGCTTTGTGTGTTCTTTTGTAGCAGGGTCTCTCAAACTTTTAACAGTTTTTTCCCCACCAAACTGTTGCGTTCTCCACAATCTAGCACTCAGACCTAGCCTGACATTTCAAACTGTGTCTTGAGTGTCCAAAAGCTTTTAGGATCACTTCAGACAAAGAACCCACCTCGCTTTGCCCACCTCGACTTTCATCAGTGGAAGTGCCTTATACTGTATATAGTGAGGTCCAAAGGTCTCAGACCACTATTTAGAAGTGTTCATTACAAATAATATGAACAACAGCATAGTAATCTGTGTGAAAAGAAATGGAAAATGCAAAACCTGAAAAGTGCACAAACCTGATGATCATGTTTTTCAGCATGATGTCATAATGTTCCTAAGATCGTCTTGCGCTTCACAATCTGTTCAAATAAGTTCACATGATCAGTGACAGTAATTTGATTAAAGTGACCTAGATATTTTGAACACCAGTGTTTTACAAATTATTTCCAGGTTTAAATTAGATTATTAATTCCAGAATTTCAGTTCGTCTCTTAGACTAAAGGACCAACTAGTATAACACAAAAAGCATTTATTTTAAATGTATATCTTTGGACCGCAGTTCAAACAGTTAACTGTTAATCATAGTGAACTTTAGGCATCTAGACCCCAATTATAAATGACAAGGACTGAGAACAGGGAAAAACAGATGGTTGAGAGAGAAAAACATGAATAGAGGAGCAGACATAGGTGGAAAGTCCCTGTCTGTCTCTCTCTCTTCTCTACACATGCAGATTCTCCCTCAGCGCTACAATCATGAACACTTTGTACCTCAGTGGTGCTATAGCTGCTGTTTGCCAGAGAAACATCCTTAATCTCTCTCAGTTTGATTCCACACAGTATCATAACAGAAAATGTTCTTTCTTTTTTTGCATTATAGCACAGCACAAAACAACACAGTGTGGGTTTACATGAGATGACAGACAGACAGACAGACAGACAGAGAGACAGACAAACAGATAGATAGATAGATAGATAGATAGATAGATAGATAGATAGATAGATAGATAGATAGATAGATAGATAGATAGATAGATAGATAGATAGATAGATAGATAGATAGATGGACAGACAGACAGAGGGACAGACAGACAGACAGATAGATAGATAGACAGACAGACAGACAGACAGACAGACAGACAGACAGACAGACAGACAGACAGACAGACAGACAGACAGACAGACAGACAGACAGACAGACAGACAGATAGATAGATAGATAGATAGATAGATAGATAGATAGATAGATAGATAGATAGATAGATAGATAGATAGATAGATAGATAGATTAAAAAATAAAAATAATTTCTATGGTACCTTGTTGTTAGTGATTGGAGGTGCATAACTGCACAGAAGTAAATGGAGAGGTTACATTATAAACTATTGGTCTGGACTGCACTTCAGTTATGAGGACAAAACAGAGGAGCGATTTCTGTGTGCCGAGAGTCTTTCACTCTTTTTAAAACACTCAGACGGCTCCTAGCGAGCATGTGCAAATGTGACTAATGCAGCGGCACTCTCTATACCGCCGAGGGGATTCATGGGATACCAATGTGTGGGCGTACAAATGGAATTGGCCCTCCTTAAAAAAAAGAAAGAAAGAAAGAAAGAAAAAGAGAGAATAAATAAAAGAAATGAAGGGGGTATCAGACACAAATAAGAACTATGAGGTGGAAGACAGAGTGGATGGAAATTATGGCTCCCCTCGCCTTTTCTCTGCCTACATAATTGGCCCATGAGTCTAGTTTGTTTAATTCCAGTGTGCATTAATCTGGAGCTCGCCGACCTCTGTGGCATAATTACTTCTGTAAAATTCACACACACGCGCACACGGATCATTGTACACACGGCAAACAAATTGATTACAGATTAAACGGTAAACTGGAGGTGCTCGGATGGGGAGAGGAGAAAAGAAGGGCCTCGCTTAGCATCCTAAATCCAATCAGAGCGAATGGGTTTTAAATCCAATTTAAAGGGGAAAGGCACAAAAAGCCAGGTCCAAAGGAAGAGGGAACGGCTTGAAAACGGAGCCATTTATGCTCGATAACGATCAGCGCCCTACCGCTAGACTCACAGAGCTCCCAAACAGACTCCCAAATGCTCCTTCCCAAGGAAAATGTAAATAAGAGTTGACTTTCCATTTAGCGTTCAGTAAAATATTAATTTTGTGGACTGACAGTTGCACGCTGCAAAAATCAATTCCTTTATAAGTTTAACTCAATAAATGCATTTTTAATGGCAAATAAAAAAAAAATCTTATTTGCCAATGAGATGATAAAAAAAAACGAAAAAAAATTACTTTAAAACGAAACGAAAAAAAAAAAAGAAAAGAAAAAACTTTACAGTCAGTATGAAACAGAAGTTGCGACAGTCTTTTCTCCCCTTATTCGGATGTATATTCGAGTGAAATGACTTCTTGAACAAGACAAAATATAGGACGGGACTTGATTTTCTCAATTAGGAATGGTTGTGGTTTGCTATTGGTGGATCTCATGTGAGAGACAGGTTGTCCCACCCTCACACCAGTAAGCACATCATCATCAGAGAAGAGAAGAGATGTTGCTTTGAATGAAGATTACGAGTGTTTCGTTTTGATTTCATGGTAACTTTAACTTCAAGTCATATTCTCTGAAAGCTGGTCGCATCATCTCGAGCAGTGTTTCTGCTGATGCAGTGTAAAGTGTGTAATGAAGTGGCATTAAAGTGAAGTACCAATGACTACAGTAAGATGCTAAGTCAGTCAGTCGAGCATGAGGAAAACTGAGAAACTACAGCTGCACAAGTACAATACAAAATTACAGGGTATCCTTACTTATAAAATAACTTCCGTGTAAAGTGACTGAGAAAAAAATGCGAATTACTATGTAATGGTAAACAAATCAGTCAAATCTAAGCCAAAATGTTATCATTGCCAGCATTATAACATTTATAAAAAGAATGAAAAAAAAGTTCAGATAAATTAGAAAAATGTGGGAAATGAGACCAAAATGGATCTAAAAATGCTTTTTAAAATATATATATATATATATATATATATATATATATATATACTGTATATACGTATATATATGGCAGCCTTTTCTATCATATTTTGTTATCATATTTTCATATCTGTTATATTTTATATTTGTATATGATTTTAAGTAAGCCAGGGTGGGGTTGGGGTCGATTTGATTTGGCTATGTCATGTCTTTTTCCTTTCTTGTTTTTTGTTTTCAATCTAAATTGTAAAAATTGTCTATTTTATGTAATGGATCTAAAAAAATAAAAAGGTTTATTTTAATAGGCTATAAAAGCGGGAAAAAACTAAATGAATTGTTGAGATACTGTAAAAAAAAACGGTAAAAAAACGGTAAACTACTGGCAGCTGTAGTAAAAATACAGTGTGTTACTGTTTTTGTGTTAGAGCATATACAGTAGTTGTTAAATTAAAGTTTTATACTGTAGCTGACAAAACGGTATTTAGCTGTTAATTTCAAAAACAGTAACACACTGTATTTTTACGGTATGGTGCTGGCAACCACAGCTGCCAGTAGTTTACCGTTGTTTTACAGGGTTATTTTTTACAGTGCAGGCATGCTTGTAAATCACTACCGTTTTATATCCAGATTAAAAACTAAAATGCAAGGAAATACATTCTCATTTAAAAAATACACACACACAGCCATTCAAAAATGTGGGATTAAGACGTCTCTTAAAAACAGTAATATTGTGAAATATTTTATAAATGTTCTCTTATAAATGATTTTAAAATGTAATTTATTATTAAACAATGGATGGGTCTAAACATAGCAAAAAGGTAGAATTAAACAATCATAAAGTACATTTTAAGCAGAATTTATGAAATGTTATCACAAACTATAAAATCCACCTGTTGAATTAAAACACACCCTTGAGTGAAAGAACAAAGTATACTGTAAAAGTCATTACTGTCCGGCAGAGATTATGTGTTTAACTAAAATCCAATTTCAGTTGTGAATAACCATGAAAACGCCTGACGGTCCAGGATTAGGCCTCATTTGAGTCTGAGAAAGCAGCATTTAAGATGGGATGTTTTCTTAAGCAGATGATGGTTTCATGATGAGTTTCTGAGGGTGAGACGGGAAACCGTATTATGCATTCAAAAACCTCAAACACTGTAGTAAAAAAAAAAAAAACATGGATGTCCTGTGTCATGCAGGACGAATGAGACCAATGATGAAGAGCTGACAGATGAATATTCTAATCATTCTGGCATGATGCCTTTGGGGATTCAAAGGAGAAGTTTTTCATTTATGTGCAACTCACCTGAAAATAATTAAAGTACCCATGAAATCAAAATTGAAGTTTGGCTTTTAGTATGAATGTTTTATTTACAGTTATATATAACCTAGTGTGCTCCAAAACGACAAAATTAACACTTGGAAGAACAAAACCAATCTAAACTAAGTCTCTCACTTCCACCAATATAGATCAATGATTTCGATGACATCACGCTACACTTCAGCTTCTCATCAAATTTTCCGTCCAATTAAATGCTCTCTAGAATCTAAAGCATCCCGCCCCCTACATTATAAATAGACGCTGAACCTGCGGCAAAAATTGGTAATTTGTTCACACATTTACTATTTTCTACTTTCCACTTATAGGGAACGATTCAGACAGTGTAAATATGCTTTCCATTGCGACGAATGAAGTCTGGTTTAACATGCCGGTCCAGAGACACGACAGCACAGAGCGGATCATATATGCATGAGTCGGACTCGGCACAGACCAGAAAACATATCGGACCCATTTGAATTCTGCCCAGAATGTTATATTTTAAAGCGATATGGAGGATATTAGGTGGAAACTGCGGCTTTGCTGAGCTGTGATATAAACTAAACGCTATTGGCTATTGTAAAAAGGGGAGGAGCTGTTTGATATGTCCCGCCCGGTCTTCCTGTTTCAGTGGAAATTACTTCAAACACATTAAATAATGTTGCGCGTTTCAAAGCACTTCGGTATGCCTTTAAATATGGGTCTCAAAGTGTTTCAGGTCAGTGTAAAGAATCTGAAATGTCGACTGACATGCCAAGACTATCCAACAGGATCTGAATGTGCTAAAGCTTCATAATGCAGCTCCTGTAGACACTGGAGACATTGTTTTTTATTTGTAATGGTATGGAAATCATTAACGTCCACATAAAATCAGCCAAACGGATTTCTTGCCAGACTCTTATTTTGTTTTATGACAAGGGTGAGTTTTGAATTAGAGAAGCAAACCAAGACTACACATGTTGTGTTTCTCAGTACGTTACATTTACAGGCGCACACACATTCTTTTCCACAGATAGTTTTTTTAAAACGTTTTTAAGAAATCACTTATGTTTGCCAAGACTGCATTTATTTGATCAAAAAATATTTGATCAATACATATATATATATATATATATATATATATATATATATTTTTTGTAAACTGTGATAAAAAAATTTAAATATTCAAAAAAGTTCAAAATTAAAAATGTATTTACTGTAATTTTGATCACAATTCAAAATTCTTCCTTGCTGTAAAATATTTATTTATTTAACTTTTTTTTTTTTTTTAATTATTAACCTCAAGCTTTTCGACAGTTGTGCAGGCAGACATGAAGAAAAAATAAGCCAACTGGCTTGAAATGATATGAGGATGAGTAAATAATAAGTAAATTACTATCCATCAAAGTTCTTAAGAAAACCATCTGTGCTTCAAGGAACCCAGACGGACTTTGCTTTTCCGTTGTTGATAGATGACACCTAGAACCAATACAATGATCTAAAGCCTTTAACGTTACACCAGGAACGCTTTAACCCCCAAGGAACAACATAAACAACTCAAGAACATCGCCGTAGCTCAATTCCCAGACATTTCAAGTAGGGATGAAAATGATAGCTTGAAAGCACTATAGGTCAACGTTGGAGCATCTGCCAGATATATAAGCATAAATCTATAGAGCAAACACAAAGAAATATAGAAGAGGAAATCACTACGTTCGGCAGTCAATCTAGAGCATGTTCATAAATGTCTTGCACACACTCAGAAGTCACCACGACTGGGGTTGAAAGTGTGTCGCGTGTGGTTCTGCCGGGTATCAGAGGCCTCTGTTCAAACGCTGAAGGGACGGCTGACACAACAAGCAGCTTTAAATGAGGCTGGGCAGGCAGCCAAAGCCATAATGGCACTGCCAGAGAAAACACATGACTGCTAAAGGAAACGGCTTATTTTTATGACAAATCGAGTCTGCTGGTAATGTGGCTTCACAGCTCCTGGAGAGATCCAGTGATCTCATTAGCCGCTCGCTGCCCTGGGCCATTAAAACAGCATCTCCACACACACAGGAATGAAGTCCTCCCTTCCGCACAACATGTCATGCGTTCACTCGCTCGCTCGGGTTTACAGTGCGTTTCAGCAGAATCGAGAAATATTATTTGTCTGTTTCGCTTTTGTTTTATTAGCTGGATTTAGAATATGTATCTTGGTTTCTTCTACTAAAATATGAACTGAGAAGAAATCTTTCTTGAGCAGCAAATCGGCATATTAGAATGATTTCTGAAGGATCATGTGACACTGAAAAAACAGCTTTGCATCACAGGAATAAATTATTAGTAGTTGCATTTAGTGTAAAAGTGTCTGAGGATGAGTAGTTCACTTTAAAAAAAACTTTTGCTGATAATTTACTCACCCCCATGTCATCCATGATATCCATGTCTTTCTTTCTTCTGTCGAAAAGAAATTATGGTTTTTGATGAAAACATTCCAGGATTTTTCTCCATAATGCACTTCGGTGGGAACCAAACAGTTCAAGGTCCAAAAGACAGTTTCAGTGCAAACTGTTCAAAGGGCTTTAAACCAGTCATTCCCAAAGGCGGGGTCCCGACCCACAAGTGGGTCGCGGGAGATTTTGTATGGGTCGCCAAGTTGAGCACTATCTTTCAGTTTTCTATAGGCTACTATCTAGATCAGGGCTATTCAATTGGCGGCCCGCGGACCAAGTGCGGCCCGCCAATCATCTCCATACGGCCGAGGGCACCCCAACCTCCCGCCTCCTATTTTCTGGTGGTGCGGCTTATTTTGGTTAGATACGCGCGTGGCCGTAGTTGCGCGTGCAGCTGGGCGACTATCCGCACTGTGTGTGTACCATGAGCGCTCCGACTGACCTGAGAGAAAAGTTTACAGTCCGAATATTTCAGCAGTTCTTATGTGTGTCCCGTATTTCTGTCGACTGAACCAGCGATATTAATCATTCGTTGGTTTGGTTATTTCCTTTCCATGAATTGGCCAAACGCGCGTGCATAACAGTCTGAAACGATTCGGATTTGTCCACCTGAAGCGGTTTCTCGGTCAGTAACAACAAATAGAGAACAAAATAGCGCTGGTTTCAGTCGTTTCACTAGTTTACTTTGAACTAGGTAGCACGGTCCAGTGGATAACGAAACGCAAGCTTAAAGGAGTTGTGTTTACTCCCGGTCCCGGACACTATTATTAAACAGCGTTGCGACATCCAGTAAGAAGCGTTTCAATCGGACCTCTCTCTTACAAACTACAAATCACTCAATGAATTTAACTAGTTTTAAATCGGATGAAACAGCCTTAACATTCCCAACACTACTGATGAGGTAAATAGCAGAAACATGAACAAAATTAGAAGACTAAATGCCCTAACCACCATCCTTACAAACATTAACCATGTAATAGCCTATGAATGTAATAATTTACCATGGTTTGGGCATAAATGTGGAATATTTATATTGAATAGCCTACTATGTTATAGTCATTTATATTGCATAGATTTATTAAGGGGGTAGATAAATAGGCCTATATAATTAATTGTGTGTATAGTTTTTTTTTTTTTTTTTTTTTTGCCTGTTTAGGCATTTTTTATAAAGTGGTAGTGAGCCATGCATGGTTACAAAGTCTCACTGTCAGGATATTTTAATTTAAGCCTATAATAATTATTATAGTAAATTGTGTACACTGTAATGCTGAGAATCTGAAAACAATGAGATGCCCTGTCAACTCTTCCTTTCTCATTTCACCTCTGCATTTCGCTTATTGTCAACAACAGGTTAATAAAAAAAAATTGTGCTTTGTCAAATATCTGTATCTCTTTTAAACTGGAAGCTTAACTGACCTTAAAAATGGTCATACATAATTTGTTAATGCATACATTCTCTCCGTGATATATGAACTAAATGGGCCTAATGTTTATTGGGTCACAAGGATTTATCGACTTTAAAATGTGGGTCCCCAGAAAAAAAGTTTGGGAAACACTGCTTTAAACGATTCCAGACGATGAATAAGGGTCTTATCAAGCGAAATGATCGCTCATTTAATAAATAAACAGTTTAAGTTTTATAAGCTCAAATGGTCGCCTTGCTCTGTACTGTTATGCACGTTCGTGACTCTCATGTTCAAACTCGTTCAAATCAAAATTAACAAATCTTTTTCCGAGTCAATTCGTTCGTTGAATGAACCAAATGACTCAGAAAAAGATTAGTTCATTTTGAACGAGTTCGAACAGGAGAGTTACGAACGTGAATCATAGTAGCCTACATGTAGAGCAAGGAGAGCATTTGAGCTTATAACACTTAAAGGAGCATTTCACCCATTGCAACATTAATCTTTATTGAAAGTGGATCATATATGTAGTCGAAATGTAAAATCATTTTTTAATTTGGTGCCCTCTTGACCGAGAAAAGACAGAAAATAACCAAGGGGCTCCTTTGTGTTAAAAAACTACAGTTCCCAGAATTCCCCAACATTGCACAGCTCCGCAAGCCACACCCACTAACCCACCCACCCAACGGAACAGCGCAAACAGAGACGCAAACACACTCTTCCGTCTACAACGCTAGCATTAGCTGTCACCAGAGTAAGAGTTTGAAATCCATTTCAAACAAAATGTCTAGTTAGTTGGCTGTGGCGAGCAGGACGATCGAGGGCGAGGGATGTAAGAGGACGGCGCGCTGCGCGAGGCCGGTGGCGTGAGTGATAATGAAAGACACCTGAGGCGCGCGCCGGTGCGTCTCTCACGAAGGAGCGAATGCATAAAATGGGGAGCGACGACGGCAGATCGAGAGAGAAACAGGCCTGATTTTATGTTTATTTGTTTCTGTTGTGTGTAACGCTGGCTTACTTTCGTTTTGTATTTGTTCATTTTACTATTAAAATGTTTAAATGTTCGCCGGTTCATGACTCTTTCTTCCCACAACAACAAACCCCGTTAACGTTACATTTTGTAAACACAGTGAATTAACAGTTACTCCGCGTTTGTATTTATTTCTGTTTCAATTACTGCATGATACCTGGATGTTCTGAAGGCGAAACAATCACAACACAAACGTCCGTGTGCTCGTCTGATTCTGAGATTTCCTCCAGGAGAAATTGCCATCGTTGAAATTCTCTGCAGCAGACGGGCTGTGTCCTTAGGCCATGACACGCAGCGAGAGTACAGGCAACAGCAGGCCGCCGATCTCGACCCAGTCCGGGCGTCTCGACCGACAGCCAGGCGTCTCCTGCTCCTTCATCAGCCTCAGCTGCTCTAAACTATACTGCAGCTCGTAAAGAAAGCCACGAACATCGGATTCGAGCAGCAGACTTTCAAAACCCTCTTCTTCCATAACTTCATAACTTCATATCTCCACAGGGCTTGTTAGCTTAGCTTCAAAACAAGATGGCGGATATTGATTTCAGTCTCTGCAAGTGAAGTCCTACCCACTGATCTGTAATAGGCTTGAAGGGTGAGTGGGTGTCACACCCTTGAATAATAATGAGCTAATCATTGTAGTCTGTTGACATTTCAATGAAATGTGACTTCCTGCTTATCGTGACGCAAAATGACGATTTTTACGTCACGATTAGCAGGAAATGAAACCCTTAAATCCTTTTTTCTCCCATCTCAGGGGAAAATAAGGTAATAAACCATGACCATTCAAAAATATGACTGGGTTTCTAAAGATACAAAGCTTAATGCAAATGGGTGAAGTGACCCTTTAAACTTTTTTTATTTATTTGTTAAATGAGTGATCGTTTCGCTTGATAAGACCCTTATTCATCGTCTGGAATCGTTTAAAGCCTTTTGAACAGTTTGCAGTTTGTACTGAAAGTGTCTTTTGGACCTTGAACCATTTGGTTCCCACTGAAGTCCATTATATGGAGAAAAATGCTGGAATGTTTTCATCAAAAACCTTAATTTCTTTTCGACTGAAGAAAGAAAAGGCTTGTTCGACTTCATGCAGCTCTGCGCAGACCGATCGTCGGCTGACTTGAAACAGTGCATGCCGGTTAGAAATTTTGTCCGACTTGATGCAGCGCTGACTCCACGTGACTGTGACATATGCCATCAAAGTACCGCGAGAGCGATACGAGAGTAGCCGGAGGACTCAGCCAGCGCAGCTTCTCAAGAGCGGCTGCACGAGCTCTGATGATGTCACAGCTGTTCCACGATTCGCCGGATTCACCGCATGACAACGATCACGTGCGTTTCGTGTTTATTCTCACACGTTTAGTTCCACTAAAGCTCACAAATCAGTATTTTATAACAGTAAACACTCTTTTCATGTAGTCGCAATGTTATATTGTGTCATGTTTATCATGTTTATCAAAATAAAACTGATTAAAACACGTTGATTCCACGTCATTGATTATAGGCTTATTTTGAACTTTATTCTAGTTCAAACAGATGCTGTATGAAGCAGTAAAGTATTGAATGAAAATGTGTCTGAAATATCTGTTTATTTGGCAAATGTTGCATTTATTTCACTTCAGCTGTGGTATAAGCATGCAAACACCACGTGAGCCGTCACTACGGGAACCAGAAATTGTTCGACTTCACGTCTACGTTTGCAGCTCCTCCCCGCCTGCACGCGGCTGTTCTCGCCGATCGGTTGCATCCAGCCGCAGGCGATGTCGAACACACCTAAAGACATGGACATCTTGGATGACATGGGGGTGAGTAAAAGTTTTTTTTTTTTAAAGTGAACTACTCCTTTAAGATTCACATTGTACTCCTAACTACCCTTTAAATGTGTATAAATGTACCCAGGAACTCTTAAAGGAAGTTGCTTTTTTTTTCTCTCAACTTGAGCTTTATATAATTATAAGTCAAAATGACATCATTGATCTTGTTTACTTTCCTGATGCATGTTCCTGGTTTTATTAGGCATGGCAGATCAGTTTGCATTGTTCAATTTTTTTAAAGTGCTTTCATCGTCTTGTATCAATATGTAATAAAATGTACAAGTGAAAAAATAAATAAAAAAATAAATGTACAAGTGCTTCAGCTGTTCAGCCACCAGCCTCTATTCTCGAACATTACGCCCACTTCTTACAATCAATTAAATTCATGGATAAAATCTAGTCCTGCCCTACATTTTTCCTTCTTGAATATCCCATTTCACTGAGAAATACAGCAATTACAGAAAAAAATGGCACAAAAAGCATCTCAAGTATTTTACAAATGGTAGCCTAGACAACAAACAAAAATACACTATTAAAATTCAATCATTAAAAAAAGAAATGACGTATGAAATTGATTAAAACTGACAGTAAAGACATTCATCTTGTAAACTAACAATACTAATACTAAAGAGAGTTGGTTGACATGCAGTTGCAAAGTTACTTGTTAGTACAAAGTTGACAGAGGACTATCGAAATAAACACATATTAGAATGATTTCTAATGGATCACTGAAGACTAGAGTAATGAATACTAGAATAAATTACATTTTAAAATATATTCGAATAGAAAATTGTACAATTTGTGATGAAAGAGATGCAACCTTGGTGAACAAGAGACTTGCACATTACATTAAAAAATCTTTTAAATAGTTGTGCAGAAGTATGATATATGCTACTTTTTTGACAATTATTGTGCTATCAAGTTTTTTTTAAGAGCACTTTTGACATATTATTACTAAATATTTCCTTTTGTGTTCACATGATGCTAAAACTTCAGCTTTATCATAAAATGAATGCAAAAAATGAGTCAATTTTTTTAACTGTGTCATCCCTTTTAAAGTTTTTATTCCAGATACACAACACAAAATGACTCTCGGTAGATTTAACTGTCAAATCCTCGTGGACAAAGTCCAGCAGCGAGTCCATTAGCCCTGGCACACTTCAGCTGGCATTTAGCCTCTGACTTCCAAGCACCTACAGCACATAACGTGGCCTTTAAGCAGACACTGCCAACGGGGGCCGCCAGCCTGGCACAGAACCACGGGGAAACACCACCTCCACACAACCACCGAGACGTCCAACAGCCTGTTAACATCCCCAGCAGCCGAGCTGATCTCTGCCTCACAGCGGGACCTGCGCTCAACTCACTAAATGCTCTTTAAGAGCGGAGAGGGGGGAAAAGAGAAGGAAAATGCAGGGAAGAAAGGACGAGGGGATTGTTGCGCAGGAGCTCTGGGAAACGCATTAGCTGCCGATTGTCTCTGGCTGTTTCTGATGAATCACTAGAGAGAGTCTGGAACAATCCAGACGCAGGAGAGAAATACAAGCCTGGCTCGTTGAGGTGAGGGTCGCGGCTGTGTTCCCGCAGGGCTTCAAGAGCGTAGCTACTAAAGAAAAAGGAGGGAAAAAGCTTTTGTGAAGTGGAGAGAAAAGCAGCATCTGCCGCAACGGTGAGCCGAGCGCCAAGTCAGCGTGACCACAGACGCTGAAGACCCCCCCTCTCCTTCATCCGCTCGTTGGGCCTTCTACTTTCTGGAGAGATCGATGAGGTAATGCCTCGCAAAAGCCTCTGAAAACAAAGGCAATTAATTTCTGCTCAAAGACAAAGGACAGCAAATAATACGCGCCTCAAATAGAGACTACAAGACGGGCGAGTCTTATTTACATGCACTGTTTCCGAGCAATGAAAATAATGAGGTTTTTTTTTTTGTGCCTCTTTGTTACAAACACACAGTATTGTAATGTCAGGGGAAGCAGAAAAACATGGAGTCAGCAATAACTCTTCTTTTCAATATACAATGCCTACAAATGACAACAGAGAAAAATATAGAGATGGATTAGTAAATGCGATAATTCTAGTCATTTACTGTATATGAACCAGTGGTGGAGGAAGTACTGAATCTCAGTACTTAAGTAAAAGTACAAATACCCAGATAAATATTTACTTTAGTAAAAGTAGAAGTAACACAATGACAACCATACTTAAGTAAAAAGTACTTTATTTTAAATGTACTTTAAGTATTAAAAGTAAAAGTACTTGCATAACAATTTATTATCTTAATGTCTATTTTCTAATGATTAATAAAACATTTAATTCTAACTCATTCAACCTAATAGCCTACTCCTATAATGATGTTCAATAATGATGGAAAAAAATGTCACCATTTCTGAAACAAGCTTGCAATTAGGCAATACACATCATGCTTATCCTTACTATATGTTAATAACTATGTTTGGCAGGAAACGAGATTAATTTATGGTGTAATTCTGAACCTCTTGGCTTGCCATAATCCTAACCAAACCAAACATATATTACACACGGTGTGTTTCCTATGCACGTAAAAACAAATCGCGTATGAGTTGCATGATAAACACACTGCGTGCGAGACGCATTTAGTGTGACCGGGTTGATATACTGTATCTATGGCAACCAAACGTCACTGGTGAGACAAACGTGCAACGAACGGACGGTCAGATTACGTTTTGGCAGGGGAAAAACTGATCAGAAAATGTAACGAAAATGTAACAGAAGTTGTAGAAATGTAGTGGAGTAGAAAGTATAATAATTGCTGCAAAATGTAACGAAGTAAAAGTAAAAAGTAGGCTCTATTTATTGTACTTAAGTAAAGATACGTGAAAAATGTACTTAAGTAAAGTAACGAAGTATTTGTACTTCGTTACATTCCACCACTGAATATCTCAGCTCGTGAATGGTCTAGAGCCTCCATTTTTGCACTCAGGTCTAAGTCGGTGCGAAAAAATACGTTTTTCTAAGTTTTATAAGGTCTAAGTTTGGTGCGAAAAAATAAGTTTTTCCAATCTTCTTGAAACTCTGGATTCTGATAGAGGGCCATGGGACTTAGACCTGAGGGCAAAAATGGAGGCTCTAGACCCTTCCAGAGATGAGATATTGAGATATTTATAATGGCATAAATGCTACGTGGGATCTCAATATCTCAGCTCCGGAAGGGTCTAGACTCTAGAGCCTCCATTTTTGCACTCAGGTTTAAGTCTCATGGCCCTCTATCAGAATCCAGAGTTTTGAGAAGATTGGAGAAACTAAATTTTTCGCCCGAAAAAAAAAAACGAAAGGGGTACCACTGTCGTTTTTTTTTTTTTCCGGTCGAATTTTTGAGTTTCGATTTCTCAGCTCTGGAAGGGGTTAGAACCTCCATTTTTGCACTCAGGTCTAAGTCTCATGGCCCTCTATTAGAATCCAGAGTTTTGAGAAGATTGGAGAAACTTAATTTTTCGCCCGAAAAAACAAAACAAAAGGGGTACCACTGTCGTTTTTTTTTTTTTCCGGTCGAATTTTTGAGTTTCGATATCTCAGCTCTGGAAGGGGTTAGAACCTCCATTTTTGCACTCAGGTCTAAGTCTCATGGCCCTCTATCAGAATCCAGAGTTTTGGGTAGATTGGAGAAACTTAATTTTTCGCCCCAAAAAAAAAAACGTAAGGGGTACCACTGTCGTTTTTTTTTTCGGGCCGAATTTTTGAGTTTCGATATCTCAGCTCTGGAAGGGGCTAGAGCCTCCATTTTTGCACTCAGGTCTAAGTCTCATGGCCCTCTTTCAGAATCCAGAGTTTTAGGAAGATTGGAGAAACTTAATTTTTCGCCCAAAAAAAAAAAAACGTAAGGGGTACCACTGTCGTTTTTTTTTCGGGCCGAATTTTTGAGTTTCGATATCTCAGCTCTGGAAGGGGCTAGAGCCTCCATTTTTGCACTCAGGTCTAAGTCTCATGGCCCTCTATCAGAATCCAGAGTTTTGGGTAGATTGGAGAAACTTAATTTTTCGCCCAAAAAAAAAAACGGAAGGGGTACCACTGTCGTTTTTTTTTCGGGCCGAATTTTTGAGTTTCGATATCTCAGCTCTGGAAGGGGCTAGAGCCTCCATTTTTGCACTCAGGTCTAAGTCTCATGGCCCTCTATCAGAATCCAGAGTTTTGGGTAGATTGGAGAAACTTAATTTTTCGCCCAAAAAAAAAAAACGTAAGGGGTACCACTGTCGTTTTTTTTTTCGGGCCGAATTTTTGAGTTTCGATATCTCAGCTCTGGAAGGGGCTAGAGCCTCCATTTTTGCACTCAGGTCTAAGTCTCATGGCCCTGTATCAGAATCCAGAGTTTTGGGAAGATTGGAGAAACTTAATTTTTCGCCCAAAAAAAAAACCGTAAGGGGTACCACTGTCGTTTTTTTTTTTCGGGCCGAATTTCTGAGTTTCGATATCTCAGCTCTGGAAGGGGCTAGAGCCTCCATTTTTGCACTCAGGTCTAAGTCTCATGGCCCTCTATCAGAATCCAGAGTTTTGGGAAGATTGGAGAAACTTAATTTTTCGCCAAAAAAAAAAAACGTAAGGGGTACCTCTGTCGTTTTTTTTTCGGGGCGGATTTTTGAGTTTCGATATCTCAGCTCTGGAAGGGGCTAGAGCCTCCATTTTTGCACTCAGGTCTAAGTCTCATGGCCCTCTATCAGAATCCAGAGTTTTGGGAAGATTGGAGAAACTTAATTTTTCGCCAAAAAAAAAAAAACGTAAGGGGTACCACTGTCGTTTTTTTTTCGGGCCGAATTTTTGAGTTTCGATATCTCAGCTCTGGAAGGGGCTAGAGCCTCCATTTTTGCACTCAGGTCTAAGTCTCATGGCCCTCTATCAGAATCCAGAGTTTTGGGAAGATTGGAGAAACTTAATTTTTCGCCAAAAAAAAAAACGTAAGGGGTACCACTGTCGTTTTTTTTTTCGGGCCAAATTTTTGAGTTTCGATATCTCAGCTCTGGAAGGGTCTAGAGCCTCCATTTTTGCACTCAGGTCTAAGTCTCATGGCCCTCTATCAGAATCCAGAGTTTTGGGTAGATTGGAAAAACTTAATTTTTCGCCCCAAAAAAAAAACCGTAAAGGGTACCACTGTCGTTTTTTTTTTCGGGCCGAATTTTTGAGTTTCGATATCTCAGCTCTGGAAGGGGCTAGAGCCTCCATTTTTGCACTCAGGTCTAAGTCTCATGGCCCTCTATCAGAATCCAGAGTTTTGGGTAGATTGGAGAAACTTAATTTTTCGCCCAAAAAAAAAAACGTAAGGGGTACCACAGTCGTTTTTTTTTTCGGGCCGAATTTTTGAGTTTCGATATCTAAGCTCTGGAAGGGGCTAGAGGCTCCATTTTTGCACTCAGGTCTAAGTCTCATGGCCCTCTATCAGAATCCAGAGTTTTGGGAAGATTGGAGAAACTTAATTTTTCGCCCAAAAAAAGAAAACGTAAGGGGTACCACTGTCGGTTTTTTTTTCGGGCCGAATTTTTGAGTTTCGATATCTCAGCTCTGGAAGGAGCTAGAGCCTCCATTTTTGCACTCAGGTCTGAGTCTCATGGCCCTCTATCAGAATCCAGAGTTTTGGGAAGATTGGAGAAACTTAATTTTTCGCCAAAAAAAAAAACGTAAGGGGTACCTCTGTCGTTTTTTTTTCGGGGCGGATTTTTGAGTTTCGATATCTCAGCTCTGGAAGGGGCTAGAGCCTCCATTTTTGCACTCAGGTCTAAGTCTCATGGCCCTCTATCAGAATCCAGAGTTTTGGGAAGATTGGAGAAACTTAATTTTTCGCCCAAAAAAAAAAACGTAAGGGGTACCACTGTCGTTTTTTTTTCGGGCCGAATTTTTGAGTTTCGATATCTCAGCTCTGGAAGGGGCTAGAGCCTCCATTTTTGCACTCAGGTCTAAGTCTCATGGCCCTCTATCAGAATCCAGAGTTTTGGGAAGATTGGAGAAACTTAATTTTTCGCCAAAAAAAAAACGTAAGGGGTACCACTGTCGTTTTTTTTTTCGGGCCAAATTTTTGAGTTTCGATATCTCAGCTCTGGAAGGGTCTAGAGCCTCCATTTTTGCACTCAGGTCTAAGTCTCATGGCCCTCTATCAGAATCCAGAGTTTTGGGTAGATTGGAAAAACTTAATTTTTCGCCCCAAAAAAAAAAACGTAAAGGGTACCACTGTCGTTTTTTTTTTCGGGCCGAATTTTTGAGTTTCGATATCTCAGCTCTGGAAGGGGCTAGAGCCTCCATTTTTGCACTCAGGTCTAAGTCTCATGGCCCTCTATCAGAATCCAGAGTTTTGGGTAGATTGGAGAAACTTAATTTTTCGCCCAAAAAAAAAAACGTAAGGGGTACCACAGTCGTTTTTTTTTCGGGCCGAATTTTTGAGTTTCGATATCTAAGCTCTGGAAGGGGCTAGAGGCTCCATTTTTGCACTCAGGTCTAAGTCTCATGGCCCTCTATCAGAATCCAGAGTTTTGGGAAGATTGGAGAAACTTAATTTTTCGCCCAAAAAAAGAAAACGTAAGGGGTACCACTGTCGGTTTTTTTTTCGGGCCGAATTTTTGAGTTTCGATATCTCAGCTCTGGAAGGAGCTAGAGCCTCCATTTTTGCACTCAGGTCTGAGTCTCATGGCCCTCTATCAGAATCCAGAGTTTTGGGAAGATTGGAGAAACTTAATTTTTCGCCCAAAAAAAAAAAACGTAAGGGGTACCACTGTCGTTTTTTTTTCGGGCCGAATTTTTGAGTTTCGATATCTCAGCTCTGGAAGGGGCTAGAGCCTCCATTTTTGCACTCAGGTCTAAGTCTCATGGCCCTCTATCAGAATCCAGAGTTTTGGGTAGATTGGAGAAACTTAATTTTTTGCCCCCCAAAAAAAACCGTAAGGGGTACCACTGTCGTTTTTTTTTCGGGCCGAATGTTTGAGTTTCGATATCTCAGCTCTGGAAGGGGCTAGAGCCTCCATTTTTGCACTCAGGTCTAAGTCTCATGGCCCTCTATCAGAATCCAGAGTTTTGGGAAGATTGGAGAAACTTAATTTTTCGCCCAAAAAAAAAAAACGTAAGGGGTACCACTGTCGTTTTTTTTTCGGGCCGAATGTTTGAGTTTCGATATCTCAGCTCTGGAAGGGGCTAGAGCCTCCATTTTTGCACTCAGGTCTAAGTCTCATGGCCCTCTATCAGAATCCAGAGTTTTGGGAAGATTGGAGAAACTTAATTTTTCGGCCAAAAAAAAAAAACGTAAGGGGTACCACTGTCGTTTTTTTTTCGGGTCGAAATTTTGAATTTTGATATCTCAGCTCTAGAAGGGTCTAGAGCCTTCATTTTTGCACTCAGGTCAAAGTCCCACAGCCCTCTATCATAATCCAGAGTTTTGAGAAGATTGGAGAAACGTAATTTTTCGGCCGAAAACGAAAAAAAACGAAAGGGGTAACACTGTCGTTTTTTTTTCGGGTCGAAATTTTGAAATTTGATATCTCAGCTCTGGAAGGGTCTAGAGCCTTCATTTTTGCACTCAGGTCAAAGTCTCACAGCCCTCTATCATAATCCAGAGTTTTGAGAAGATTGGAGAAACTTAATTTTTCGCCCGAAAATGAAAAAAAAACGAAAGGGGTAACACTGTCGGTTTTTTTTCGGATCGAAATTTTGAATTTTGATATCTCAGCTCTGGATGGGTCTAGAACCTCAATTTTTGCACTCAGGTCAAAGTCTCACAGCCCTCTATCATAATCCAGAGTTTTGAGAAGATTGGAGAAACTAAATTTTTTCCCCGAAAACGAAAAAAAAAAACGAAAGGGGTAACACTGTCGGTTTTTTTTTCGGGTCGAAATTTGGAATTTTGATATCTCAGCTCTGGAAGGGTCTAGAGCCTCAATTTTTGCACTCAGGTCAAAGTCTCACAGCCCTCTATCATAATCCAGAGTTTTGAGAAGATTGGAGAAACTAAATTTTTTGCCCGAATATGAAAAAAAACGAAAGGGGTAACACTGTCGTTTTTTTTTTCGGGTCGAAATTTGGAATTTTGATATCTCAGCTCTGGAAGGGTCTAGAGCCTCAATTTTCGCACTCAGGTCAAAGTCTCACAGCCCTCCATCATAATCCAGAGTTTTGAGAAGATTGGAGAAACTTAATTTTTGGCCCGAAAATGAAAAAAAACGAAAGGGGTAACACTGTTGTTGTTTTTTTCGGGTCGAAAATTTGATTTTTGATATCTCAGCTCTGGAAGGGTCTAGATCCTCCATTTTTGCACTCAGGTCAAAGTCTCACAGCCCTCTATCATAATCCAGAGTTTTGAGAAGATTGGAGAAACTTAATTTTTTGCCCGAATATGAAAAAAAACGAAAGGGGTAACACTGTCGTTTTTTTTTGGGTCGAAATTTGGAATTTTGATATCTCAGCTCTGGAAGGGTCTAGAGCCTTCATTTTTGCACTCAGGTCAAAGTCTGACAGCCCTCTATCATAATCCAGAGTTTTGAGAAGATTGGAGAAACTTAATTTTTCGGCCGAAAACGAAAAAAAAAAACGAAAGGGGTAACACTGTCGGTTTTTTTTCGGGTCGAAATTTTGAATTTTGATATCTCAGCTCTGGAAGGGTCTAGAGCCTTCATTTTTGCACTCAGGTCAAAGTCTCACAGCCCTCTATCATAATCCAGAGTTTTGAGAAGATTGGAGAAACTTAATTTTTCGCCCGAAAATGAAAAAAAAAAACGAAAGGGGTAACACTGTCGGGTTTTTTTCGGGTCGAAATTTTGAATTTTGATATCTCAGCTCTGGAAGGGTCTAGAGCCTCCATTTTTGCACTCAGGTTTAAGTCTCATGGCCCTCTATCAGAATCCAGAGTTTTGAGAAGATTGGAGAAACTAAATTTTTCGCCCGAAAAAAAAAAACGAAAGGGGTACCACTGTCGTTTTTTTTTTTTTCGGTCGAATTTTTGAGTTTCGATATCTCAGCTCTGGAAGGGGTTAGAACCTCCATTTTTGCACTCAGGTCTAAGTCTCATGGCCCTCTATTAGAATCCAGAGTTTTGAGAAGATTGGAGAAACTTAATTTTTCGCCCGAAAAAAAAAACGTAAGGGGTACCACTGTCGTTTTTTTTTCGGGCCGAATTTTTGAGTTTCGATATCTCAGCTCTGGAAGGGGCTAGAGCCTCCATTTTTGCACTCAGGTCTAAGTCTCATGGCCCTCTATCAGAATCCAGAGTTTTGGGTAGATTGGAGAAACTTAATTTTTCGCCCAAAAAAAAAAAACCGTAAGGGGTACCACTGTCGTTTTTTTTTTCGGGCCGAATTTTTGAGTTTCGATATCTCAGCTCTGGAAGGGGCTAGAGCCTCCATTTTTGCACTCAGGTCTAAGTCTCATGGCCCTGTATCAGAATCCAGAGTTTTGGGAAGATTGGAGAAACTTAATTTTTCGCCCAAAAAAAAAACCGTAAGGGGTACCACTGTCGTTTTTTTTTTTCGGGCCGAATTTCTGAGTTTCGATATCTCAGCTCTGGAAGGGGCTAGAGCCTCCATTTTTGCACTCAGGTCTAAGTCTCATGGCCCTCTATCAGAATCCAGAGTTTTGGGAAGATTGGAGAAACTTAATTTTTCGCCAAAAAAAAAAAACGTAAGGGGTACCTCTGTCGTTTTTTTTTCGGGGCGGATTTTTGAGTTTCGATATCTCAGCTCTGGAAGGGGCTAGAGCCTCCATTTTTGCACTCAGGTCTAAGTCTCATGGCCCTCTATCAGAATCCAGAGTTTTGGGAAGATTGGAGAAACTTAATTTTTCGCCAAAAAAAAAAAACGTAAGGGGTACCACTGTCGTTTTTTTTTCGGGCCGAATTTTTGAGTTTCGATATCTCAGCTCTGGAAGGGGCTAGAGCCTCCATTTTTGCACTCAGGTCTAAGTCTCATGGCCCTCTATCAGAATCCAGAGTTTTGGGAAGATTGGAGAAACTTAATTTTTCGCCAAAAAAAAAAAACGTAAGGGGTACCACTGTCGTTTTTTTTTTCGGGCCGAATTTTTGAGTTTCGATATCTCAGCTCTGGAAGGGGCTAGAGCCTCCATTTTTGCACTCAGGTCTAAGTCTCATGGCCCTCTATCAGAATCCAGAGTTTTGGGTAGATTGGAGAAACTTAATTTTTCGCCCAAAAAAAAAAAACGTAAGGGGTACCACAGTCGTTTTTTTTTCGGGCCGAATTTTTGAGTTTCGATATCTAAGCTCTGGAAGGGGCTAGAGGCTCCATTTTTGCACTCAGGTCTAAGTCTCATGGCCCTCTATCAGAATCCAGAGTTTTGGGAAGATTGGAGAAACTTAATTTTTCGCCCAAAAAAAGAAAACGTAAGGGGTACCACTGTCGGTTTTTTTTTCGGGCCGAATTTTTGAGTTTCGATATCTAAGCTCTGGAAGGGGCTAGAGGCTCCATTTTTGCACTCAGGTCTGAGTCTCATGGCCCTCTATCAGAATCCAGAGTTTTGGGAAGATTGGAGAAACTTAATTTTTCGCCAAAAAAAAAAAACGTAAGGGGTACCTCTGTCGTTTTTTTTTCGGGGCGGATTTTTGAGTTTCGATATCTCAGCTCTGGAAGGGGCTAGAGCCTCCATTTTTGCACTCAGGTCTAAGTCTCATGGCCCTCTATCAGAATCCAGAGTTTTGGGAAGATTGGAGAAACTTAATTTTTCGCCCAAAAAAAAAAACGTAAGGGGTACCACTGTCGTTTTTTTTTCGGGCCGAATTTTTGAGTTTCGATATCTCAGCTCTGGAAGGGGCTAGAGCCTCCATTTTTGCACTCAGGTCTAAGTCTCATGGCCCTCTATCAGAATCCAGAGTTTTGGGAAGATTGGAGAAACTTAATTTTTCGCCAAAAAAAAAAAACGTAAGGGGTACCACTGTCGTTTTTTTTTTCGGGCCAAATTTTTGAGTTTCGATATCTCAGCTCTGGAAGGGTCTAGAGCCTCCATTTTTGCACTCAGGTCTAAGTCTCATGGCCCTCTATCAGAATCCAGAGTTTTGGGTAGATTGGAAAAACTTAATTTTTCGCCCCAAAAAAAAAAACGTAAAGGGTACCACTGTCGTTTTTTTTTTCGGGCCGAATTTTTGAGTTTCGATATCTCAGCTCTGGAAGGGGCTAGAGCCTCCATTTTTGCACTCAGGTCTAAGTCTCATGGCCCTCTATCAGAATCCAGAGTTTTTGGGTAGATTGGAGAAACTTAATTTTTCGCCCAAAAAAAAAAACGTAAGGGGTACCACAGTCGTTTTTTTTTCGGGCCGAATTTTTGAGTTTCGATATCTAAGCTCTGGAAGGGGCTAGAGGCTCCATTTTTGCACTCAGGTCTAAGTCTCATGGCCCTCTATCAGAATCCAGAGTTTTGGGAAGATTGGAGAAACTTAATTTTTCGCCCAAAAAAAGAAAACGTAAGGGGTACCACTGTCGGTTTTTTTTTCGGGCCGAATTTTTGAGTTTCGATATCTCAGCTCTGGAAGGAGCTAGAGCCTCCATTTTTGCACTCAGGTCTGAGTCTCATGGCCCTCTATCAGAATCCAGAGTTTTGGGAAGATTGGAGAAACTTAATTTTTCGCCCAAAAAAAAAAAACGTAAGGGGTACCACTGTCGTTTTTTTTTCGGGCCGAATTTTTGAGTTTCGATATCTCAGCTCTGGAAGGGGCTAGAGCCTCCATTTTTGCACTCAGGTCTAAGTCTCATGGCCCTCTATCAGAATCCAGAGTTTTGGGTAGATTGGAGAAACTTAATTTTTTGCCCCCCAAAAAAAACCGTAAGGGGTACCACTGTCGTTTTTTTTTCGGGCCGAATGTTTGAGTTTCGATATCTCAGCTCTGGAAGGGGCTAGAGCCTCCATTTTTGCACTCAGGTCTAAGTCTCATGGCCCTCTATCAGAATCCAGAGTTTTGGGAAGATTGGAGAAACTTAATTTTTCGCCCAAAAAAAAAAAACGTAAGGGGTACCACTGTCGTTTTTTTTTCGGGCCGAATGTTTGAGTTTCGATATCTCAGCTCTGGAAGGGGCTAGAGCCTCCATTTTTGCACTCAGGTCTAAGTCTCATGGCCCTCTATCAGAATCCAGAGTTTTGGGAAGATTGGAGAAACTTAATTTTTCGCCCAAAAAAAAAAAACGTAAGGGGTACCACTGTCGTTTTTTTTTCGGGTCGAAATTTTGAATTTTGATATCTCAGCTCTAGAAGGGTCTAGAGCCTTCATTTTTGCACTCAGGTCAAAGTCCCACAGCCCTCTATCATAATCCAGAGTTTTGAGAAGATTGGAGAAACGTAATTTTTCGGCCGAAAACGAAAAAAAACGAAAGGGGTAACACTGTCGTTTTTTTTTCGGGTCGAAATTTTGAAATTTGATATCTCAGCTCTGGAAGGGTCTAGAGCCTTCATTTTTGCACTCAGGTCAAAGTCTCACAGCCCTCTATCATAATCCAGAGTTTTGAGAAGATTGGAGAAACTTAATTTTTCGCCCGAAAATGAAAAAAAAACGAAAGGGGTAACACTGTCGGTTTTTTTTCGGATCGAAATTTTGAATTTTGATATCTCAGCTCTGGATGGGTCTAGAACCTCAATTTTTGCACTCAGGTCAAAGTCTCACAGCCCTCTATCATAATCCAGAGTTTTGAGAAGATTGGAGAAACTAAATTTTTTCCCCGAAAACGAAAAAAAAAACGAAAGGGGTAACACTGTCGGTTTTTTTTTCGGGTCGAAATTTTGATATCTCAGCTCTGGAAGGGTCTAGAGCCTCAATTTTTGCACTCAGGTCAAAGTCTCACAGCCCTCTATCATAATCCAGAGTTTTGAGAAGATTGGAGAAACTAAATTTTTTGCCCGAATATGAAAAAAAACGAAAGGGGTAACACTGTCGTTTTTTTTTTCGGGTCGAAATTTGGAATTTTGATATCTCAGCTCTGGAAGGGTCTAGAGCCTCAATTTTCGCACTCAGGTCAAAGTCTCACAGCCCTCCATCATAATCCAGAGTTTTGAGAAGATTGGAGAAACTTAATTTTTGGCCCGAAAATGAAAAAAAACGAAAGGGGTAACACTGTTGTTGTTTTTTTCGGGTCGAAAATTTGATTTTTGATATCTCAGCTCTGGAACGGTCTAGATCCTCCATTTTTGCACTCAGGTCAAAGTCTCACAGCCCTCTATCATAATCCAGAGTTTTGAGAAGATTGGAGAAACTTAATTTTTTGCCCGAATATGAAAAAAAACGAAAGGGGTAACACTGTCGTTTTTTTTTGGGTCGAAATTTGGAATTTTGATATCTCAGCTCTGGAAGGGTCTAGAGCCTTCATTTTTGCACTCAGGTCAAAGTCTCACAGCCCTCTATCATAATCCAGAGTTTTGAGAAGATTGGAGAAGCTTAATTTTTCGCCCGAAAATGAAAAAAAAACGAAAGGGGTAACACTGTCGTTTTTTTTTTCGGGTCAAAATTTTGAGTTTCGATATCTCAGCTCTGGATGGGTCTAGAGCCTCCATTTTTGCACTCAGGTCAAAGTCTGACAGCCCTCTATCATAATCCAGAGTTTTGAGAAGATTGGAGAAACTTAATTTTTCGGCCGAAAACGAAAAAAAAACGAAAGGGGTAACACTGTCGGTTTTTTTTCGGGTCGAAATTTTGAATTTTGATATCTCAGCTCTGGAAGGGTCTAGAGCCTTCATTTTTGCACTCAGGTCAAAGTCTCACAGCCCTCTATCATAATCCAGAGTTTTGAGAAGATTGGAGAAACTTAATTTTTCGCCCGAAAATGAAAAAAAAAAAACGAAAGGGGTAACACTGTCGGGTTTTTTTCGGGTCGAAATTTTTAATTTTGATATCTCAGCTCTGGAAGGGTCTAGAGCCTCCATTTTTGCACTCAGGTCAAAGTCTCACAGCCCTGGAAGGGTCTAGAGCCTTCATTTTTGCACTCAGGTCAAAGTCTTACAGCCCTCTATCATAATCCAGAGTTTTGAGAAGATTGGAGAAACTTAATTTTTCGCCCGAAAACGAAAAAAAACGAAAGGGGTAACACTGTCGTTTTTTTTTTTCGGGTCGAAATTTTGAATTTCGATATCTCAGCTCTAGAAGGGTCTAGAGCCTCCATTTTTGCACTCAGGTCAAAGTCTGACAGCCCTCTATCATAATCCAGAGTTTTGAGAAGATTGGAGAAACATAATTTTTCGGCAGAAAACGAAAAAAAACGAAAGGGGTAACACTGTCGTTTTTTTTTCGGGTCGAAATTTGGAATTTTGATATCTCAGCTCTGGAAGGGTCTAGAGCCTTCATTTTTGCACTCAGGTCAAAGTCTCACAGCCCTCTATCATAATCCAGAGTTTTGAGAAGATTGGAGAAACTTAATTTTTCGCCCGATAATGAAAAAAAACGAAAGGGGTAACACTGTCGTTTTTTTTTTTTGGGTCGAAATTTTGAATTTCAATATCTCAGCTCTGGAAGGGTCTAGAGCCTCCATTTTTTCACTCAGGTGAAAGTCTCACAGCCCTCTATCATAATCCAGAGTTTTGAGAAGATTGGAGAAACTTAATTTTTCGCCCGAAAACGAAAAAAACGAAAGGGGTAACACTGTCGTTTTTTTTTTCGGGTCGAAATTTAGAATTTTGATATCTCAGCTCTGGAAGGGTCTAGATCCTCCATTTTTGCACTCAGGTCAAAGTCTCACAGCCCTCTATCATAATCCAGAGTTTTGAGAAGATTGGAGAAACTTAATTTTTCGCCCGAAAACGAAAAAAAACGAAAGGGGTAACACTGTCGTTTTTTTTTTTCGGGTCGAAATTTTGAATTTCGATATCTCAGCTCTAGAAGGGTCTAGAGCCTCCATTTTTGCACTCAGGTCAAAGTCTCACAGCCCTCTATCATAATCCAGAGTTTTGAGAAATTTGGAGAAACTTAATTTTTCGCCCGAAAACGAAAAAAAACGAAAGGGGTAACACTGTTGTTGTTTTTTCGGGTCGAAATTTTGAATTTCAATATCTCAGCTCTGGAAGGGTCTAGAGCCTCCATTTTTGCACTCAGGTGAAAGTCTCACAGCCCTCTATCATAATCCAGAGTTTTGAGAAGATTGGAGAAACTTAATTTTTCGCCCGATAATGAAAAAAAACGAAAGGGGTAACACTGTCGTTTTTTTTTTTGGGTCGAAATTTTGAATTTTAATATCTCAGCTCTGGAAGGGTCTAGATCCTCCATTTTTGCACTCAGGTCAAAGTCTCACAGCCCTCTATCATAATCCAGAGTTTTGAGAAGATTGGAGAAACTTAATTTTTCGCCCGAAAACGAAAAAAAACGAAAGGGGTAACACTGTCGTTTTTTTTTTTCGGGTCGAAATTTTGAATTTCGATATCTCAGCTCTAGAAGGGTCTAGAGCCTCCATTTTTGCACTCAGGTCAAAGTCTCACAGCCCTCTATCATAATCCAGAGTTTTGAGAAATTTGGAGAAACTTAATTTTTCGCCCAAAAACGAAGAAAAAAAAACATGAAAGGGGTAACACTGTTGTTTTTTTTTTCGGGTCGAAATTTTGAATTTTGATATCTCAGCTCTGGAAGGGTCTAGAGCCTCCATTCTTGCACTCAGGTCAAAGTCTCACAGCCCTCTATCATAATCCAGAGTTTTGAGAAGATTGGAGAAACTTAATTTTTCGCCCGAAAATGAAAAAAAAAACGAAAGGGGTAACACTGTCGTTTTTTTTCGGGTCGAAATTTTGAGTTTCGATATCTCAACTCTGGAAGGGTCTAGAGCCTCCATTTTCGCACTCAGGTCAAAGTCTCACAGCCCTCTATCATAATCCAGAGTTTTGAGAAGATTGGAGAAACTTAATTTTTCGCCCGAAAATGAAAAAAAAACCGAAAGGGGTAACACTGTCGTTTTTTTTTCGGGTCCAAATTTTGAATTTTGATATCTCAGCTCTGGAAGGGTCTAGAGCCTTCATTTTTGCACTCAGGTCAAAGTCTCACAGCCCTCTATCATAATCCAGAGTTTTGAGAAGATTGGAGAAACTTAATTTTTTGCCCGAAAATGAAAAAAAAAAACGAAAGGGGTAACACTGTCGTTTTTTTTTTTCGGGTCCAAATTTTGAATTTTGATATCTCAGCTCTGGAAGGGTCTAGAGCCTCCATTTTTGCACTCAGGTCTAAGTCTCATGGCCCTCTATCAGAATCCAGAGTTTTGGGTAGATTGGAAAAACTTAATTTTTCGCCCCAAAAAAAAAAACGTAAAGGGTACCACTGTCGTTTTTTTTTTCGGGCCGAATTTTTGAGTTTCGATATCTCAGCTCTGGAAGGGGCTAGAGCCTCCATTTTTGCACTCAGGTCTAAGTCTCATGGCCCTCTATCAGAATCCAGAGTTTTGGGTAGATTGGAGAAACTTAATTTTTCGCCCAAAAAAAAAAACGTAAGGGGTACCACAGTCGTTTTTTTTTCGGGCCGAATTTTTGAGTTTCGATATCTCAGCTCTGGAAGGGGCTAGAGGCTCCATTTTTGCACTCAGGTCTAAGTCTCATGGCCCTCTATCAGAATCCAGAGTTTTGGGAAGATTGGAGAAACTTAATTTTTCGCCCAAAAAAAGAAAACGTAAGGGGTACCACTGTCGGTTTTTTTTTCGGGCCGAATTTTTGAGTTTCGATATCTCAGCTCTGGAAGGAGCTAGAGCCTCCATTTTTGCACTCAGGTCTGAGTCTCATGGCCCTCTATCAGAATCCAGAGTTTTGGGAAGATTGGAGAAACTTAATTTTTCGCCCAAAAAAAAAAACGTAAGGGGTACCACTGTCGTTTTTTTTTCGGGCCGAATTTTTGAGTTTCGATATCTCAGCTCTGGAAGGGGCTAGAGCCTCCATTTTTGCACTCAGGTCTAAGTCTCATGGCCCTCTATCAGAATCCAGAGGTTTGGGAAGATTGGAGAAACTTAATTTTTCGCCCAAAAAAAAAAAACGTAAGGGGTACCACTGTCGTTTTTTTTTCGGGCCGAATGTTTGAGTTTCGATATCTCAGCTCTGGAAGGGGCTAGAGCCTCCATTTTTGCACTCAGGTCTAAGTCTCATGGCCCTCTATCAGAATCCAGAGTTTTGGGAAGATTGGAGAAACTTAATTTTTCGGCCAAAAAAAAAAAACGTAAGGGGTACCACTGTCGTTTTTTTTTCGGGTCGAAATTTTGAATTTTGATATCTCAGCTCTAGAAGGGTCTAGAGCCTTCATTTTTGCACTCAGGTCAAAGTCCCACAGCCCTCTATCATAATCCAGAGTTTTGAGAAGATTGGAGAAACGTAATTTTTCGGCCGAAAACGAAAAAAAACGAAAGGGGTAACACTGTCGTTTTTTTTTCGGGTCGAAATTTTGAAATTTGATAGCTCTGGAAGGGTCTAGAGCCTTCATTTTTGCACTCAGGTCAAAGTCTCACAGCCCTCTATCATAATCCAGAGTTTTGAGAAGATTGGAGAAACTTAATTTTTCGCCCGAAAATGAAAAAAAAAACGAAAGGGGTAACACTGTCGGTTTTTTTTCGGATCGAAATTTTGAATTTTGATATCTCAGCTCTGGATGGGTCTAGAACCTCAATTTTTGCACTCAGGTCAAAGTCTCACAGCCCTCTATCATAATCCAGAGTTTTGAGAAGATTGGAGAAACTAAATTTTTTCCCCGAAAACGAAAAAAAAAAACGAAAGGGGTAACACTGTCGGTTTTTTTTTCGGGTCGAAATTTGGAATTTTGATATCTCAGCTCTGGAAGGGTCTAGAGCCTCAATTTTTGCACTCAGGTCAAAGTCTCACAGCCCTCTATCATAATCCAGAGTTTTGAGAAGATTGGAGAAACTAAATTTTTTGCCCGAATATGAAAAAAAACGAAAGGGGTAACACTGTCGTTTTTTTTTTCGGGTCGAAATTTGGAATTTTGATATCTCAGCTCTGGAAGGGTCTAGAGCCTCAATTTTCGCACTCAGGTCAAAGTCTCACAGCCCTCCATCATAATCCAGAGTTTTGAGAAGATTGGAGAAACTTAATTTTTGGCCCGAAAATGAAAAAAAACGAAAGGGGTAACACTGTTGTTGTTTTTTTCGGGTCGAAAATTTGATTTTTGATATCTCAGCTCTGGAAGGGTCTAGATCCTCCATTTTTGCACTCAGGTCAAAGTCTCACAGCCCTCTATCATAATCCAGAGTTTTGAGAAGATTGGAGAAACTTAATTTTTTGCCCGAATATGAAAAAAAACGAAAGGGGTAACACTGTCGTTTTTTTTTGGGTCGAAATTTGGAATTTTGATATCTCAGCTCTGGAAGGGTCTAGAGCCTTCATTTTTGCACTCAGGTCAAAGTCTCACAGCCCTCTATCATAATCCAGAGTTTTGAGAAGATTGGAGAAGCTTAATTTTTCGCCCGAAAATGAAAAAAAAACGAAAGGGGTAACACTGTCGTTTTTTTTTTCGGGTCAAAATTTTGAGTTTCGATATCTCAGCTCTGGATGGGTCTAGAGCCTCCATTTTTGCACTCAGGTCAAAGTCTGACAGCCCTCTATCATAATCCAGAGTTTTGAGAAGATTGGAGAAACTTAATTTTTCGGCCGAAAACGAAAAAAAAACGAAAGGGGTAACACTGTCGGTTTTTTTTCGGGTCGAAATTTTGAATTTTGATATCTCAGCTCTGGAAGGGTCTAGAGCCTTCATTTTTGCACTCAGGTCAAAGTCTCACAGCCCTCTATCATAATCCAGAGTTTTGAGAAGATTGGAGAAACTTAATTTTTCGCCCGAAAATGAAAAAAAAAAACGAAAGGGGTAACACTGTCGGGTTTTTTTCGGGTCGAAATTTTGAATTTTGATATCTCAGCTCTGGAAGGGTCTAGAGCCTCCATTTTTGCACTCAGGTTTAAGTCTCATGGCCCTCTATCAGAATCCAGAGTTTTGAGAAGATTGGAGAAACTAAATTTTTCGCCTGAAAAAAAAAAACGAAAGGGGTACCACTGTCGTTTTTTTTTTTTTCCGGTCGAATTTTTGAGTTTCGATATCTCAGCTCTGGAAGGGGTTAGAACCTCCATTTTTGCACTCAGGTCTAAGTCTCATGGCCCTCTATTAGAATCCAGAGTTTTGAGAAGATTGGAGAAACTTAATTTTTCGCCCGAAAAAAAAAAACGTAAGGGGTACCACTGTCGTTTTTTTTTCGGGCCGAATTTTTGAGTTTCGATATCTCAGCTCTGGAAGGGGCTAGAGCCTCCATTTTTGCACTCAGGTCTAAGTCTCATGGCCCTCTATCAGAATCCAGAGTTTTGGGTAGATTGGAGAAACTTAATTTTTCGCCCAAAAAAAAAAAACGTAAGGGGTACCACTGTCGTTTTTTTTTTCGGGCCGAATTTTTGAGTTTCGATATCTCAGCTCTGGAAGGGGCTAGAGCCTCCATTTTTGCACTCAGGTCTAAGTCTCATGGCCCTGTATCAGAATCCAGAGTTTTGGGAAGATTGGAGAAACTTAATTTTTCGCCCAAAAAAAAAACCGTAAGGGGTACCACTGTCGTTTTTTTTTTCGGGCCGAATTTCTGAGTTTCGATATCTCAGCTCTGGAAGGGGCTAGAGCCTCCATTTTTGCACTCAGGTCTAAGTCTCATGGCCCTCTATCAGAATCCAGAGTTTTGGGAAGATTGGAGAAACTTAATTTTTCGCCAAAAAAAAAAAACGTAAGGGGTACCTCTGTCGTTTTTTTTTCGGGGCGGATTTTTGAGTTTCGATATCTCAGCTCTGGAAGGGGCTAGAGCCTCCATTTTTGCACTCAGGTCTAAGTCTCATGGCCCTCTATCAGAATCCAGAGTTTTGGGAAGATTGGAGAAACTTAATTTTTCGCCCAAAAAAAAAACCGCAAGGGGTACCACTGTCGTTTTTTTTTTCGGGCCGAATTTCTGAGTTTCGATATCTCAGCTCTGGAAGGGGCTAGAGCCTCCATTTTTGCACTCAGGTCTAAGTCTCATGGCCCTCTATCAGAATCCAGAGTTTTGGGAAGATTGGAGAAACTTAATTTTTCGCCAAAAAAAAAAAACGTAAGGGGTACCTCTGTCGTTTTTTTTTCGGGGCGGATTTTTGAGTTTCGATATCTCAGCTCTGGAAGGGGCTAGAGCCTCCATTTTTGCACTCAGGTCTAAGTCTCATGGCCCTCTATCAGAATCCAGAGTTTTGGGAAGATTGGAGAAACTTAATTTTTCGCCAAAAAAAAAAAACGTAAGGGGTACCACTGTCGTTTTTTTTTTCGGGCCGAATTTTTGAGTTTCGATATCTCAGCTCTGGAAGGGGCTAGAGCCTCCATTTTTGCACTCAGGTCTAAGTCTCATGGCCCTCTATCAGAATCCAGAGTTTTGGGTAGATTGGAGAAACTTAATTTTTCGCCCAAAAAAAAAAAACGTAAGGGGTACCACAGTCGTTTTTTTTTCGGGCCGAATTTTTGAGTTTCGATATCTAAGCTCTGGAAGGGGCTAGAGGCTCCATTTTTGCACTCAGGTCTAAGTCTCATGGCCCTCTATCAGAATCCAGAGTTTTGGGAAGATTGGAGAAACTTAATTTTTCGCCCAAAAAAAGAAAACGTAAGGGGTACCACTGTCGGTTTTTTTTTCGGGCCGAATTTTTGAGTTTCGATATCTAAGCTCTGGAAGGGGCTAGAGGCTCCATTTTTGCACTCAGGTCTGAGTCTCATGGCCCTCTATCAGAATCCAGAGTTTTGGGAAGATTGGAGAAACTTAATTTTTCGCCAAAAAAAAAAAACGTAAGGGGTACCTCTGTCGTTTTTTTTTCGGGGCGGATTTTTGAGTTTCGATATCTCAGCTCTGGAAGGGGCTAGAGCCTCCATTTTTGCACTCAGGTCTAAGTCTCATGGCCCTCTATCAGAATCCAGAGTTTTGGGAAGATTGGAGAAACTTAATTTTTCGCCCAAAAAAAAAAACGTAAGGGGTACCACTGTCGTTTTTTTTTTTCGGGCCGAATTTTTGAGTTTCGATATCTCAGCTCTGGAAGGGGCTAGAGCCTCCATTTTTGCACTCAGGTCTAAGTCTCATGGCCCTCTATCAGAATCCAGAGTTTTGGGAAGATTGGAGAAACTTAATTTTTCGCCAAAAAAAAAAAACGTAAGGGGTACCACTGTCGTTTTTTTTTTTCGGGCCAAATTTTTGAGTTTCGATATCTCAGCTCTGGAAGGGTCTAGAGCCTCCATTTTTGCACTCAGGTCTAAGTCTCATGGCCCTCTATCAGAATCCAGAGTTTTGGGTAGATTGGAAAAACTTAATTTTTCGCCCCAAAAAAAAAAACGTAAAGGGTACCACTGTCGTTTTTTTTTTCGGGCCGAATTTTTGAGTTTCGATATCTCAGCTCTGGAAGGGGCTAGAGCCTCCATTTTTGCACTCAGGTCTAAGTCTCATGGCCCTCTATCAGAATCCAGAGTTTTGGGTAGATTGGAGAAACTTAATTTTTCGCCCAAAAAAAAAAACGTAAGGGGTACCACAGTCGTTTTTTTTTCGGGCCGAATTTTTGAGGTTCGATATCTAAGCTCTGGAAGGGGCTAGAGGCTCCATTTTTGCACTCAGGTCTAAGTCTCATGGCCCTCTATCAGAATCCAGAGTTTTGGGAAGATTGGAGAAACTTAATTTTTCGCCCAAAAAAAGAAAACGTAAGGGGTACCACTGTCGGTTTTTTTTTCGGGCCGAATTTTTGAGTTTCGATATCTCAGCTCTGGAAGGAGCTAGAGCCTCCATTTTTGCACTCAGGTCTGAGTCTCATGGCCCTCTATCAGAATCCAGAGTTTTGGGAAGATTGGAGAAACTTAATTTTTCGCCCAAAAAAAAAAAACGTAAGGGGTACCACTGTCGTTTTTTTTTCGGGCCGAATTTTTGAGTTTCGATATCTCAGCTCTGGAAGGGGCTAGAGCCTCCATTTTTGCACTCAGGTCTAAGTCTCATGGCCCTCTATCAGAATCCAGAGTTTTGGGTAGATTGGAGAAACTTAATTTTTTGCCCCCCAAAAAAAACCGTAAGGGGTACCACTGTCGTTTTTTTTTCGGGCCGAATGTTTGAGTTTCGATATCTCAGCTCTGGAAGGGGCTAGAGCCTCCATTTTTGCACTCAGGTCTAAGTCTCATGGCCCTCTATCAGAATCCAGAGTTTTGGGAAGATTGGAGAAACTTAATTTTTCGCCCAAAAAAAAAAAACGTAAGGGGTACCACTGTCGTTTTTTTTTCGGGCCGAATGTTTGAGTTTCGATATCTCAGCTCTGGAAGGGGCTAGAGCCTCCATTTTTGCACTCAGGTCTAAGTCTCATGGCCCTCTATCAGAATCCAGAGTTTTGGGAAGATTGGAGAAACTTAATTTTTCGCCCAAAAAAAAAAACCGTAAGGGGTACCACTGTCGTTTTTTTTTCGGGTCGAAATTTTGAATTTTGATATCTCAGCTCTAGAAGGGTCTAGAGCCTTCATTTTTGCACTCAGGTCAAAGTCCCACAGCCCTCTATCATAATCCAGAGTTTTGAGAAGATTGGAGAAACGTAATTTTTCGGCCGAAAACGAAAAAAAACGAAAGGGGTAACACTGTCGTTTTTTTTTCGGGTCGAAATTTTGAAATTTGATATCTCAGCTCTGGAAGGGTCTAGAGCCTTCATTTTTGCACTCAGGTCAAAGTCTCACAGCCCTCTATCATAATCCAGAGTTTTGAGAAGATTGGAGAAACTTAATTTTTCGGCCGAAAACGAAAAAAAAACGAAAGGGGTAACACTGTCGGTTTTTTTTCGGGTCGAAATTTTGAATTTTGATATCTCAGCTCTGGAAGGGTCTAGAGCCTTCATTTTTGCACTCAGGTCAAAGTCTCACAGCCCTCTATCATAATCCAGAGTTTTGAGAAGATTGGAGAAACTTAATTTTTCGCCCGAAAATGAAAAAAAAAAACGAAAGGGGTAACACTGTCGGGTTTTTTTCGGGTCGAAATTTTGAATTTTGATATCTCAGCTCTGGAAGGGTCTAGAGCCTCCATTTTTGCACTCAGGTTTAAGTCTCATGGCCCTCTATCAGAATCCAGAGTTTTGAGAAGATTGGAGAAACTAAATTTTTCGCCTGAAAAAAAAAAACGAAAGGGGTACCACTGTCGTTTTTTTTTTTTTTCCGGTCGAATTTTTGAGTTTCGATATCTCAGCTCTGGAAGGGGTTAGAACCTCCATTTTTGCACTCAGGTCTAAGTCTCATGGCCCTCTATTAGAATCCAGAGTTTTGAGAAGATTGGAGAAACTTAATTTTTCGCCCGAAAAAAAAAAACGTAAGGGGTACCACTGTCGTTTTTTTTTCGGGCCGAATTTTTGAGTTTCGATATCTCAGCTCTGGAAGGGGCTAGAGCCTCCATTTTTGCACTCAGGTCTAAGTCTCATGGCCCTCTATCAGAATCCAGAGTTTTGGGTAGATTGGAGAAACTTAATTTTTCGCCCAAAAAAAAAAAACGTAAGGGGTACCACTGTCGTTTTTTTTTTCGGGCCGAATTTTTGAGTTTCGATATCTCAGCTCTGGAAGGGGCTAGAGCCTCCATTTTTGCACTCAGGTCTAAGTCTCATGGCCCTGTATCAGAATCCAGAGTTTTGGGAAGATTGGAGAAACTTAATTTTTCGCCCAAAAAAAAAACCGTAAGGGGTACCACTGTCGTTTTTTTTTTTCGGGCCGAATTTCTGAGTTTCGATATCTCAGCTCTGGAAGGGGCTAGAGCCTCCATTTTTGCACTCAGGTCTAAGTCTCATGGCCCTCTATCAGAATCCAGAGTTTTGGGAAGATTGGAGAAACTTAATTTTTCGCCAAAAAAAAAAAACGTAAGGGGTACCTCTGTCGTTTTTTTTTCGGGGCGGATTTTTGAGTTTCGATATCTCAGCTCTGGAAGGGGCTAGAGCCTCCATTTTTGCACTCAGGTCTAAGTCTCATGGCCCTCTATCAGAATCCAGAGTTTTGGGAAGATTGGAGAAACTTAATTTTTCGCCCAAAAAAAAAACCGCAAGGGGTACCACTGTCGTTTTTTTTTTCGGGCCGAATTTCTGAGTTTCGATATCTCAGCTCTGGAAGGGGCTAGAGCCTCCATTTTTGCACTCAGGTCTAAGTCTCATGGCCCTCTATCAGAATCCAGAGTTTTGGGAAGATTGGAGAAACTTAATTTTTCGCCAAAAAAAAAAAACGTAAGGGGTACCTCTGTCGTTTTTTTTTCGGGGCGGATTTTTGAGTTTCGATATCTCAGCTCTGGAAGGGGCTAGAGCCTCCATTTTTGCACTCAGGTCTAAGTCTCATGGCCCTCTATCAGAATCCAGAGTTTTGGGAAGATTGGAGAAACTTAATTTTTCGCCAAAAAAAAAAAACGTAAGGGGTACCACTGTCGTTTTTTTTTTCGGGCCGAATTTTTGAGTTTCGATATCTCAGCTCTGGAAGGGGCTAGAGCCTCCATTTTTGCACTCAGGTCTAAGTCTCATGGCCCTCTATCAGAATCCAGAGTTTTGGGTAGATTGGAGAAACTTAATTTTTCGCCCAAAAAAAAAAAACGTAAGGGGTACCACAGTCGTTTTTTTTTCGGGCCGAATTTTTGAGTTTCGATATCTAAGCTCTGGAAGGGGCTAGAGGCTCCATTTTTGCACTCAGGTCTAAGTCTCATGGCCCTCTATCAGAATCCAGAGTTTTGGGAAGATTGGAGAAACTTAATTTTTCGCCCAAAAAAAGAAAACGTAAGGGGTACCACTGTCGGTTTTTTTTTCGGGCCGAATTTTTGAGTTTCGATATCTAAGCTCTGGAAGGGGCTAGAGGCTCCATTTTTGCACTCAGGTCTGAGTCTCATGGCCCTCTATCAGAATCCAGAGTTTTGGGAAGATTGGAGAAACTTAATTTTTCGCCAAAAAAAAAAAACGTAAGGGGTACCTCTGTCGTTTTTTTTTCGGGGCGGATTTTTGAGTTTCGATATCTCAGCTCTGGAAGGGGCTAGAGCCTCCATTTTTGCACTCAGGTCTAAGTCTCATGGCCCTCTATCAGAATCCAGAGTTTTGGGAAGATTGGAGAAACTTAATTTTTCGCCCAAAAAAAAAAACGTAAGGGGTACCACTGTCGTTTTTTTTTTTCGGGCCGAATTTTTGAGTTTCGATATCTCAGCTCTGGAAGGGGCTAGAGCCTCCATTTTTGCACTCAGGTCTAAGTCTCATGGCCCTCTATCAGAATCCAGAGTTTTGGGAAGATTGGAGAAACTTAATTTTTCGCCAAAAAAAAAAAACGTAAGGGGTACCACTGTCGTTTTTTTTTTCGGGCCAAATTTTTGAGTTTCGATATCTCAGCTCTGGAAGGGTCTAGAGCCTCCATTTTTGCACTCAGGTCTAAGTCTCATGGCCCTCTATCAGAATCCAGAGTTTTGGGTAGATTGGAAAAACTTAATTTTTCGCCCCAAAAAAAAAAACGTAAAGGGTACCACTGTCGTTTTTTTTTTCGGGCCGAATTTTTGAGTTTCGATATCTCAGCTCTGGAAGGGGCTAGAGCCTCCATTTTTGCACTCAGGTCTAAGTCTCATGGCCCTCTATCAGAATCCAGAGTTTTGGGTAGATTGGAGAAACTTAATTTTTCGCCCAAAAAAAAAAACGTAAGGGGTACCACAGTCGTTTTTTTTTCGGGCCGAATTTTTGAGGTTCGATATCTAAGCTCTGGAAGGGGCTAGAGGCTCCATTTTTGCACTCAGGTCTAAGTCTCATGGCCCTCTATCAGAATCCAGAGTTTTGGGAAGATTGGAGAAACTTAATTTTTCGCCCAAAAAAAGAAAACGTAAGGGGTACCACTGTCGGTTTTTTTTTCGGGCCGAATTTTTGAGTTTCGATATCTCAGCTCTGGAAGGAGCTAGAGCCTCCATTTTTGCACTCAGGTCTGAGTCTCATGGCCCTCTATCAGAATCCAGAGTTTTGGGAAGATTGGAGAAACTTAATTTTTCGCCCAAAAAAAAAAAACGTAAGGGGTACCACTGTCGTTTTTTTTTCGGGCCGAATTTTTGAGTTTCGATATCTCAGCTCTGGAAGGGGCTAGAGCCTCCATTTTTGCACTCAGGTCTAAGTCTCATGGCCCTCTATCAGAATCCAGAGTTTTGGGTAGATTGGAGAAACTTAATTTTTTGCCCCCCAAAAAAAACCGTAAGGGGTACCACTGTCGTTTTTTTTTCGGGCCGAATGTTTGAGTTTCGATATCTCAGCTCTGGAAGGGGCTAGAGCCTCCATTTTTGCACTCAGGTCTAAGTCTCATGGCCCTCTATCAGAATCCAGAGTTTTGGGAAGATTGGAGAAACTTAATTTTTCGCCCAAAAAAAAAAAACGTAAGGGGTACCACTGTCGTTTTTTTTTCGGGCCGAATGTTTGAGTTTCGATATCTCAGCTCTGGAAGGGGCTAGAGCCTCCATTTTTGCACTCAGGTCTAAGTCTCATGGCCCTCTATCAGAATCCAGAGTTTTGGGAAGATTGGAGAAACTTAATTTTTCGCCCAAAAAAAAAAACCGTAAGGGGTACCACTGTCGTTTTTTTTTCGGGTCGAAATTTTGAATTTTGATATCTCAGCTCTAGAAGGGTCTAGAGCCTTCATTTTTGCACTCAGGTCAAAGTCCCACAGCCCTCTATCATAATCCAGAGTTTTGAGAAGATTGGAGAAACGTAATTTTTCGGCCGAAAACGAAAAAAAACGAAAGGGGTAACACTGTCGTTTTTTTTTCGGGTCGAAATTTTGAAATTTGATATCTCAGCTCTGGAAGGGTCTAGAGCCTTCATTTTTGCACTCAGGTCAAAGTCTCACAGCCCTCTATCATAATCCAGAGTTTTGAGAAGATTGGAGAAACTTAATTTTTCGCCCGAAAATGAAAAAAAAACGAAAGGGGTAACACTGTCGGTTTTTTTTCGGATCGAAATTTTGAATTTTGATATCTCAGCTCTGGATGGGTCTAGAACCTCAATTTTTGCACTCAGGTCAAAGTCTCACAGCCCTCTATCATAATCCAGAGTTTTGAGAAGATTGGAGAAACTAAATTTTTTCCCCGAAAACGAAAAAAAAAACGAAAGGGGTAACACTGTCGGTTTTTTTTTCGGGTCGAAATTTTGATATCTCAGCTCTGGAAGGGTCTAGAGCCTCAATTTTTGCACTCAGGTCAAAGTCTCACAGCCCTCTATCATAATCCAGAGTTTTGAGAAGATTGGAGAAACTAAATTTTTTGCCCGAATATGAAAAAAAACGAAAGGGGTAACACTGTCGTTTTTTTTTTCGGGTCGAAATTTGGAATTTTGATATCTCAGCTCTGGAAGGGTCTAGAGCCTCAATTTTCGCACTCAGGTCAAAGTCTCACAGCCCTCCATCATAATCCAGAGTTTTGAGAAGATTGGAGAAACTTAATTTTTGGCCCGAAAATGAAAAAAAACGAAAGGGGTAACACTGTTGTTGTTTTTTTCGGGTCGAAAATTTGATTTTTGATATCTCAGCTCTGGAAGGGTCTAGATCCTCCATTTTTGCACTCAGGTCAAAGTCTCACAGCCCTCTATCATAATCCAGAGTTTTGAGAAGATTGGAGAAACTTAATTTTTTGCCCGAATATGAAAAAAAACGAAAGGGGTAACACTGTCGTTTTTTTTTGGGTCGAAATTTGGAATTTTGATATCTCAGCTCTGGAAGGGTCTAGAGCCTTCATTTTTGCACTCAGGTCAAAGTCTCACAGCCCTCTATCATAATCCAGAGTTTTGAGAAGATTGGAGAAGCTTAATTTTTCGCCCGAAAATGAAAAAAAAAACGAAAGGGGTAACACTGTCGTTTTTTTTTTCGGGTCAAAATTTTGAGTTTCGATATCTCAGCTCTGGATGGGTCTAGAGCCTCCATTTTTGCACTCAGGTCAAAGTCTGACAGCCCTCTATCATAATCTAGAGTTTTGAGAAGATTGGAGAAACTTAATTTTTCGGCCGAAAACGAAAAAAAAACGAAAGGGGTAACACTGTCGGTTTTTTTTCGGGTCGAAATTTTGAATTTTGATATCTCAGCTCTGGAAGGGTCTAGAGCCTTCATTTTTGCACTCAGGTCAAAGTCTCACAGCCCTCTATCATAATCCAGAGTTTTGAGAAGATTGGAGAAACTTAATTTTTCGCCCGAAAATGAAAAAAAAAAAACGAAAGGGGTAACACTGTCGGGTTTTTTTCGGGTCGAAATTTTTAATTTTGATATCTCAGCTCTGGAAGGGTCTAGAGCCTCCATTTTTGCACTCAGGTCAAAGTCTCACAGCCCTGGAAGGGTCTAGAGCCTTCATTTTTGCACTCAGGTCAAAGTCTTACAGCCCTCTATCATAATCCAGAGTTTTGAGAAGATTGGAGAAACTTAATTTTTCGCCCGAAAACGAAAAAAAACGAAAGGGGTAACACTGTCGTTTTTTTTTTTCGGGTCGAAATTTTGAATTTCGATATCTCAGCTCTAGAAGGGTCTAGAGCCTCCATTTTTGCACTCAGGTCAAAGTCTGACAGCCCTCTATCATAATCCAGAGTTTTGAGAAGATTGGAGAAACATAATTTTTCGGCAGAAAACGAAAAAAAACGAAAGGGGTAACACTGTCGTTTTTTTTTCGGGTCGAAATTTGGAATTTTGATATCTCAGCTCTGGAAGGGTCTAGAGCCTTCATTTTTGCACTCAGGTCAAAGTCTCACAGCCCTCTATCATAATCCAGAGTTTTGAGAAGATTGGAGAAACTTAATTTTTCGCCCGATAATGAAAAAAAACGAAAGGGGTAACACTGTCGTTTTTTTTTTTTGGGTCGAAATTTTGAATTTCAATATCTCAGCTCTGGAAGGGTCTAGAGCCTCCATTTTTTCACTCAGGTGAAAGTCTCACAGCCCTCTATCATAATCCAGAGTTTTGAGAAGATTGGAGAAACTTAATTTTTCGCCCGAAAACGAAAAAAACGAAAGGGGTAACACTGTCGTTTTTTTTTCGGGTCGAAATTTAGAATTTTGATATCTCAGCTCTGGAAGGGTCTAGATCCTCCATTTTTGCACTCAGGTCAAAGTCTCACAGCCCTCTATCATAATCCAGAGTTTTGAGAAGATTGGAGAAACTTAATTTTTCGCCCGAAAACGAAAAAAAACGAAAGGGGTAACACTGTCGTTTTTTTTTTTCGGGTCGAAATTTTGAATTTCGATATCTCAGCTCTAGAAGGGTCTAGAGCCTCCATTTTTGCACTCAGGTCAAAGTCTCACAGCCCTCTATCATAATCCAGAGTTTTGAGAAATTTGGAGAAACTTAATTTTTCGCCCGAAAACGAAAAAAAACGAAAGGGGTAACACTGTTGTTGTTTTTTCGGGTCGAAATTTTGAATTTCAATATCTCAGCTCTGGAAGGGTCTAGAGCCTCCATTTTTGCACTCAGGTGAAAGTCTCACAGCCCTCTATCATAATCCAGAGTTTTGAGAAGATTGGAGAAACTTAATTTTTCGCCTGAAAACGAAAAAAACGAAAGGGCTAACACTGTTGTTTTTTTTTCGGGTCGAAATTTTGAATTTCGATATCTCAGATCTGGAAGGGTCTAGAGCCTCCATTTTTGCACTCAGGTCAAAGTCTCACAGCCCTCTATCATAATCCAGAGTTTTGAGAGGATTGGAAAAACTTAATTTTTCACCCGAAAATGAAAAAAAACGAAAGGGGTAACACTGTCGTTTTTTTTTTCGGGTCGAAATTTTGAATTTTGATATCTCAGCTCTGGAAGGGTCTAGAGCCTTCATTTTTGCACTCAGGTCAAAGTCTCACAGCCCTCTATCATAATCCAGAGTTTTGAGAAGATTGGAGAAACTTAATTTTTCGCCCGATAATGAAAAAAAACGAAAGGGGTAACACTGTCGTTTTTTTTTTTTTTTGGGTCGAAATTTTGAATTTTAATATCTCAGCTCTGGAAGGGTCTAGAGCCTCCATTTTTTCACTCAGGTGAAAGTCTCACAGCCCTCTATCATAATCCAGAGTTTTGAGAAGATTGGAGAAACTTAATTTTTCGCCCGAAAACGAAAAAAACGAAAGGGGTAACACTGTCGTTTTTTTTTTCGGGTCGAAATTTAGAATTTTGATATCTCAGCTCTGGAAGGGTCTAGATCCTCCATTTTTGCACTCAGGTCAAAGTCTCACAGCCCTCTATCATAATCCAGAGTTTTGAGAAGATTGGAGAAACTTAATTTTTCGCCCGAAAACGAAAAAAAACGAAAGGGGTAACACTGTCGTTTTTTTTTTTTCGGGTCGAAATTTTGAATTTCGATATCTCAGCTCTAGAAGGGTCTAGAGCCTCCATTTTTGCACTCAGGTCAAAGTCTCACAGCCCTCTATCATAATCCAGAGTTTTGAGAAATTTGGAGAAACTTAATTTTTCGCCCAAAAACGAAGAAAAAAAAACATGAAAGGGGTAACACTGTTGTTTTTTTTTCGGGTCGAAATTTTGAATTTTGATATCTCAGCTCTGGAAGGGTCTAGAGCCTCCATTCTTGCACTCAGGTCAAAGTCTCACAGCCCTCTATCATAATCCAGAGTTTTGAGAAGATTGGAGAAACTTAATTTTTCGCCCGAAAATGAAAAAAAAAACGAAAGGGGTAACACTGTCGTTTTTTTTCGGGTCGAAATTTTGAGTTTCGATATCTCAACTCTGGAAGGGTCTAGAGCCTCCATTTTCGCACTCAGGTCAAAGTCTCACAGCCCTCTATCATAATCCAGAGTTTTGAGAAGATTGGAGAAACTTAATTTTTCGCCCAAAAACGAAAAAAAAAAACATGAAAGGGGTAACACTGTCGTTTTTTTTTTCCGGTCTAAATTTTGAATTTTGATATCTCAGCTCTGGAAGGGTCTAGAGCCTCCATTTTTGCACTCAGGTCAAAGTCTCACAGCCCTCTATCATAATCCAGAGTTTTGAGAAGATTGGAGAAACTTAATTTTTCGCCCGAAAATGAAAAAAAAATGAAAGGGGTAACACTCTCGTTTTTTTTCGGGTCGAAATTTTGAGTTTATATATCTCAGCTCTGGAAGGGTCTAGAGCCTCAATTTTTGCACTCAGATCAAAGTCTCACAGCCCTCTATCATAATCCAGAGTTTTGAGAAGATTGGAGAAACTTAATTTTTCGCCCGAAAATGAAAAAAAAACCGAAAGGGGTAACACTGTCGTTTTTTTTTCGGGTCCAAATTTTGAATTTTGATATCTCAGCTCTGGAAGGGTCTAGAGCCTTCATTTTTGCACTCAGGTCAAAGTCTCACAGCCCTCTATCATAATCCAGAGTTTTGAGAAGATTGGAGAAACTTAATTTTTTGCCCGAAAATGAAAAAAAAAAACGAAAGGGGTAACACTGTCGTTTTTTTTTTTCGGGTCCAAATTTTGAATTTTGATATCTCAGCTCTGGAAGGGTCTAGAGCCTTCATTTTTGCACTCAGGTCAAAGTCTCACAGCCCTCTATCATAATCCAGAGTTTTGAGAAGATTGGAGAAACTTAATTTTTTGCCCGAATATGAAAAAAAACGAAAGGGGTAACATTGTCGTTTTTTTTTCGGGTCGAAATTTGGAATTTTGATATCTCAGCTCTGGAAGGGTCTAGACGAGCCTCATTTTTCGCACTCAGGTCAAAGTCTCACAGCCCTCTATCATAATCCAGAGTTTTGAGAAGATTGGAGAAACTTAATTTTTCGCCCTAAAATGAAAAAAACGAAAGGGGTAACACTGTCGTTTTTTTTTTTCGGGTCGAAATTTTGAATTTCGATATCTCAGCTCTAGAAGGGTCTAGAGCCTCCATTTTTGCACTCAGGTCAAAGTCTCACAGCCCTCTATCATAATCCAGAGTTTTGAGACGATTGGAGAAACTTAATTTTTCACCCGAAAACGAAAAAAACGAAAGGGGTAACACTGTCGTTTTTTTTTTCGGGTCGAAATTTTGAATTTCGATATCTCAGCTCTAGAAGGGTCTAGAGCCTCCATTTTTGCACTCAGGTCAAAGTCTCACAGCCCTCTATCATAATCCAGAGTTTTGAGAAATTTGGAGAAACTTAATTTTTCGCCCGAAAACGAAAAAAAACAAAAAACGAAAGGGGTAACACTGTTGTTTTTTTTTTCGGGTCGAAATTTTGAATTTCAATATCTCAGCTCTGGAAGGGTCTAGAGCCTCCATTTTTGCACTCAGGTGAAAGTCTCACAGCCCTCTATCATAATCCAGAGTTTTGAGAAGATTGGAGAAACTTAATTTTTCGCCCGAAAACGAAAAAAAGGAAAGGGCTAACACTGTTGTTTTTTTTTCGGGTCGAAATTTTGAATTTTGATATCTCAGCTTTGGAAGGGACTAGATCCTCAATTTTTGCACTCAGGTCAAAGTCTCACAGCCCTCCATCATAATCCAGAGTTTTGAGAAGATTGGAGAAACTTAATTTTTCGCCCGAAAACGAAAAAAAACGAAAGGGGTAACACTGTCGTTTTTTTTTTTCGGGTCGAAATTTTGAATTTCGATATCTCAGCTCTAGAAGGGTCTAGAGCCTCCATTTTTGCACTCAGGTCAAAGTCTCACAGCCCTCTATCATAATCCAGAGTTTTGAGAAATTTGGAGAAACTTAATTTTTCGCCCAAAAACGAAGAAAAAAAAACATGAAAGGGGTAACACTGTTGTTTTTTTTTCGGGTCGAAATTTTGAATTTTGATATCTCAGCTCTGGAAGGGTCTAGAGCCTCCATTCTTGCACTCAGGTCAAAGTCTCACAGCCCTCTATCATAATCCAGAGTTTTGAGAAGATTGGAGAAACTTAATTTTTCGCCCAAAAACGAAAAAAAAAACATGAAAGGGGTAACACTGTCGTTTTTTTTGTCCGGTCTAAATTTTGAATTTTGATATCTCAGCTCTGGAAGGGTCTAGAGCCTCCATTTTTGCACTCAGGTCAAAGTCTCACAGCCCTCTATCATAATCCAGAGTTTTGAGAAGATTGGAGAAACTTAATTTTTCGCCCGAAAATGAAAAAAAAATGAAAGGGGTAACACTCTCGTTTTTTTTCGGGTCGAAATTTTGAGTTTATATATCTCAGCTCTGGAAGGGTCTAGAGCCTCAATTTTTGCACTCAGATCAAAGTCTCACAGCCCTCTATCATAATCCAGAGTTTTGAGAAGATTGGAGAAACTTAATTTTTCGCCCGAAAATGAAAAAAAAACCGAAAGGGGTAACACTGTCGTTTTTTTTTCGGGTCCAAATTTTGAATTTTGATATCTCAGCTCTGGAAGGGTCTAGAGCCTTCATTTTTGCACTCAGGTCAAAGTCTCACAGCCCTCTATCATAATCCAGAGTTTTGAGAAGATTGGAGAAACTTAATTTTTTGCCCGAAAATGAAAAAAAAAAACGAAAGGGGTAACACTGTCGTTTTTTTTTTTCGGGTCCAAATTTTGAATTTTGATATCTCAGCTCTGGAAGGGTCTAGAGCCTTCATTTTTGCACTCAGGTCAAAGTCTCACAGCCCTCTATCATAATCCAGAGTTTTGAGAAGATTGGAGAAACTTAATTTTTCGCCCGAATATGAAAAAAAACGAAAGGGGTAACATTGTCGTTTTTTTTTCGGGTCGAAATTTGGAATTTTGATATCTCAGCTCTGGAAGGGTCTAGACGAGCCTCATTTTTCGCACTCAGGTCAAAGTCTCACAGCCCTCTATCATAATCCAGAGTTTTGAGAAGATTGGAGAAACTTAATTTTTCGCCCTAAAATGAAAAAAACGAAAGGGGTAACACTGTCGTTTTTTTTTTTCGGGTCGAAATTTTGAATTTCGATATCTCAGCTCTAGAAGGGTCTAGAGCCTCCATTTTTGCACTCAGGTCAAAGTCTCACAGCCCTCTATCATAATCCAGAGTTTTGAGACGATTGGAGAAACTTAATATTTCACCCGAAAACGAAAAAAACGAAAGGGGTAACACTGTCGTTTTTTTTTTCGGGTCGAAATTTTGAATTTCGATATCTCAGCTCTAGAAGGGTCTAGAGCCTCCATTTTTGCACTCAGGTCAAAGTCTCACAGCCCTCTATCATAATCCAGAGTTTTGAGAAATTTGGAGAAACTTAATTTTTCGCCCGAAAACGAAAAAAAACAAAAAACGAAAGGGGTAACACTGTTGTTTTTTTTTTCGGGTCGAAATTTTGAATTTCAATATCTCAGCTCTGGAAGGGTCTAGAGCCTCCATTTTTGCACTCAGGTGAAAGTCTCACAGCCCTCTATCATAATCCAGAGTTTTGAGAAGATTGGAGAAACTTAATTTTTCGCCCGAAAACGAAAAAAAGGAAAGGGCTAACACTGTCGTTTTTTTTTCGGGTCGAAATTTGGAATTTTGATATCTCAGCTCTGGAAGGGTCTAGAGCCTCAATTTTTGCACTCAGGTCCAAGTCTCACAGCCCTCTATCATAATCCAGAGTTTTGAGAAGATTGGAGAAACTTAATTTTTCGCCCGAAAATGAAAAAAAAACGAAAGGGGTAACACTGTCGTTTTTTTTTTTCGGGTCGAAATTTTGAGTTTCGATATCTCAGCTCTGGAAGGGTCTAGAGCCTTCATTTTTGCACTCAGGTCAAAGTCTCACAGCCCTCTATCATAATCCAGAGTTTTGAGAAGATTGGAGAAACTTAATTTTTCGCCCTAAAATGAAAAAAAAACGAAAGGGGTAACACTGTCGTTTTTTTTTTCGGGTCGAAATTTTGAGTTTCGATATCTCAGCTCTGGAAGGGTCTAGAGCCTTCATTTTTGCACTCAGCTCAAAGTCTCACAGCCCTCTATCATAATCCAGAGTTTTGAGAAGATTGGAGAAACTTAATTTTTCGCCCGAAAATGAAAAAAAAACGAAAGGGGTAAACACTGTCGGTTTTTTTTCGGGTCGAAATTTTGAATTTTGATATCTCAGCTCTGGAAGGGTCTAGAGCCTCCATTTTCGCACTCAGGTCAAAGTCTTACAGCCCTCTATCATAATCCAGAGTTTTGAGAAGATTGGAGAAACTTAATTTTTCGGCAGAAAACGAAAAAAAAACGAAAGGGGTAACACTGTCGTTTTTTTTTTCGGGTCGAAATTTTGAATTTTGATATCTCAGCTCTGGAAGGGTCTAGAGCCTTCATTTTTGCACTCAGGTCAAAGTCTCACAGCCCTCTATCATAATCCAGAGTTTTGAGAAGATTGGAGAAACTTAATTTTTCGGCAGAAAACGAAAAAAAAAACGAAAGGGGTAACACTGTCGTTTTTTTTTCGGGTCGAAATTTTGAATTTTGATATCTCAGCTCTGGAAAGGTCTAGAGCCTTCATTTTTGCACTCAGGTCAAAGTCTCACAGCCCTCTATCATAATCCAGAGTTTTGAGAAGATTGGAGAAACTTAATTTTTCGCCCTAAAATGAAAAAAAAACGAAAGGGGTAACACTGTCGTTTTTTTTTCGGGTCGAAATTTTGAATTTTGATATCTCAGCTCTGGAAGGGTCTAGAGCCTCCATTTTCGCACTCAGGTCAAAGTCTTACAGCCCTCTATCATAATCCAGAGTTTTGAGAAGATTGGAGAAACTTAATTTTTCGCCCGATAATGAAAAAAACGAAAGGGGTAACACTGTCGTTTTTTTTTTTTGGGTCGAAATTTTGAATTTCAATATCTCAGCTCTGGAAGGGTCTAGAGCCTCCATTTTTGCACTCAGGTCAAAGTCTCACAGCCCTCTATCATAATCCAGAGTTTTGAGAAGATTGGAGAAACTTAATTTTTCGCCCGAAAATGAAAAAAAAACGAAAGGGGTAACACTGTCGTTTTTTTTTTCGGGTCGAAATTTTGAGTTTCGATATCTCAGCTCTGGAAGGGTCTAGAGCCTCCATTTTTGCACTCAGGTCAAAGTCTCACAGCCCTCTATCATAATCCAGAGTTTTGAGAAGATTGGAGAAACTAAATTTTTCGGCCGAAAACAAAAAAAAAAAAACGAAAGGGGTAACACTGTCGTTTTTTTTTCGGGTCGAAATTTTGAGTTTCGATATCTCAGCTCTGGAAGGGTCTAGAGCCTCCATTTTTGCACTCAGGTCAAAATCTCACAGCCCTCTATCATAATCCAGAGTTTTGAGAAGATTGGAGAAACTTAATTTTTCGCCCGAAAATGAAAAAAAAAACGAAAGGGGTAACACTGTCTTTTTTTTTTTCGGGTCGAAATTTTGAGTTTTGATATCTCAGCTCTGGAAGGGTCTAGAGCCTCCATTTTTGCACTCAGGTCAAAGTCTCACAGCCCTCTATCATAATCCAGAGTTTTGAGAAGATTGGAGAAACTAAATTTTTCGGCCGAAAACAAAAAAAAAACGAAAGGGGTAACACTGTCGTTTTTTTTTCGGGTCGAAATTTGGAATTTTGATATCTCAGCTCTGGAAGGGTCTAGAGCCTCCATTTTCGCACTCAGGTCAAAGTCTCACTGCCCTCTATCATAATCCAGAGTTTTGAGAAGATTGGAGAAACTTAATTTTTCACCCAAAAACGAAAAAAAAAACATGAAAGGGGTAACACTGTCGTTTTTTTTTTTTCGGGTCGAAATTTTGAGTTTCGATATCTCAGCTCTGGAAGGGTCTAGAGCCTCCTTTTTTGCACTCAGGTCAAAGTCTCACAGCCCTCTATCATAATCCAGAGTTTTGAGAAGATTGGAGAAACTTAATTTTTCGCCCGAAAACGAAAAAAAACGAAAGGGGTAACACTGTCGTTTTTTTTTCGGGTCGAAATTTTGAATTTCGATATCTCAGCTCTGGAAGGGTCTAGAGCCTCCATTCTTGCACTCAGGTCAAAGTCTCACAGCCCTCTATCATAATCAAGAGTTTTGAGAAGATTGGAGAAACTTAATTTTTCGCCCGAAAATGAAAAAAAAAACGAAAAGGGGTAACACTGTCGTTTTTTTTTTCGGGTCTAAATTTTGAATTTTGATATCTCAGCTCTGGAAGGGTCTAGAGCCTCCATTTTTGCACTCAGGTCAAAGTCTCACAGCCCTCTATCATAATCCAGAGTTTTGAGAAGATTGGAGAAACTTAATTTTTCGGCAGAAAACGAAAAAAAACGAAAGGGGTAACACTGTCGTTTTTTTTTCGGGTCGAAATTTTGAATTTTGATATCTCAGCTCTGGAAGGGTCTAGAGCCTTCATTTTTGCACTCAGGTCAAAGTCTCACAGCCCTCTATCATAATCCAGAGTTTTGAGAAGATTGGAGAAACTTAATTTTTCGGCAGAAAACGAAAAAAAAACGAAAGGGGTAACACTGTCGTTTTTTTTTCGGGTCGAAATTTTGAATTTTGATATCTCAGCTCTGGAAGGGTCTAGAGCCTTCATTTTTGCACTCAGGTCAAAGTCTCACAGCCCTCTATCATAATCCAGAGTTTTGAGAAGATTGGAGAAACTTAATTTTTCGCCCGAAAATGAAAAAAAACGAAAGGGGTAACACTGTCGTTTTTTTTTCGGGTCGAAATTTGGAATTTTGATATCTCAGCTCTGGAAGGGTCTAGAGCCTCAATTTTTGCACTCAGGTCCAAGTCTCACAGCCCTCTATCATAATCCAGAGTTTTGAGAAGATTGGAGAAACTTAATTTTTTGCCCGAAAATGAAAAAAAAACGAAAGGGGTAACACTGTCGTTTTTTTTTTTTCGGGTCGAAATTTTGAGTTTCGATATCTCAGCTCTGGAAGGGTCTAGAGCCTCCTTTTTTGCACTCAGGTCAAAGTCTCACAGCCCTCTATCATAATCCAGAGTTTTGAGAAGATTGGAGAAACCTAATTTTTCGCCCGAAAACTAAAAAAAACGAAAGGGGTAACACTGTCGTTTTTTTTTCGGGTCGAAATTTTGAATTTCGATATCTCAGCTCTGGAAGGGTCTAGAGCCTCCATTCTTGCACTCAGGTCAAAGTCTCACAGCCCTCTATCATAATCCAGAGTTTTGAGAAGATTGGAGAAACTTAATTTTTCGCCCGAAAATGAAAAAAAAAACGAAAGGGGTAACACTGTCGTTTTTTTTTTCGGGTCTAAATTTTGAATTTTGATATCTCAGCTCTGGAAGGGTCTAGAGCCTCCATTTTTGCACTCAGGTCAAAGTCTCACAGCCCTCTATCATAATCCAGAGTTTTGAGAAGATTGGAGAAACTTAATTTTTCGGCAGAAAACGAAAAAAAACGAAAGGGGTAACACTGTCGTTTTTTTTTCGGGTCGAAATTTTGAATTTTGATATCTCAGCTCTGGAAGGGTCTAGAGCCTTCATTTTTGCACTCAGGTCAAAGTCTCACAGCCCTCTATCATAATCCAGAGTTTTGAGAAGATTGGAGAAACTTAATTTTTCGGCAGAAAACGAAAAAAAAACGAAAGGGGTAACACTGTCGTTTTTTTTTCGGGTCGAAATTTTGAATTTTGATATCTCAGCTCTGGAAGCGTCTAGAGCCTTCATTTTTGCACTCAGGTCAAAGTCTCACAGCCCTCTATCATAATCCAGAGTTTTGAGAAGATTGGAGAAACTTAATTTTTCGCCCTAAAATGAAAAAAAACGAAAGGGGTAACACTGTCGTTTTTTTTTTTTCGGGTCGAAATTTTGAGTTTCGATATCTCAGCTCTGGAAGGGTCTAGAGCCTTCATTTTTGCACTCAGGTCAAAGTCTCACAGCCGTCTATCATAATCCAGAGTTTTGAGAAGATTGGAGAAACTTAATTTTTCGCCCGAAAATGAAAAAAAAACGAAAGGGGTAAACACTGTCGGTTTTTTTTCGGGTCGAAATTTTGAATTTTGATATCTCAGCTCTGGAAGGGTCTAGAGCCTCCATTTTCGCACTCAGGTCAAAGTCTTACAGCCCTCTATCATAATCCAGAGTTTTGAGAAGATTGGAGAAACTTAATTTTTCGCCCGATAATGAAAAAAACGAAAGGGGTAACACTGTCGTTTTTTTTTTTTGGGTCGAAATTTTTAATTTCAATATCTCAGCTCTGGAAGGGTCTAGAGCCTCCATTTTTGCACTCAGGTGAAAGTCTCACAGCCCTCTATCATAATCCAGAGTTTTGAGAAGATTGGAGAAACTTAATTTTTCGCCCGAAAACGAAAAAAACGAAAGGGGTAACACTGTCGTTTTTTTTTTTGGGTTGAAATTTAGAATTTTGATATCTCAGCTCTGGAAGGGTCTAGAGCCTCAATTTTTGCACTCAGGTCAAAGTTTCACAGCCCTCCATCATAATCCAGAGTTTTGAGAAGATTGGAGAAACTTAATTTTTCGCCCGAAAATGAAAAAAAACGAAAGGGGTAACACTGTCGTTTTTTTTTTTCGGGTCGAAATTTTGAGTTTCGATATCTCAGCTCTGGAAGGGTCTAGAGCCTCCTTTTTTGCACTCAGGTCAAAGTCTCACAGCCCTCTATCATAATCCAGAGTTTTGAGAAGATTGGAGAAACTTAATTTTTCGCCCAAAAATGAAAAAAAAAACATGAAAGGGGTAACACTGTCGTTTTTTTTTTTTCGGGTCGAAATTTTGAGTTTCGATATCTCAGCTCTGGAAGGGTCTAGAGCCTCCTTTTTTGCACTCAGGTCAAAGTCTCACAGCCCTCTATCATAATCCAGAGTTTTGAGAAGATTGGAGAAACTTAATTTTTCGCCCGAAAACGAAAAAAAAACGAAAGGGGTAACACTGTCGTTTTTTTTTCGGGTCGAAATTTTGAATTTCGATATCTCAGCTCTGGAAGGGTCTAGAGCCTCCATTCTTGCACTCAGGTCAAAGTCTCACAGCCCTCTATCATAATCAAGAGTTTTGAGAAGATTGGAGAAACTTAATTTTTCGCCCGAAAATGAAAAAAAAAACGAAAGGGGTAACACTGTCGTTTTTTTTTTTCGGGTCTAAATTTTGAATTTTGATATCTCAGCTCTGGAAGGGTCTAGAGCCTCCATTTTTGCACTCAGGTCAAAGTCTCACAGCCCTCTATCATAATCCAGAGTTTTGAGAAGATTGGAGAAACTTAATTTTTCGGCAGAAAACGAAAAAAAACGAAAGGGGTAACACTGTCGTTTTTTTTTCGGGTCGAAATTTTGAATTTTGATATCTCAGCTCTGGAAGGGTCTAGAGCCTTCATTTTTGCACTCAGGTCAAAGTCTCACAGCCCTCTATCATAATCCAGAGTTTTGAGAAGATTGGAGAAACTTAATTTTTCGGCAGAAAACGAAAAAAAAACGAAAGGGGTAACACTGTCGTTTTTTTTTCGGGTCGAAATTTTGAATTTTGATATCTCAGCTCTGGAAGGGTCTAGAGCCTTCATTTTTGCACTCAGGTCAAAGTCTCACAGCCCTCTATCATAATCCAGAGTTTTGAGAAGATTGGAGAAACTTAATTTTTCGCCCGAAAATGAAAAAAAACGAAAGGGGTAACACTGTCGTTTTTTTTTCGGGTCGAAATTTGGAATTTTGATATCTCAGCTCTGGAAGGGTCTAGAGCCTCAATTTTTGCACTCAGGTCCAAGTCTCACAGCCCTCTATCATAATCCAGAGTTTTGAGAAGATTGGAGAAACTTAATTTTTCGCCCGAAAATGAAAAAAAAACGAAAGGGGTAACACTGTCGTTTTTTTTTTTCGGGTCGAAATTTTGAGTTTCGATATCTCAGCTCTGGAAGGGTCTAGAGCCTTCATTTTTGCACTCAGGTCAAAGTCTCACAGCCCTCTATCATAATCCAGAGTTTTGAGAAGATTGGAGAAACTTAATTTTTCGCCCTAAAATGAAAAAAAAACGAAAGGGGTAACACTGTCGTTTTTTTTTTTTCGGGTCGAAATTTTGAGTTTCGATATCTCAGCTCTGGAAGGGTCTAGAGCCTTCATTTTTGCACTCAGCTCAAAGTCTCACAGCCCTCTATCATAATCCAGAGTTTTGAGAAGATTGGAGAAACTTAATTTTTCGCCCGAAAATGAAAAAAAAACGAAAGGGGTAAACACTGTCGGTTTTTTTTCGGGTCGAAATTTTGAATTTTGATATCTCAGCTCTGGAAGGGTCTAGAGCCTCCATTTTCGCACTCAGGTCAAAGTCTTACAGCCCTCTATCATAATCCAGAGTTTTGAGAAGATTGGAGAAACTTAATTTTTCGGCAGAAAACGAAAAAAAAACGAAAGGGGTAACACTGTCGTTTTTTTTTTCGGGTCGAAATTTTGAATTTTGATATCTCAGCTCTGGAAGGGTCTAGAGCCTTCATTTTTGCACTCAGGTCAAAGTCTCACAGCCCTCTATCATAATCCAGAGTTTTGAGAAGATTGGAGAAACTTAATTTTTCGGCAGAAAACGAAAAAAAAAACGAAAGGGGTAACACTGTCGTTTTTTTTTCGGGTCGAAATTTTGAATTTTGATATCTCAGCTCTGGAAAGGTCTAGAGCCTTCATTTTTGCACTCAGGTCAAAGTCTCACAGCCCTCTATCATAATCCAGAGTTTTGAGAAGATTGGAGAAACTTAATTTTTCGCCCTAAAATGAAAAAAAAACGAAAGGGGTAACACTGTCGTTTTTTTTTCGGGTCGAAATTTTGAATTTTGATATCTCAGCTCTGGAAGGGTCTAGAGCCTCCATTTTCGCACTCAGGTCAAAGTCTTACAGCCCTCTATCATAATCCAGAGTTTTGAGAAGATTGGAGAAACTTAATTTTTCGCCCGATAATGAAAAAAACGAAAGGGGTAACACTGTCGTTTTTTTTTTTTTTTGGGTCGAAATTTTGAATTTCAATATCTCAGCTCTGGAAGGGTCTAGAGCCTCCATTTTTGCACTCAGGTCAAAGTCTCACAGCCCTCTATCATAATCCAGAGTTTTGAGAAGATTGGAGAAACTTAATTTTTCGCCCGAAAATGAAAAAAAAACGAAAGGGGTAACACTGTCGTTTTTTTTTTCGGGTCGAAATTTTGAGTTTCGATATCTCAGCTCTGGAAGGGTCTAGAGCCTCCATTTTTGCACTCAGGTCAAAGTCTCACAGCCCTCTATCATAATCCAGAGTTTTGAGAAGATTGGAGAAACTAAATTTTTCGGCCGAAAACAAAAAAAAAAAAACGAAAGGGGTAACACTGTCGTTTTTTTTTCGGGTCGAAATTTTGAGTTTCGATATCTCAGCTCTGGAAGGGTCTAGAGCCTCCATTTTTGCACTCAGGTCAAAATCTCACAGCCCTCTATCATAATCCAGAGTTTTGAGAAGATTGGAGAAACTTAATTTTTCGCCCGAAAATGAAAAAAAAAACGAAAGGGGTAACACTGTCTTTTTTTTTTCGGGTCGAAATTTTGAGTTTCGATATCTCAGCTCTGGAAGGGTCTAGAGCCTCCATTTTTGCACTCAGGTCAAAGTCTCACAGCCCTCTATCATAATCCAGAGTTTTGAGAAGATTGGAGAAACTAAATTTTTCGGCCGAAAACAAAAAAAAAACGAAAGGGGTAACACTGTCGTTTTTTTTTCGGGTCGAAATTTGGAATTTTGATATCTCAGCTCTGGAAGGGTCTAGAGCCTCCATTTTCGCACTCAGGTCAAAGTCTCACTGCCCTCTATCATAATCCAGAGTTTTGAGAAGATTGGAGAAACTTAATTTTTCGCCCAAAAACGAAAAAAAAAACATGAAAGGGGTAACACTGTCGTTTTTTTTTTTCGGGTCGAAATTTTGAGTTTCGATATCTCAGCTCTGGAAGGGTCTAGAGCCTCCTTTTTTGCACTCAGGTCAAAGTCTCACAGCCCTCTATCATAATCCAGAGTTTTGAGAAGATTGGAGAAACTTAATTTTTCGCCCGAAAACGAAAAAAAAACGAAAGGGGTAACACTGTCGTTTTTTTTTCGGGTCGAAATTTTGAATTTCGATATCTCAGCTCTGGAAGGGTCTAGAGCCTCCATTCTTGCACTCAGGTCAAAGTCTCACAGCCCTCTATCATAATCAAGAGTTTTGAGAAGATTGGAGAAACTTAATTTTTCGCCCGAAAATGAAAAAAAAAAACGAAAAGGGGTAACACTGTCGTTTTTTTTTTCGGGTCTAAATTTTGAATTTTGATATCTCAGCTCTGGAAGGGTCTAGAGCCTCCATTTTTGCACTCAGGTCAAAGTCTCACAGCCCTCTATCATAATCCAGAGTTTTGAGAAGATTGGAGAAACTTAATTTTTCGGCAGAAAACGAAAAAAAACGAAAGGGGTAACACTGTCGTTTTTTTTTCGGGTCGAAATTTTGAATTTTGATATCTCAGCTCTGGAAGGGTCTAGAGCCTTCATTTTTGCACTCAGGTCAAAGTCTCACAGCCCTCTATCATAATCCAGAGTTTTGAGAAGATTGGAGAAACTTAATTTTTCGGCAGAAAACGAAAAAAAAACGAAAGGGGTAACACTGTCGTTTTTTTTTCGGGTCGAAATTTTGAATTTTGATATCTCAGCTCTGGAAGGGTCTAGAGCCTTCATTTTTGCACTCAGGTCAAAGTCTCACAGCCCTCTATCATAATCCAGAGTTTTGAGAAGATTGGAGAAACTTAATTTTTCGCCCGAAAATGAAAAAAAACGAAAGGGGTAACACTGTCGTTTTTTTTTCGGGTCGAAATTTGGAATTTTGATATCTCAGCTCTGGAAGGGTCTAGAGCCTCAATTTTTGCACTCAGGTCCAAGTCTCACAGCCCTCTATCATAATCCAGAGTTTTGAGAAGATTGGAGAAACTTAATTTTTCGCCCGAAAATGAAAAAAAAACGCAAGGGGTAACACTGTCGTTTTTTTTTTTTCGGGTCGAAATTTTGAGTTTCGATATCTCAGCTCTGGAAGGGTCTAGAGCCTCCTTTTTTGCACTCAGGTCAAAGTCTCACAGCCCTCTATCATAATCCAGAGTTTTGAGAAGATTGGAGAAACCTAATTTTTCGCCCGAAAACTAAAAAAAACGAAAGGGGTAACACTGTCGTTTTTTTTTCGGGTCGAAATTTTGAATTTCGATATCTCAGCTCTGGAAGGGTCTAGAGCCTCCATTCTTGCACTCAGGTCAAAGTCTCACAGCCCTCTATCATAATCCAGAGTTTTGAGAAGATTGGAGAAACTTAATTTTTCGCCCGAAAATGAAAAAAAAAACGAAAGGGGTAACACTGTCGTTTTTTTTTTCGGGTCTAAATTTTGAATTTTGATATCTCAGCTCTGGAAGGGTCTAGAGCCTCCATTTTTGCACTCAGGTCAAAGTCTCACAGCCCTCTATCATAATCCAGAGTTTTGAGAAGATTGGAGAAACTTAATTTTTCGGCAGAAAACGAAAAAAAACGAAAGGGGTAACACTGTCGTTTTTTTTTCGGGTCGAAATTTTGAATTTTGATATCTCAGCTCTGGAAGGGTCTAGAGCCTTCATTTTTGCACTCAGGTCAAAGTCTCACAGCCCTCTATCATAATCCAGAGTTTTGAGAAGATTGGAGAAACTTAATTTTTCGGCAGAAAACGAAAAAAAAACGAAAGGGGTAACACTGTCGTTTTTTTTTCGGGTCGAAATTTTGAATTTTGATATCTCAGCTCTGGAAGCGTCTAGAGCCTTCATTTTTGCACTCAGGTCAAAGTCTCACAGCCCTCTATCATAATCCAGAGTTTTGAGAAGATTGGAGAAACTTAATTTTTCGCCCTAAAATGAAAAAAAACGAAAGGGGTAACACTGTCGTTTTTTTTTTTCGGGTCGAAATTTTGAGTTTCGATATCTCAGCTCTGGAAGGGTCTAGAGCCTTCATTTTTGCACTCAGGTCAAAGTCTCACAGCCCTCTATCATAATCCAGAGTTTTGAGAAGATTGGAGAAACTTAATTTTTCGCCCGAAAATGAAAAAAAAAACGAAAGGGGTAAACACTGTCGGTTTTTTTTCGGGTCGAAATTTTGAATTTTGATATCTCAGCTCTGGAAGGGTCTAGAGCCTCCATTTTCGCACTCAGGTCAAAGTCTTACAGCCCTCTATCATAATCCAGAGTTTTGAGAAGATTGGAGAAACTTAATTTTTCGCCCGATAATGAAAAAAACGAAAGGGGTAACACTGTCGTTTTTTTTTTTGGGTCGAAATTTTGAATTTCAATATCTCAGCTCTGGAAGGGTCTAGAGCCTCCATTTTTGCACTCAGGTGAAAGTCTCACAGCCCTCTATCATAATCCAGAGTTTTGAGAAGATTGGAGAAACTTAATTTTTCGCCCGAAAACAAAAAAAACGAAAGGGGTAACACTGTCGTTTTTTTTTTTGGGTTGAAATTTAGAATTTTGATATCTCAGCTCTGGAAGGGTCTAGAGCCTCAATTTTTGCACTCAGGTCAAAGTTTCACAGCCCTCCATCATAATCCAGAGTTTTGAGAAGATTGGAGAAACTTAATTTTTCGCCCGAAAATGAAAAAAAACGAAAGGGGTAACACTGTCGTTTTTTTTTTTCGGGTCGAAATTTTGAGTTTCGATATCTCAGCTCTGGAAGGGTCTAGAGCCTCCTTTTTTGCACTCAGGTCAAAGTCTCACAGCCCTCTATCATAATCCAGAGTTTTGAGAAGATTGGAGAAACTTAATTTTTCGCCCGAAAACGAAAAAAAAACGAAAGGGGTAACACTGTCGTTTTTTTTTCGGGTCGAAATTTTGAATTTTGATATCTCAGCTCTGGAAGGGTCTAGAGCCTTCATTTTTGCACTCAGGTCAAAGTCTCACAGCCCTCTATCATAATCCAGAGTTTTGAGAAGATTGGAGAAACTTAATTTTTCGCCCTAAAATGAAAAAAAACGAAAGGGGTAACACTGTCGTTTTTTTTTTTCGGGTCGAAATTTTGAGTTTCGATATCTCAGCTCTGGAAGGGTCTAGAGCCTTCATTTTTGCACTCAGGTCAAAGTCTCACAGCCCTCTATCATAATCCAGAGTTTTGAGAAGATTGGAGAAACTTAATTTTTCGCCCGAAAATGAAAAAAAAACGAAAGGGGTAAACACTGTCGTTTTTTTTTCGGGTCGAAATTTTGAATTTTGATATCTCAGCTCTGGAAGGGTCTAGAGCCTCCATTTTCGCACTCAGGTCAAAGTCTTACAGCCCTCTATCATAATCCAGAGTTTTGAGAAGATTGGAGAAACTTAATTTTTCGCCCGATAATGAAAAAAACGAAAGGGGTAACACTGTCGTTTTTTTTTTTTGGGTCGAAATTTTGAATTTCAATATCTCAGCTCTGGAAGGGTCTAGAGCCTCCATTTTTGCACTCAGGTGAAAGTCTCACAGCCCTCTATCATAATCCAGAGTTTTGAGAAGATTGGAGAAACTTAATTTTTCGCCCGAAAACGAAAAAAACGAAAGGGGTAACACTGTCGTTTTTTTTTTTGGGTTGAAATTTAGAATTTTGATATCTCAGCTCTGGAAGGGTCTAGAGCCTCAATTTTTGCACTCAGGTCAAAGTTTCACAGCCCTCCATCATAATCCAGAGTTTTGAGAAGATTGGAGAAACTTAATTTTTCGCCCGAAAATGAAAAAAAACGAAAGGGGTAACACTGTCGTTTTTTTTTTCGGGTCGAAATTTTGAGTTTCGATATCTCAGCTCTGGAAGGGTCTAGAGCCTTCATTTTTGCACTCAGGTCAAAGTCTCACAGCCCTCTATCATAATCCAGAGTTTTGAGAAGATTGGAGAAACTTAATTTTTCGCCCGAAAACGAAAAAAAAACGAAAGGGGTAACACTGTCGTTTTTTTTTCGGGTCGAAATTTTGAATTTCGATATCTCAGCTCTGGAAGGGTCTAGAGCCTCCATTCTTGCACTCAGGTCAAAGTCTCACAGCCCTCTATCATAATCAAGAGTTTTGAGAAGATTGGAGAAACTTAATTTTTCGCCCGAAAATGAAAAAAAAAACGAAAAGGGGTAACACTGTCGTTTTTTTTTTCGGGTCTAAATTTTGAATTTTGATATCTCAGCTCTGGAAGGGTCTAGAGCCTCCATTTTTGCACTCAGGTCAAAGTCTCACAGCCCTCTATCATAATCCAGAGTTTTGAGAAGATTGGAGAAACTTAATTTTTCGGCAGAAAACGAAAAAAAACGAAAGGGGTAACACTGTCGTTTTTTTTTCGGGTCGAAATTTTGAATTTTGATATCTCAGCTCTGGAAGGGTCTAGAGCCTTCATTTTTGCACTCAGGTCAAAGTCTCACAGCCCTCTATCATAATCCAGAGTTTTGAGAAGATTGGAGAAACTTAATTTTTCGCCCGAAAATGAAAAAAAACGAAAGGGGTAACACCGTCGTTTTTTTTTCGGGTCGAAATTTGGAATTTTGATATCTCAGCTCTGGAAGGGTCTAGAGCCTCAATTTTTGCACTCAGGTCCAAGTCTCACAGCCCTCTATCATAATCCAGAGTTTTGAGAAGATTGGAGAAACTTAATTTTTCGCCCGAAAATGAAAAAAAAACGAAAGGGGTAACACTGTCGTTTTTTTTTTTTTCGGGTCGAAATTTTGAGTTTCGATATCTCAGCTCTGGAAGGGTCTAGAGCCTCCTTTTTTGCACTCAGGTCAAAGTCTCACAGCCCTCTATCATAATCCAGAGTTTTGAGAAGATTGGAGAAACCTAATTTTTCGCCCGAAAACTAAAAAAAACGAAAGGGGTAACACTGTCGTTTTTTTTTTCGGGTCGAAATTTTGAATTTCGATATCTCAGCTCTGGAAGGGTCTAGAGCCTCCATTCTTGCACTCAGGTCAAAGTCTCACAGCCCTCTATCATAATCCAGAGTTTTGAGAAGATTGGAGAAACTTAATTTTTCGCCCGAAAATGAAAAAAAAAACGAAAGGGGTAACACTGTCGTTTTTTTTTTCGGGTCTAAATTTTGAATTTTGATATCTCAGCTCTGGAAGGGTCTAGAGCCTCCATTTTTGCACTCAGGTCAAAGTCTCACAGCCCTCTATCATAATCCAGAGTTTTGAGAAGATTGGAGAAACTTAATTTTTCGGCAGAAAACGAAAAAAAACGAAAGGGGTAACACTGTCGTTTTTTTTTCGGGTCGAAATTTTGAATTTTGATATCTCAGCTCTGGAAGGGTCTAGAGCCTTCATTTTTGCACTCAGGTCAAAGTCTCACAGCCCTCTATCATAATCCAGAGTTTTGAGAAGATTGGAGAAACTTAATTTTTCGGCAGAAAACGAAAAAAAAACGAAAGGGGTAACACTGTCGTTTTTTTTTTCGCGTCGAAATTTTGAATTTTGATATCTCAGCTCTGGAAGGGTCTAGAGCCTCCTTTTTTGCACTCAGGTCAAAGTCTCACAGCCCTCTATCATAATCCAGAGTTTTGAGAAGATTGGAGAAACTTAATTTTTCGCCCGAAAACGAAAAAAAAACGAAAGGGGTAACACTGTCGTTTTTTTTTCGGGTCGAAATTTTGAATTTTGATATCTCAGCTCTGGAAGGGTCTAGAGCCTTCATTTTTGCACTCAGGTCAAAGTCTCACAGCCCTCTATCATAATCCAGAGTTTTGAGAAGATTGGAGAAACTTAATTTTTCGCCCTAAAATGAAAAAAAACGAAAGGGGTAACACTGTCGTTTTTTTTTTTCGGGTCGAAATTTTGAGTTTCGATATCTCAGCTCTGGAAGGGTCTAGAGCCTTCATTTTTGCACTCAGGTCAAAGTCTCACAGCCCTCTATCATAATCCAGAGTTTTGAGAAGATTGGAGAAACTTAATTTTTCGCCCGAAAATGAAAAAAAAAACGAAAGGGGTAAACACTGTCGTTTTTTTTTCGGGTCGAAATTTTGAATTTTGATATCTCAGCTCTGGAAGGGTCTAGAGCCTCCATTTTCGCACTCAGGTCAAAGTCTTACAGCCCTCTATCATAATCCAGAGTTTTGAGAAGATTGGAGAAACTTAATTTTTCGCCCGATAATGAAAAAAACGAAAGGGGTAACACTGTCGTTTTTTTTTTTTGGGTCGAAATTTTGAATTTCAATATCTCAGCTCTGGAAGGGTCTAGAGCCTCCATTTTTGCACTCAGGTGAAAGTCTCACAGCCCTCTATCATAATCCAGAGTTTTGAGAAGATTGGAGAAACTTAATTTTTCGCCCGAAAACGAAAAAAACGAAAGGGGTAACACTGTCGTTTTTTTTTTTGGGTTGAAATTTAGAATTTTGATATCTCAGCTCTGGAAGGGTCTAGAGCCTCAATTTTTGCACTCAGGTCAAAGTTTCACAGCCCTCCATCATAATCCAGAGTTTTGAGAAGATTGGAGAAACTTAATTTTTCGCCCGAAAATGAAAAAAAACGAAAGGGGTAACACTGTCGTTTTTTTTTTCGGGTCGAAATTTTGAGTTTCGATATCTCAGCTCTGGAAGGGTCTAGAGCCTCCTTTTTTGCACTCAGGTCAAAGTCTCACAGCCCTCTATCATAATCCAGAGTTTTGAGAAGATTGGAGAAACTTAATTTTTCGCCCGAAAACGAAAAAAAACGAAAGGGGTAACACTGTCGTTTTTTTTTCGGGTCGAAATTTTGAATTTCGATATCTCAGCTCTGGAAGGGTCTAGAGCCTCCATTCTTGCACTCAGGTCAAAGTCTCACAGCCCTCTATCATAATCCAGAGTTTTGAGAAGATTGGAGAAACTTAATTTTTCGCCCGAAAATGAAAAAAAAACGAAAGGGGTAACACTGTCTTTTTTTTTTCGGGTCTAAATTTTGAATTTTGATATCTCAGCTCTGGAAGGGTCTAGAGCCTCCATTTTTGCACTCAGGTCAAAGTCTCACAGCCCTCTATCATAATCCAGAGTTTTGAGAAGATTGGAGAAACTTAATTTTTCGGCAGAAAACGAAAAAAACGAAAGGGGTAACACTGTCGTTTTTTTTTCGGGTCGAAATTTTGAATTTTGATATCTCAGCTCTGGAAGGGTCTAGAGCCTTCATTTTTGCACTCAGGTCAAAGTCTCACAGCCCTCTATCATAATCCAGAGTTTTGAGAAGATTGGAGAAACTTAATTTTTCGGCAAAAAACGAAAAAAAAAACGAAAGGGGTAACACTGTCGTTTTTTTTTCGGGTCGAAATTTTGAATTTTGATATCTCAGCTCTGGAAAGGTCTAGAGCCTTCATTTTTGCACTCAGGTCAAAGTCTCACAGCCCTCTATCATAATCCAGAGTTTTGAGAAGATTGGAGAAACTTAATTTTTCGCCCTAAAATGAAAAAAAACGAAAGGGGTAACACTGTCGTTTTTTTTTTCGGGTCGAAATTTTGAGTTTCGATATCTCAGCTCTGGAAGGGTCTAGAGCCTCCATTTTCGCACTCAGGTCAAAGTCTTACAGCCCTCTATCATAATCCAGAGTTTTGAGAAGATTGGAGAAACTTAATTTTTCGCCCGATAATGAAAAAAACGAAAGGGGTAACACTGTCGTTTTTTTTGTTTTTGGGTCGAAATTTTGAATTTCAATATCTCAGCTCTGGAAGGGTCTAGAGCCTCCATTTTTGCACTCAGGTCAAAGTCTCACAGCCCTCTATCATAATCCAGAGTTTTGAGAAGATTGGAGAAACTTAATTTTTCGCCCGAAAATGAAAAAAAACGAAAGGGGTAACACTGTCGTTTTTTTTTCGGGTCGAAATTTTGAGTTTCGATATCTCAGCTCTGGAAGGGTCTAGAGCCTCCATTTTTGCACTCAGGTCAAAATCTCACAGCCCTCTATCATAATCCAAAGTTTTGAGAAGATTGGAGAAACTTAATTTTTCGCCCGAAAATGAAAAAAAAAACGAAAGGGGTAACACTGTCTTTTTTTTTTTCGGGTCGAAATTTTGAATTTCAATATCTCAGCTCTGGAAGGGTCTAGAGCCTCCATTTTTGCACTCAGGTCAAAGTCTCACAGCCCTCTATCATAATCCAGAGTTTTGAGAAGATTGGAGAAACTTAATTTTTCGCCCGAAAAAGAAAAAAAACGAAAGGGGTAACACTGTCGTTTTTTTTTCGGGTCGAAATTTTGAGTTTCGATATCTCAGCTCTGGAAGGGTCTAGAGCCTCCATTTTTGCACTCAGGTCAAAATCTCACAGCCCTCTATCATAATCCAGAGTTTTGAGAAGATTGGAGAAACTTAATTTTTCGCCCGAAAATGAAAAAAAAAACGAAAGGGGTAACACTGTCTTTTTTTTTTTCGGGTCGAAATTTTGAGTTTCGATATCTCAGCTCTGGAAGGGTCTAGAGCCTCCATTTTTGCACTCAGGTCAAAGTCTCACAGCCCTCTATCATAATCCAGAGTTTTGAGAAGATTGGAGAAACTAAATTTTTCGGCCGAAAACAAAAAAAAAACGAAAGGGTTAACACTGTCGTTTTTTTTTCGGGTCGAAATTTGGAATTTTGATATCTCAGCTCTGGAAGGGTCTAGAGCCTCCATTTTCGCACTCAGGTCAAAGTCTCACTGCCCTCTATCATAATCCAGAGTTTTGAGAAGATTGGAGAAACTTAATTTTTCGCCCAAAAACGAAAAAAAAACATGAAAGGGGTAACACTGTCGTTTTTTTTTTTTTTCGGGTCGAAATTTTGAGTTTCGATATCTCAGCTCTGGAAGGGTCTAGAGCCTCCTTTTTTGCACTCAGGTCAAAGTCTCACAGCCCTCTATCATAATCCAGAGTTTTGAGAAGATTGGAGAAACTTAATTTTTCGCCCGAAAACGAAAAAAAACGAAAGGGGTAACACTGTCTTTTTTTTTTCAGGTCGAAATTTTGAGTTTCGATATCTCAGCTCTGGAAGGGTCTAGAGCCTCCATTCTTGCACTCAGGTCAAAGTCTCACAGCCCTCTATCATAATCCAGAGTTTTGAGAAGATTGGAGAAACTTAATTTTTCGCCCGAAAATGAAAAAAAAACGAAAGGGGTAACACTGTCGTTTTTTTTTTCGGGTCTAAATTTTGAATTTTGATATCTCAGCTCTGGAAGGGTCTAGAGCCTCCATTTTTAAACTCAGGTCAAAGTCTCACAGCCCTCTATCATAATCCAGAGTTTTGAGAAGATTGGAGAAACTTAATTTTTCGGCAGAAAACGAAAAAAAACGAAAGGGGTAACACTGTCGTTTTTTTTTCGGGTCGAAATTTTGAATTTTGATATCTCAGCTCTGGAAGGGTCTAGAGCCTTCATTTTTGCACTCAGGTCAAAGTCTCACAGCCCTCTATCATAATCCAGAGTTTTGAGAAGATTGGAGAAACTTAATTTTTCGGCAGAAAACGAAAAAAAAAACGAAAGGGGTAACACTGTCGTTTTTTTTTCGGGTCGAAATTTTGAATTTTGATATCTCAGCTCTGGAAGGGTCTAGAGCCTTCATTTTTGCACTCAGGTCAAAGTCTCACAGCCCTCTATCATAATCCAGAGTTTTGAGAAGATTGGAGAAACTTAATTTTTCGCCCGAAAATGAAAAAAAACGAAAGGGGTAACACTGTCGTTTTTTTTCGGGTCGAAATTTGGAATTTTGATATCTCAGCTCTGGAAGGGTCTAGAGCCTCAATTTTTGCACTCAGGTCCAAGTCTCACAGCCCTCTATCATAATCCAGAGTTTTGAGAAGATTGGAGAAACTTAATTTTTCGCCCGAAAATGAAAAAAAAACGAAAGGGGTAACACTGTCGTTTTTTTTTTTCGGGTCGAAATTTTGAGTTTCGATATCTCAGCTCTGGAAGGGTCTAGAGCCTCCTTTTTTGCACTCAGGTCAAAGTCTCACAGCCCTCTATCATAATCCAGAGTTTTGAGAAGATTGGAGAAACTAAATTTTTCGGCCGAAAACAAAAAAAAAACGAAAGGGATAACACTGTCGTTTTTTTTTCGGGTCGAAATTTGGAATTTTGATATCTCAGCTCTGGAAGGGTCTAGAGCCTCCATTCTTGCACTCAGGTCAAAGTCTCACAGCCCTCTATCATAATCCAGAGTTTTGAGAAGATTGGAGAAACTTAATTTTTCGCCCGAAAATGAAAAAAAACGAAAGGGGTAACACTGTCGTTTTTTTTTCGGGTCGAAATTTTGAGTTTCGATATCTCAGCTCTGGAAGGGTCTAGAGCCTCCATTTTTGCACTCAGGTCAAAGTCTCACAGCCCTCTATCATAATCCAGAGTTTTGAGAAGATTGGAGAAACTTAATTTTTCGCCCAAAAACGAAAAAAAAAAACATGAAAGGGGTAACACTGTCGTTTTTTTTTTTCGGGTCGAAATTTAGAATTTTGATATCTCAGCTCTGGAAGGGTCTAGAGCCTCCATTTTTGCACTCAGGTCAAAGTCTCACAGCCCTCTATCATAATCCAGAGTTTTGAGAAGATTGGAGAAACTTAATTTTTCGCCCGAAAACGGAAAAAAGCGAAAGGGGTAACACTGTCGTTTTTTTTCGGGTCGAAATTTTGAATTTCGATATCTCAGCTCTGGAAGGGTCTAGAGCCTCCATTCTTGCACTCAGGTCAAAGTCTCACAGCCCTCTATCATAATCCAGAGTTTTGAGAAGATTGGAGAAACTTAATTTTTCGCCCGAAAATGAAAAAAAACGAAAGGGGTAACACTGTCGTTTTTTTTTCGGGTCGAAATTTTGAGTTTCGATATCTCAGCTCTGGAAGGGTCTAGAGCCTCCATTTTTGCACTCAGGTCAAAGTCTCACAGCCCTCTATCATAATCCAGAGTTTTGAGAAGATTGGAGAAACTTAATTTTTCGCCCAAAAACGAAAAAAAAAACATGAAAGGGGTAACACTGTCGTTTTTTTTTTTCGGGTCGAAATTTAGAATTTTGATATCTCAGCTCTGGAAGGGTCTAGAGCCTCCATTTTTGCACTCAGGTCAAAGTCTCACAGCCCTCTATCATAATCCAGAGTTTTGAGAAGATTGGAGAAACTTAATTTTTCGCCCGAAAACGGAAAAAAGCGAAAGGGGTAACACTGTCGTTTTTTTTCGGGTCGAAATTTTGAATTTCGATATCTCAGCTCTGGAAGGGTCTAGAGCAGTGTTTCCCAACCCTGTTCCTGGCGGCACACCAACACTGCGTGTATTCTTTGTCTCCCTTATCAAACACACCTGACTCAACCCATCAGCTCATAATCAGGTGGGTTAATGAGCTGATGGGTTGAATCGGGTGTGTTTGATTAGGGAGACAAAGAAAACACGCAGTGTTGGTGTGCCGCCAGGAACAGGGTTGGGAAACACTGGTCTAGAGTCTCCATTTTCGCACTCAGGTCAAAGTCTCACAGCCCTCTATCATAATCCAGAGTTTTGAGAAGATTGGAGAAACTTAATTTTTCACCCGAAAATGAAAAAAAAAACGAAAGGGGTAACACTGTCGTTTTTTTTTCGTGTCGAAATTTTGAATATCAATAACTCAGCTCTGGAAGGGTCTAGAGCCTCCATTTTTGCACTCAGGTCAAAGTCTCACAGCCCTCTATCATAATCCAGAGTTTTGAGAAGATTGGAGAAACTTAATTTTTCGCCCGAAAATGAAAAAAAAAAAAAACGAAAGGGGTAACACTGTCATTTTTTTTTTCGTGTCGAAATTTTGAATATCAATATCTCAGCTCTGGAAGGGTCTAGAGCCTCCATTTTTGCACTCAGGTCAAAGTCTCGTGGCCCTCTATCAGAATCCAGAGTTTTGAGAAGATTGGAGAAACTTAATTTTTCGCCCGAAAATGAAAAAAACGAAAGGGGTAAGACTGTCGTTTTTTTTTTTTCGGGTCGAAATTTTGAGTTTCGATATCTCAGCTCTGGAAGGGTCTAGAGCCTCCATTTTTGCACTCAGGTCTAAGTCTCATGGCCCTCTATCAGAATCCAGAGTTTTGAGAAGATTGGAGAAACTTAATTTTTCGCCCGAAAAAAAAAAAAACGAAAGGGGTAACACTGTCGTTTTTTTTTTTTGGGTCGAATTTTTGAGTTTCGATATCTCAGCTCCTTGACTAGACCCTTCCAGAGCTGAGATATTGAGATCCCACGTAGCATTTATGCCATTATAAATATCTCAATATCTCATCTCTGGAAGGGTCTAGAGCCTCAATTTTTGCCCTCAGGTCTAAGTCCCATGGCCCTCTATCAGAATCCAGAGTTTCAAGAAGATTGGAGAAACGTATTTTTTCGCACCAAAAAAAAGTCCCATGGCCCTGTATCAGAATCCAGAGTTTCAAGAAGATTGGAGAAACTTATGTTTTCCCACAAACAAAAAAACGAAAAAAAAAAAACGAAAAAAAACGAAAAAAAACGAAAGGGGTACCACTGTCGGTTTTTTTTTCAGGTCGAAATTTTGAGTTGCTCTGATCTTCTTGAAACTCTGGATTATTTATATATAACATATATTTGTTATTAGCAACTCTTAAGTGTCAAGTGTCTAAAGTTTGATTATGTTTTTAGGTGGAGCGGTCACTTGAGCAGCAATTTATAAGGGAGACGCAGTGCAACTACAAAGCTGGCTTGGGAAAGTGCAACCATCTCATCAGGCTGCTCTACGCTCTCGCTCACTTTGCCAAGATGGGCTACACATCTGTCCCCCCAACAACGTGCAAGATATCACTGATAATCTGTTTATGTATTTAGTTCTCTTTTGTTTTTATTATCATTGTTTTTTGAACAGCCGGTTGATTTTGAATTGTTTTCTGATGTTCTGGTTTCTTTTCCAAGTTTACGCAGGCAGGCCATTTTACTTTATTCCCCTGTACCAACTTCTAAATACAAAGTTAACTTTACAAACCTTAACCAGTGTGCCTATTAATGTTTTTGTTGTTGTTGTTGTTTTTTTATGTTTTCTTATACCTGTTCTGGTTCGGGTATATTAAATTATACAGTTATGAAGGAAATCATCCATGTGTAATACAATTGTACTTTATTGTTTAGATTGATACACATCCAGTAGCGTATACATAAACACACACACACACACACACATACATGTAAAACAATCAAATCACTCACAGGTATGTAAAAGTAAAAGAGCATGACAAGTGATTATAAGGTCTGACAGAGACTGATCCTGTTACATACTGAATAGTATAAGGTATGGTGACAATACAAGTTCACATATTTGTATAGATTCATAAAGAAGATCAATAATGATGGTTTTGGATTTGTATAGATTCGAATCTAACATAGTAACTTACACAGTCAACAACTCCATATTACAGCTACTACCTCTAGCTGCTACAAGCTCACGGAAACTGAGGTAAAGATGCGTCCATTCAGACGTTCAATGTCGTGGACAAAACCTCCGATACAGGTACTGTATCCCTTAATTAACACAGCCCGGGGGATGTTGCAGTCACTGGCTCACTGCTTCACATTTTGCATCGTTAATTCAGGCAGACAGGAAAGATTGGTGGTCCACACTGCGAGTTTTCATTGCTGGTGCTCCTGCGTTGCATGCATACTTCCGGGTGTGTACCCCTCAGCAGCATTCCGTTTTCAAAATGGCCGCTAGGTGAATAAGGCGAATGGGACTTAGACCTGAGTGCAAAAATGGAGGCTCAAGACCCTTCCAGAGCTGAGATATTGAGATATTTATAATGGCATAAATGCTACGTAGGATCTCATTTTTGCCCTCAGGTCTAAGTCTCATGGCCCTCTATCAGAATCCAGAGTTTCAAGAAGATTGGAAAAACTTATTTTTTCGCACAAAAAGAAAAAAACAAAACAAAAAAAAACGACAGGGGTACCACTGTCGTTTTTTTCGGGTCAAAATTTTGAGTTGCTCCAATCTTCTTGAAACTCTGGATTCTGATAGAGGGCCATGAGACTTAGACCTGAGGGCAAAAATGGAGGCTCTAGACCCTTCCAGAGCTGAGATATTGAGATATTTATAATGGCATAAATGCTACGCGGGATTGCAATATCTCAGCTCGTGAAGGGTCTAGAGCCTCCATTTTTGCCCTCAGGTCTAAGTCCCATGGCCCTCTATCAGAATCCAGAGTTTCAAGAAGATTGGAGAAACTTATTTTTTCGCACAAACAAAAAACGAAAGGGGTCCCACTGTCGTTTTTTTTGGGAGGGTCGAAATTTTGAGTTGCTCTGATCTTCTTGAAACTCTGGATTCTGATAACTGACCCATATTAATTGAGCGTTTTAGTTCAAATTTTCTGAAGAGACACGATCGCTTTACATGATGAACAGATTGAATTTAGGCTTTTTTCCACATATAAACATTCATCAACTCGCACATCATTATGGTAAACAGAAGCTCAGTTACGCAACATTTGATCAATTATCATCAACTATTTTTGAAAATATACACAGTTATTATATAATTTCAAAAGACTTGGAATAGACACTTTAATAGTACTTTTTATGATTTTTGGAGCTTGACAATAAAAATTAACTTGTGCAAAATATCTCATTTTATGTTCGACAGAACAAATAAAGTAAAACAGGTTTGAAACGACAGAATGTTCATTTTTGGGTGAACTATTCCTTTAATATGTGATTTCGACACAGGATCACTGAATGTGTTTTCACTCTAGTCCAACATTATGTAAGTCTATTACTTTACCAGTTACCAGGATTTTAGGCGATGATATTGAGATAGCAGCTTGACATATTCATATATACAAACACACACGCAACCAAAACCCACCTGGCTCTCTTTACGGTGGGCATGCAACTCAATCATTTTACCCATGAGCCTTTGCATCAGACACCACTCTGTAGTCTTATCCATAATTCATGCCGCATCTCCCTCTGGCCTGTCTAACGTTTCTACGGTGTCATGAGGTGGATTTTAAGGCGTTTGTGTGTTTTCTTTTATTGAATAACAAACGAGTGCCATTCAATATAAAATATAGAAATAGGACCTCTGGAAATATACATCCAAGCAGGCTGAAAGTTTCCTGAATGATTTCATGTGAGGGTGTGTGCGTTCTGCTTTTTATACAGAGTATTAGTGCAAATCTTTGTCACGGTGCTACATCAGAGCACAAAACGGAAAAACCTCTGGGACTCTGTGGAAAATGTGCAATATTTCAAAATTACATCTGTCAAGCATGGCAGAAAAAATAGCAGGTGATTTGAGGCAACATGAGTGACAGTGACTGCTGGCAATGCAACAAAGAGGAGCAGAGTTTAAAGGGATAGTTCACCCAAAAAATGAAACTTGTGTCATTAAAAACTCTTTATCATATCGTTCAAAACCCACAAGACTTCATCTTCGGAAAACAACAAATATTTTACATGATGGATAGATTAAATTTAGATTCATACGTAAAATGTTATTCACACATAAAATTCATCAACTTGCACATCAGTTGTGGTAAACAGAAGCTCAAGCATGTTCGCTCGACGTGTGAGAACCAATGAGGTTCATTCTCGTGTTACACATCATGTTTGAGCTTCTGCAAGAACCAATGAGGTTCATTATCTTGTGTTACGCAGCACGTTTGAGCTTCAGCAAGAACCAATGAGGTTCATTCTCGTGTTACGCAGCACATTTGAGCTTCAGCACGAACCAATGAGGTTCATTTTCATGTTACACAGCACGTTCAAGCTTAAATAAGACCCAATGAGGTTCATTCTCGCGTTACGCAGCACGTTTTAAGCTTCACAAGAATCAATGAGGTTCATTCTTGTGTCAAGCAGGTTCGGTTGACTTTGTTTAAATGTGAATAAAAGCCTAAATTAAATCTGTTTATCATATAAAGGAATCGAATTTCTTCTGAAAAGTTAAGTGGACTCACTCTTAGCTTTAAGTGGTTTATATTAAACTTGTCCCACTTTATATTAAATTAGTGGCAGATAAATCAAGTTCCGGCCTATATTTTTAATTGTCTTGAAGTATAAAGCAGAATTTCGGAGCCTGACTGGTGCCAGACATATAACAACATTGGGTGGAACAATGAAGAATGGGGCGATTGTATGAAACCTGTTCATAAGCAATCATTATTTTCCAGCTGCAAATATTACAGACAGGAGTCTTAAAGTCAGGTAAACTTGAACTGTTCTCAACCTCTGGCCATCAAGAGAACTCTTTCTTTCTTTTAGACACCTGGTTAGCTCATCAATCAAGATAACAGGCAATTATCAGTCACTCTGAGCAAACCCACTCTTCAGCAAGGGAGTTTAACCGCTTTTGTGCCTTTTCTCAAATTGCACGCTTACTTTAGTCGGGGGAATCCTCCTTCTGTGTGTTTTTCCATCAAGTCTCCAAGTATTATTTGTTCCTCTATACTTGTGTCCGGTTAGCAGAGAAATAATCACACTTCAGCATCCTTCCTGTTCTCTCCTTAAGCTTGTCTAAAGACAGGCTTAACAAGTTTGACCAACCCAAAAAGAAAACGTGCAAACCAATGTTGAGCAAGCAATCTCATTGGCTGCAGGTGAAGCTTATCCCTGCGGTAATGATGTGATTAGTTCAGCCTGATCTGAGTTTCATGATTGAACTAAATATTTTAACTTTCAGTATGCATTTTTGTAATTTTTATTAGTTTGTCTTTAAAAAAAAAAAAAAAAAAAAAAAAACATTCATACTATTTTTTTTATTATTTCAGTTTGTTATTTTGTTACTTAAACTTATTTCAGTTAACAAATCAAATTTTTCGACATACCCAAAAAAAAATCAGAAATCAGTTTTGTGTTCATTTCTGAAATTCAAAACAGCTTGCCAAAGCGAACTTTCCAGAAACTGGATTGGTCCTTGACGATTATGTAATAGGTAGGTGTGGTCTGAGGCTCCGCCTTCTTTGATATGAAAATTATAACCGTTAATGTATTCTCTTCAATACCTCAAAGTCGGATGTCAGCGAGTAAAAACATGAACACACTCTGCCACTTTATAAAAGAAAAAGAAGTTGGAAGGAATTCTAATTGAAAGAGACACTGACACGTTTTTTTTTTCATGTTCAATACTGTAAAGCTGCTTTCTTTTAAACAATTTATTGTATTAATTTGTACATAAATAAATGTGATGTGACTTTAATGAAGTGCAGAATTGTATAACACTTTGCAAGTTTGTCATCTAATTAAAAAGTAGAAAAAAAAACACTTAGATTTGAGAGCTTAAAGACTGATTAACCCTCGGCTAACTGCAAGTCAGACTAATTCTTAAGACAGTCTTAACATAATGACTATGCAACTGCCCCCAGATTATTGAATTATATCAATAGAGTGATCAAAATCTCAAATTCTATAACCCAAATTTAAAACAAATGCCTCAAAACAGTAAAAGTAACGTTATAAAACAGCATCATACCACCCAGGATGACTACTTTTACACAACAATGGAAACACTGATATCAGCTTCAGCTTAGTTCCAGGGCTTCATAAGTGTATCAACATTATAAGATATGATTTTCAGTAAACAGCTGCTCCTCAGTTGGAGATAAAACTGCTTTGATATATCATATTTTAAAATGGATGCTTTGAGCTCCAAAATCTGTCTGGAAGAACCACGTTGGAATGCTTTGTAAGATGTAACACTTGTGACCGCACGTCAACTGAATTCAACTTAATATTCAAGTTGCTATACAAACAGTGAACTTTGATCAGTGTGTTGCTTGGAAACAGTCAACGCTTAAGCTAATGAGCTATATTACACTGTCATTTCATTTTGTGTCATTTACTCGCTGTACACATGAAGACGTCACTACAAAATACAAAAATTCCTGATATGCACATTTTATAGATTTCAAAAGGTTAATACAAAAGAAACCACACATTATTGTATCACAATAATGAATGGAGCACAAGAACAGGATCCAGAAGTATTTTCCTGTATATTTTCTCTATGGGTATTTAAAAATAAATAAATAAATAAATTAAGAGTTTAAACCAAGATGAATAAGAATGGAAATTCTGATTCAAAGAAAAAAAGGTATTTATAAATGAGGTGAAAAAAAAGGACAAATGCATTCGATAAACCAAAAAAAAAAAAAAAATGGGATACTATATAAAAATATTTATTGTAAGCTGTAAAACAATGTTTTAGCGTATTTTTTTTTAATCAACAGTGACGGTAAAGCCATTTACAATGTTACAAGAGATTTCTATTTCAAATAAACACTGTTTTTTTTTTTTTACTTTCTATTCATCAAAGAATCCTTTTTTTATCAGTTTCCACTAAAATATTAAGCAGCATAACTGTTTTCAACATTGATAATAATCGGAAATGTTTCTTCAGCATCAAATCATCATATTAGAATGATTTCTGAAGGATCATGTGACACTGAAGACTGGCGTAATGATGCTTGAAATCACATGCATTACAGGAATACATTACAATTTAAAATAGATTCAAATAGAAAGCCGTTATTTTAAATAGTAATTCTTTTTCACCATTTTTTATTAAGTGCATGCATCTGTATTTAGCCTAAGATACTACTTTCAATCGGACTAGATTACATCATTTGCAATGCGAGGGCAGTCACTGGTGAGTTCTTTACTATCAAGTCTGTTTCCATGGTAACAGCAACTGATTGGTGATTCTCTCTTAAGAATTATCTGTAATTTTTCACTCATATAAAATCACACTGACTTTTGTCTTCTGCAGAAGCAACTATCATCACTTTACAATTTGAGTTTATATATATATATATATATATATATATATATATATATATAAAGATCCAGCACCAATAAAGTCAAGTTCACTATATAGAGAAAATGAACATAATTTTGACTTAATTAGAAGTAAAACTGTCAGACCTGCAAAACAACCTTGAATAAATGCTAGAAAATTCCTCTACAGACGATGCTGGCGTAGTGCTAGCGTACACCTCATCTTCCTAATTCTCCCCACATGGCCAATGTGACAAGTCTGAACCCGTAAATAAGCTCTGGAGTCTAATAGCTGTGAAGCCCGAGTGGAACCTGCCGTTTGCATTGGTTAAGAGTTTTATCTGCAGCATCTCAAGGCTTTGTCTGTTCTGCTGACTAAAGCCATTCGTTCCACTAAATTAGCCCCATTAGTTTAATGCAACATAGAGGTCATTACCCACCGGCTCCTCTACAGAACTGACCTCTGCACTCAAACCCATCTGATCTGGGACCAGTCCTTGCTACTGGAATACCAGCAGTGTGCACTGTGAAAAAAAACAACAACAAAAAAGCTTCAGATTAGCTTATGTGGAGAGATAACTACTCATTACGTTGTGCGTTAAGTTCATGTTACTCTACGGCCGTAAGGTAAGGCTATCTTAGATCTTCATGGAGTTAAAAATAAAATAAAAAAATAATCGATCAGAATAAAGTTGCAGTTTTCATTAACTACCCTAAAGTAATAATAATACAAATAATAGATTTATTAATAATATTAATTATAGTTGTGGCTCTAAAACATATTATTGCAATTATTACTATTATATAATATCTAAATAATTCTCTAACATAGATTAAAATTAATTTTAAATAAAAACTATTGATTGTCGGAAAATTAAAGGGATACTCCACTTTTTTTGGAAATAGGCTCATTTTACAACTCCGCCAGAGTTGAACAGTTGAGTTTTACCGTTTTTGAATCCATTCAGATGATTTTCTGATATTTAGAAGAATATCAGTAACCAGACAGTTTCTGATCTCATTGACTTCCATAGTAGGAAAAAAATATACTATGGAAGTCAATGAGACCAGAAACAGATATTCTTCTAAATATCAGAAAATCAGCTGAATGGATTCAAAAACGGTAAAACTCAACTGTTCAACTCTGGGGGAGTTGTAAAATGAGCCTATTTCCAAAAAAAGTGGAGTATCCCTTTAAAACATGATTACAACGCATTGGCACAAAGCGCCCATGCTAAACCAGAACAGACAAACATAAAACATATTCTGCACAGTTTGTTCAGTCATGTTTATTTCCAAAATCTTGGTAGTGATTTGACACGATAGCACTCGAATACGTGTAGTATTCAGCAGGCTACAGTATTCTGGAAGCTTTTTTATTAAATATTTCAAATCCTTCTACAAATGCCATTAAAGCTGTGTTGCACACAAATTAAATCAAGGGTTTAAACTTGTGTAAACCAAAAGGGAGCGATGAAGGAATTCATTTCAAGGCCGTTTCACTTCAAACTAATTGAAACTGTATTTCAAGAGGACTCTTAAATTATGCAACGCAGGGCCCCGCCAGACCCCAGCACAAGATCCCAAACACGTAAGGAGATACGCTATGATTTGAAAGCATGTCCTTTAATTGCAGGGTTTAATCCTGTCTCAAATAACTGAGGAAGGGATGGTTATTTAGGAACATGTGAAGGAGAAAAAAGAAGAAAAAAGTCAAGTGACTCGCTGTAATTTGCAAAGATCTGTGTGCACCATCAGTCTCGCAACAGCGCAAATCAGACAATCTACTCCTTCAGTCTGGTGACTGGTCCAATAAACGCTCAAACTGTGTAATTGACTTCAATTGCTGTACAATATTAACAACATTTGGTTCCAGAGTGCACTGCAATTGCTTAATAGCTTAATAGCACAGCACATTTTTACAATAGATTAGTGCAGGCGAACACACTGTAGAATAAAGACTTGATGTTCAGTTTTAGTTAAAGTATCTCACCAGATTTAACTGATATTAGCTAATGAGGTTCAGTCACTGAATCCATTAACATTTTGAACATTGTTTTTTCAACTAATTTGTCATTCATTCTGAATGAAACCATGGACCATGGAAATTGATTGGAGGTAATGACTGAATCACTATCCGGTCAGTTTCAGCCAATCGGTTGGTCATTAGAGACTGATACTAGTCAAATGAAGGAGTGGTTGTGCGTCATCAAATATGTCAATGAACCTCTTTTATAAAGCAAGAGCAGAACAATTCAATAAATAAAACTATTGTGCACTTCAAACCCATTATTATATTGTTGCACTGAATTTAATTCAACAATTTACATAAAAAATGCTTTCACAAAATCATTCTGCTCGTGTTTCACAACTGAGGATCATTCGCTTTATTTGTTCTTGCTGAGAGTTCGTTGTTTTTCCCCGTGTTCAACGATCTTCTCATCCACATAGAGGCCTTTGCGTCTTCGTACGGCGTTCATGTATTTCAGAGCCTGATTGGCTGAGTCTGCTTTTTCTCCAAAGTGTAAATACTCCTCCTCGGTAGTGGGCACCCAGAATGGATCACTAGGGATAACCTGAAACACACACACACACACACACACACAATGTTAATGACGCCTGTGCTGTGTAAAGAGATTTGCATGCAACACTTAAGGCAACTAAAAAACAACAAATTACTAATATGTCAATTCATTTGATTTAATGATTGTTCTTGTTATCCTGGATGCTGATTGGTCGATACAGAATCCCAGTAGTGCTTGCTGACAGTCAAGTAGGTCAATGATTAACAGGCAGTGTTTTCTACGTTCTGCAAAAACTTTGAAATTAAAATTAAAATAAATTTGATCAATTAATGGATTCCTCAAAATTATATATATATATATATGAAGAGTTCAGGTGCAAAAGCCACTAAATGCCATTTGAAATTTTCTTCTTTAATGATGATTTTTATCAAACTTGTATATTTAAGTTCAGTAATTTCACTTAAATGGCAATGACAATTACCTATTAATTGTTATTTAAGTGAAATTACTGAACTTAAATATACAAGTTTGATAAAAATCATCATTAAAGAAGAAAATTTCAAATGGCATTTAGAGGCTTTTGCATCTGAACTCTTCATATATATATATATATATATATATATGTGTGTGTGTGTGTGTGTGTGTGTTTGTGTGTGTATATAAATCTACTTTCATCTATAGAATATAAATTAATTCTATGTTCATTTTTAATATCATAACTAATATCATTAATAATATCATATCATCTTTTCAAAATAGGCAAAACAAATAATTAGTGCTGTCAATGAATAAAAAATGTACTAAATCACACATTTCTGTAATTAATCATGATTAATTGCACCTAACATTAATGTTTTTAATATGTTTTCATATTATAATAATTTCAGTTTATCTCCAAATTAATTAAATAATTAAATATACAGAAATTTAATAAAAAAGTTATTTTATACCTCAGTCTTCACCGCATAAATTATACATTTTATATAGATTTATTATTTTTAAAAGCTACAAAATTTATTCAGTCAAGAGGAGTGAGTAGCACTCAGTCTTTGTTCTTTGATTTACACTAATGACAGACATCACAGCAGTAGGTTTAATAGGCTGCTGTCACTTTGAGATCTGGAGCACATGTCTGGATGCGACACACCTGTTTTCTCACATGCTTACAAGGATACTCGACAAAGCGGACATTTTGGCATACTTTTGTGTGTTTGTGTCAATTCAAGAGAAAAAGAGATCTTATAATAGCGCTTGAATGAATGAGACGGTGAACAAACTGTAGAGAAGCATAAGAATGGCAGGAAAAAAAAAACAGGTGCTGCATCAATTGTAAATATTTTTACCGCTTTAAGCTGAAAAAAAATGCATACGAGTTCATTTTGACAGCCCAACAAATTATGCAAAGTAATTAATTTACTTGTCTCTCCAACATTGGCACAAAATAAATAAAATAACTAAACTTTTAATTTGAATATATATATATTGTATTTATATGCATTAACGTCATTCTAAATGAAAAAAAAATGAAAAAAAGGACAATACACTTAAAGGAACACTCCGACTTTTTGGGACTTTTGCCTATTCACCTTATCCCCCAGAGTTGGATAAGTCCATACATACCTTTTTCATCTCATGCTATAAGTCGTGTCTGACACACCCACCGCTAGCCTAGCTTAGCACAAAGACTGTATGTAAATGGTTGCAGCTAGCATACTAATCCAAATAAGAGACAAAATAAAGTTGTGATTTGTATAGTCACAGAGTGTACAAATAACAAAGTCAAATGACACACAGACATCTTTTAACCATATAAATACAGGGAACTATATTCTCAGAAGGCGAAAGCATTGCTACTTGGGCGGAGTGATAACTGCAGTACCTGAGATGCGCCGTGGTGAGGAGCAGAGAGTTCGTTCAGAGTTTGGGTAACAGAGTCAGCAATTTATACATAGTAAAAGCGTAGTTTACAATCATGGGTTTTCGCTGTATTGTAAAGAGCTGCGACAATAAACAGGGGAGACCAGGTAATAACATGATGTTTCACAGAATTCCAACTAAAAACGCTGACCGGATGAAGAAATGTATAAACTATGCTTTTCTATCTAGTAATTGCTGACTCTATTACTCCAACTCTGAACAACCTCTCTGCTCCTCATCACGGTGCATCTCAGATGATGCGGTTATCACCCCGGCTAAGTAGCAGTGCTTTGCCTTCAGAAAATATAGTTCCCACTATTTATATGGTTAAAAGATGTCTGTGTCTCATGTGACCTTGTTTTTTGTACACTCTGTGACTATACAAATCACAACATGTAAATAGGAAAATGTTTGCGATATTTTGTCACTTAGTTGGATTAGTATGCTAGCTGCAACCATTTACATCCAGTCTTTGTGCTAAGCTAGGCTAGCAGTGGGTGCGTCAAACAGACTTATAGCACGCACGGAGATGAAAAAGGTATGTATGGACTTATCTAACTCTGGGGGATAAGGTGAATAGGCTAAAGTCCCAAAAAGTCGGAGTGTTCCTTTAAATTTAGATTTCTTTAAATTATTTATTTTAAATAGATATATATTTGTACTTAGTTCACTGGGTTATCCAATATATGCATTAGCATTATTTGAAATAAATAAAGCTACGAATTTAAATTTTCTCGATTATCCAAAAAGGCCTAAGCATAAATAACTAACAAACTATACAAACCAATAAAGAAGCTTTCTCATTTATTTGCCAGCAAAATGAAGTATGTTGTGACACTGATAGTGTGAATCTACTATGCATCCACCCCTAATGCCTTATGTAATGCACACCCTACTGTAAAGTGCTACTGACTTTCAGAATTTAGATCTAATGTTTCCTCACAGGTAATGCACATCTATGCTGTTAATTTGCGAGTCGGTCAGATAATTAGAATTGGCACCACAATATTCTATCCCTTTGTCTACCGCACTCTCATTTTAAAAAAAAGAAAAAGAAAATGAGTTGTTCCAGGGCAGAAGTAGACTACTCAATTGTCCGCTGTGAAGAGATACACATAATGGTCATTATATGAGGCACAGCGAGAGCACACACACACACAGCAATGGGAGCAGGTGCTGGGCGGATGACGCAATCCCAGCAGCAACACACATACACACACACACACACACTTCCACACAATATGACCTCATGCTCAGACAATAGCGCGAGTGGTACAATTACTGTAAGAGTCCAGCGGGGCCCCTGCACCTGGTCCCAGAGAGGCCCCGCGGCGTGGGCTCCGTTACCTCGGGACAGATGGCAACAACGGGCGGATTTACACAGTTATCGACTGCAGTCCAGCGCTTCAAGAGCATCTGCGCCCGAACATCACTGAAGGATCAGAGCGTTTGTGGAAGAATTAGCATTTTAACCGCAGTGGAGAACCTGCAAAGAGCTTCCTGAGTGCTGATCTCTGATTCCATATCTGCTTTCTTATTCTCATTTCTCTCTCTCTCTCTCTCTCTCTGTCGACCTGACAGCCTGGATTACTATCCCCTCCCTTTATTTTCCTCCACTAAAGAGCTTTTGTCTTGTGTGTGTGTGTGTGTGTGCACTCATTCAAGCACAACCCAACAAGTGACAGGGCACTTTTCATGTGTTTGCCATGGGTACATTAACACACACAAGCTTTGCCTTACTTGAAACCTCATAAATGACTGATCTGGAACGTTCTACATAAGCTGCGTTCTTCACACAAGCTGCATGAGAGACCCGAATGTTCATTCAAATAGAGTTAAGCATGTTGTTCAGCTAAAAATACAGTATTCTAATTGAGATACTGTATACAACTGACAAATATTGACTAGAATAGTCTATTTTTTTTAATAATTACTTTTCTGTACTAAATTAAATAAATGTAATGTGTTACTATGTTACAAACACTTAAGATTTAATTAATAAGATTAATACGATTTTTTTAAAGAGAAATTTATACTTTCATTTAGCAAGTTTTTTTGTTGTTTTGGTATTATTATTATTACTATTATTTATATATACATATTTATTTTTTGGTGGTTGTGTTTTACTTTGTGGTTTTAATTATTGTTCTGTTGTGTATCTATGTTGATTGTTTGAGACAAATAATAAAGAAATAAAGAAAGTAAGAAAGAAAGAAAGAAAGAAAGAAAGAAAGAAAGAAAGAAAGAAGTATGCATTTAATTGGTAAAAATAATGTCTAATAAATTTATATTACGGATAAATTATGTTCTTTTGAACTTCAAAGAATCATTATAAAATCCTGAAATAAAAATGTATCTGTTCCCACAAATAAAATACACCCTTTTCAACATTGATAATAATAATAAATGTTTCTTGAGCAGCAAATCAGCACATTAGAATGATTTCGGAAGGGTCATGTGACACTGAACACTGGAGTAATGATGCTGAAAATACAGCTTTGCATCAATTGAATAAATGATATTTTGAAATACACTGAAATAGAAAACAGTTATCAAAAAATTACCATCTTACTGTATAATTGATCAAATAAATGGAGCCATGGAGATCAAAAGGTTTTTTTTTTTTAATTTTAAAAGCTTTCGAACAGTAATGTTTACATTTATTTATTTACAGTTTAAATAGACAAATATAAATGGCCATATTTTTGTCGAAACCATTATTTTTTTTTTCAAGATTCTTTCTTGAATAGAAAGTTCAAAAGAACAGCATTTATTTAAAAGAGAAATTGTGTGTACCGTTATAAATGTCTTTAATTTACTGTCACCTTTGATCAATTGAATGTGTCCTTGCTGAATAAAAGTATTAATTTATATATATATACACTTCCCGTCAAGCATCCAGCCGTCTCTATCATATAATAAACACCATTTAACAGTTTTTTTTCTCTCAAGGTTATTCAATCGGTTACGAATGTGATAGAATTTGATGAATGTTACATTATAAATGACAAAGCCGGTGAATGGAAATGTAGTGAGACGGAAGGTTTTAACGAGCGAGCGTCCGCCGCTGTCCACGGCAGGGTGGAGTGTGTGTTTGATAGCAGCACTAACACTGAATGACACTAACTGTGTGTCAGAATCGCACAAGGGTCCAGTGCAACTCATTAGTCTGTTTCTTTGTCCATCTTACACAATTAGATTATGTTGACCTGCATGCGTCTCGCTCATGGCCGGTGCTGATTAGTGCGTGTGTGTGAGTGTCTCTCATGGCAGGGGCGGGCAGACGCTTGGCAGGCAGATCGAGGGCGGATTCTAGGCCCTGGCATATGTGTCTAATGGTGTCTAATGGGCCCTAGGCACAGTAGGGAACAAACACACACACACACGCACGCACGCACACTGAAGTGGTGTTGTCAAAGCTTGACATCTGCCCACACACGCGCATTCAGACGCATGCATGCATGCAGGCTGTCAGGTGGAGTGTGTAGGTTCTCTGAGATGTGGCAGCGAGCGGGTGAGTTTTCACACTAATGGTGCAGCGCCCTGCGTTTGGCGCCTTTTCAACTCTGCGGCTCTCTGAGAAAGAGAGAGACAAAGACAGGTGAAAGATCGACAACAAAAAAGATGAGGAAACGCTATCCGGACCAACTTTATAAGACTCCTGTCAGTTATAATTCCTATTCACCCTGCTTCATTTCCTGACGTATCAGTCACCCTGAAACGGATCCATTTAATGCCTTTAGCAGGCGGACACATGTGCAACCGCAAAACCACATATCAATAACCATCTCGAATGCAATGTTTCCACATTACAAGTAACATCCAAGTCAAGTCACCTTTATTTATGTATTCAAAATAGATGGTGAATTCAGTTAACAATCATTATTTACTCGCCCTCATGTCGATGCAAATCTGTATGTTATGAGGAGCACAAAATGAGATGTTAAGAAGAATGTACAGGGTGTTATTTTCAATACAGTGAAAGTAAATGGGGACTAGGGCTGTCAAGCTCTCTCTCTCAATATATATATATATATATATATATATATATATATATATATGAAAATCTTTCTCGCTGTATAGATTTAATTATGGCATGTCAAGATGTAAGTCAACCCAGGTTTGACATCAGTGATAATGGGTTAAGAGATGCGAGAACCTACATAATATACATTCAGATTCATCATATTCATCAAGATGTGCCAGTTTTGACAGATGTGCCAGGTCTTTCTACATTTCTACACAGTGAAAACTGAATATATGTTCAAAGTTTTAGAGAAATACAATACTGTTCAATCTTTTGGGGTCAGTAAGATTTGTATCGAAATAAAAGAGTACTATTGTAATTTATATTTGAATATATTTTAAAATGTAATTTATTCCTGTGATGTAAAGCTGAATTTTCAGCATATTACTTCGGTCTTCAGTGTCACATGACCCTTCAGAAATCATTCTAATATGCTGATTTGCTGCTCTCAAGAAACATTTGTAATTATTATCAATGTTGGAAAATGGTTGTGCTGCTTAAAGGAGAACTCCGGCGCAAAATGAACATTTGGTCTAATAAAGCATTGGTACCTAGTCAACATAGGATTATATTCTTTGAAGAATAGAAAGTTAAAAGCATAAGTTAACAGCTTTTATTTATTTTTTTTACAATATACAGTGAGCAAAATAAGTATTTGAACACCCTGCTTTTTTGCAAGTTCTCCCACTAAGAAATCATGGAGGGGGTCTGAAATGGTCAGCATAGGTGCATATCCACTGTAAGAGACATAATCTAAATTTTTTAACTATTTGTGATTTTTTAACTATTTGTGTGATACAGCTGCAAATAAGTATTTGAACACCTGTCTATCAGCTAGAATTCTGACCCTCAAAGACCTGTTAGTCTGCCTTTAAAATTTCCACCTCCACTCCATTTATTATCCTAAATAAGATGCACCTGTTTGAGTTTGTTAACTGCATAAAGACACCCGTCCACCCCATTCGATTAGGGTTAGGTTAGGGTTAGGGTTAGTAGTAAGAATCCAACTACTAACATGGCCAAGACCAAAGAGCTGTCCAAAGAGATAAGAGACAAAATTGTACACCTCCACAAGGGCTCTCAATGATCCTAAGAAGGGTGAGTAATCAGACCAGAACTACACAGGAGGAACTGGTCAATGACCTGAAAAGAGCTGGGACCACCACTTCAAAGGTTACTATTGGTAATACAAGACGTCATGGTTTGATAGCATGCATGGCACGGAAGGTTAAACCAGCACATGTAAAGGCCCATCTTAAGTTTGCCATTTGGATGATCCAGAGGAGTCAAGGGAGAAAGTCATGTGGTCAGATGAGACCAAAATAGAACTTTTCGGTCATATTTCCACTAACCGTGTTTGGAGGAAGAAGAATGATGAGTACCATCCCAAGAACACCATCCCTACTGTGAAGCATGGGGGTGGGAGCATCATGCTTTGGGGGTGTTTTTTCTGCACATGGGACAGGGCGACTGCACTGTATTAAGCAAAGGATGACCGGGGCCATGTATTGTGAGATTTTGGGGAACAACCTCCTTCCCTCAGGTAGAGCATTGAAGATGGGTCAAGGCTGGGTCTTCCAACATGACAATGACCCGAAGCACACAGCCAGGATAACTAAGGAGTGGCTCTGTAAGAAGCATATCAAGGTTCTGGGGTGGCCTAGCCAGTCTCCAGACCTAAACCCAATAGAGAATCTTTGGAGGGAGCTCGAACTCCATGTTTCTCAGCGACAGCCCAGATACCTGACTGATCTAGAGAAGATCTGTGTGGAGGAGTGGGCCAACATCCCTCCTGCAGTGTGGCCTACTGTACCAAATATTAAATTGATTTTCTCAGGTGTTCAAATACTTATTTGCAGCTGTATCATACAAATAAATAGTTAAAAAAAATCATACATTGTGATTTCTGGATTTTTTTATTTTATTTTAAGATTACGTCTTTTACAGCGGACATGCACCTACGATGACAATTTCAGCCCCCCTCCATGACTTCTAAGTGGGAGAACTTGCAACATAGCAGGGTGTTGAAATGCTAATTTTCCTCACTGTAAGTCTTCAATGTTACTTCTGATTAATTTAATATTTGTTCAAATATTAAATGGCCCCTGTGCTTTTTGTCAAACGAAAAAAAGAAACAGTGACCCTCCTGCTGAAGATCATATTTTGTGTTTCACAGAAGAACACAAGTCATATGGGACATGAAGCAGCATGAGGGTGAGTAAATGATGACAGATTTTACATTAATGGGTGAACCATTGCTATAAACCCTTTAGGCCTCTCAAAACAACACAGATTTGTAGAAGTCCTGCAGTTAAAATAAGCATCTTAAGACCCATAAAAGGTCCACAGAAAGGAAAACAGCTGCAGGACACACACACACGCACAATTTCTGTTTATGGGGACTTTGCATAGACATAACAATTTTGATACTGTACAAACTGTATATTCTATACCCTAACCCTAACCCATCTCCTACCACTAAACACAACCCTCACAGAAAACCTTCTGAATTTAGAATTTGAATTTTCAAAAAACAAAACTAAAATCCCTTGATTTATTAGCTGTTTTTCTCATGGGGACCAAACAATTTCCCCACCGTGTCAAACATTTCTGGTATTACCATCCTTGTGGGGACATTTTGTAGAGAGGTAGAGAGAGAAAGAGAGAGAGAGAGAGAGGGAGACAAAATGGGTTGCAGTGCTTTGCTTTGTAACATCTTAGTCTTTTCTCTTCACACAAAGGCCACATTTAGAAGAATTGAAAATGCATCAAGCCCCAAAATCTAGAAAGGCGAGGTTTGAATTAAACATGGAATTGAATTACCCTCCTCCAGCAAGGCAAACACAATCTGCAAGTACCAATACTGGCGTCCAATTTGAGTCGTGTGTGTGTGTATGTGACACTGTACTCAAACGCTATAAGCACAAGAATCCTCATGTGAAGGACACTATTAACTGTTCTTCTCCTAGTAGAGATACAGTACATTATTCATGACTTTTTTCTCGAGGAAATCAAAGAGTAAAACGTCTCCCTATCAGAATAAAGGAAAGTTAATTCGACACTCGCATAGTTCTTGTGAGTACCAAACAGCATAAGCATTGAGTACCAAATCAAAATGTATTGTATTATCATAAAATTTAATATTACCTTGAAAAAATTAATAAATTATAAATAAATATTTAAAAAATATATATTAATTAAACAAATAAACACAATATTTTTATTATTACTAATTATTAAGTACAAAAAATAAATAAAACAAATAAATGAATGTACAAAATAAACAAATAATTAACACACAAATTACTAAATGAATGAATGAATTATGCATTAACCTACTTGTTAATCAAACACATAAATTAATAATATTTTTTGAAGTCTAAATTGTAATAAGAAAGAGATTGTGAAGTGATCCAACATGATACCTTCAGTTTCTTGAGCCAATTAAGCAGCTAAGCAATATCTGACCACAAAATGCCAAGATTGACTAATTAGAATCAAGAAATCCAGACATGCATAATTAACAGTATTACAAAATCAGGATTGACAAAATAAGGCCTTAATCTCAACCTAAATTCATCAACTGTCAGATGGTATGTACGATTGACTGGAACAGTAATGGTTTAAGCCACAGTTTAGTTCACATTATTCAAACTAAATCATTTAAATACTGTGGTACACCAGCACACTCGCTTACACTGGATTGTGGGTGGTTTGTGAATGAGATGAAGGTTTTTGTCACTTGAAAAAGTGGCGCAACTGTTTTGTGAAGTACCAGACGACCTTATATGCCCTTTGTGTGTGTGTATCATGTCAGGTTTATCTCGACCCATCATTCTGGCTGACAGTAGCGCCATATGGCCACAGAACCCGTCCCGCTCACACAGCCCTGGCGTGGAGAGAGCACATCCAGCCAGCCGTCGGGTTAAAGACGGCACACGTGGCGTCTACAGCCTTTGATCCTCTTTCACGCCGATCTCCCAACAAACACACACACACAGCATTAGGAATGCTCAACTAACTCACAATGAACTCCCACGTGAGGAGCAATCTTCTAAAAATACACATTAACACCATCACACAACCGAATGCCTCCACTCCATTGATTTAAAAGATCAGCGATGACTTACAGTGTTAAAGGGTTAGTTCACCCAAAAATGAAAATTAAGTCATTAATTACTCACCCCCATGCTGTACCAACCCCGTAAGACCTTCGTTCGTCTTCGGAACACAAATGAAGATATTTTTGATTAAATTTGAGAGCTGTATAACTACCACATTGGCTCCTAAGGGACTGCCTCTTGACGGCCCAGAAAGTCAATGAAGAAAATGTTTAAATATCCCAAGTGACTACCGTGGCTCAACTATATGTTTATCAAGCGACGCGAATACTTTTTGTGCGAAAAAACAAACAAAAATAACGAGTTTATTCGACTATTTCTTTTCTTCCTTAGATTTCCACGACGCATGCGCGAGAATTGCTATCTGCTCACACTACTTCAGATCGCAATTCTCGCGCAATTCTCGTTTCTGGCCTATAAGGAAGAAAAGAAATAGTCGAATATACTCGTTATTTTTGTTTGTTTTTTCGCACAAAAAGTATTCTCGTCGCTTGATAAACATATAGTTACATTCATTTTCTTCATTGACTTTCTGGGCCGTCAAGAGGCAGTCCCTTAGGAGCCAATGTGGTAGTTATACAGCTCTCAAATTTAATCAAAAATATCTTCATTTGTGTTCCGAAGACGAACGAAGGTCTTACGGGGTTGGTACAGCATGGGGGTGAGTAATTAATGACTTAATTTTCATTTTTGGGTGAACTAACCCTTTAAGAATAACACTTGATTCAGTGATACAACTTTTTTGACAACATTGACAATATTAGGCCTACAGTCCACCACACAACAACATTTTTTATCCATCCATCTACCTGTCCACCAAAACAGAGTCATTGTAAAGTCAACTCTAAAAGTTTCACTGTCAGGACATTCCTCCAATACTACGCCGTGTACGTGTCTCTTCCTCATGTCTGTAACGCTCTGATCAATCCAGCGAGCTCTCTGGGTTTACTCACACATACACACACGACTCATTCGCTGACAGCTCCACACTCTCAAGGAACACATGCTTTTGCCTGATCAGCAATACTAGCATCTGACAGCAGATCAATATGAATGGATCTAATAGATTGGCATGCATGTACAGTTTTCCAGCCAGACATAATCACATATTATCAGGCATCTGTATAGACAGGTCTGTATAGTCTGGCACTGGGTTCAGTATCTTTGAGGTGTATGTCCAGTAAACTAACACTGTGTCCAGAGGAGAGTATTGACTGATGGTGAGACAACTGAACACACACGTCAAAGCAGTTTCGTGTCATTTGCTCATTCATACACTAATGTTAAAAGTTAAAAATATGGTACAGGTTTTTCCTTCTTGAAAGAAATCAATACTTTTTATTTCTCGCAAATAAATATTGTTCTTTTGAACTTTCTATTCAATGAATACTGAAAAAAGTGTTTGTTACAAAGGAATAAATGATTATTGGTAAATGGTAATATTTCACAATGATAATTAATGTGCAGGTGGACACACACATTCATCAATTAATTCCTCACTCACTCAAACCCCCCCACCTCCCTATTTCCTTCATTAACTCACTAGTTCATCTATTAATTGTTTCCTGCATTTACTTTTTTTGATCATCTCAACCATTTAATCACTTATTTTTCCATTTCTGAAGTTATTTATTACTCGGTTAATGTTTGTTCATTAATTTACACTGATTAATTAACATATTTAGTCAATACACATACATTTATTAGTTCATTCACTTGTCCATTCATCTACTCTCATTCATGTATTCATAGTTTAATTGCGGCAATTATTTGTTAACTAATTTGTTCATTCATTCATTCATTCATTCATTCATTCATTCATTCATTCATTCATTCATTCATTCACTCATTCAATTCTTAGTTTAAGAGGTTGACAGATATTGGATTGTCAGAAAAAGATACCATTTTTGACAGACCAGTTTTTAAAATTTTTAAAATACACACTTATTTGCTATATACATACCGAAAGTGTTTTTTTCTTAGTGGGACAGAGCAATCCAAACATAAAAGCTACAAGAATCCAAAACATATGACATCATAGTGCAAAGATTCATAATTCGGTCACACATTCAATCATATGTTTGTTCATTCATTCATACAGTCATTCATTCATTCATTCACCTCCCAGTGGCTGAAGACTAGTTGTGGGCTGGCCAGACCGCTGGTCCTCTTCCTGATCTCGTCAGCGAATCCGAAGCTCTCGGCAACAGGAAGTACAGCTTTAATGATGAACATGTCCGTCCCTTCCTTCATTTCCTCTTGTAGGACTCGTCCTTCCCGCTTGGACAAAACAGCATACACACGACCTATAACAAACGATGATAACGATGAAATGATATCTAGTACAATCATTAATAAATAATAATAAAAATTATAATAAAAAAGCACAGACATTTTTACATAAGGATTTAGACATGACCCGGAAACACACATGTACACAAAATCCATCATCACGAGGCAGTAAAACACACACGCAATCAGTTTGTTCAAATTCATCTGTGGCGGACATCCTTATCCTTTAACTAACACAAACAGCAGCTGATCTACACACACACACACACACACACACATGAGAATACATGGAAGTGACGGGGGGAGAAACTCTGTGCCTGTGTATCTATCAGTTCGGCCCCAGAGACCATCGACCTGTTAACACTGTAGACGAGCATGAAGCTCTCGCAATAATACTCGATGACAGACATCTATAGAAGGTCATGACCTCTGCACATCTGGGCCATGAACACTCATCTCTATGTTACTATGTTGTATAAAACGGTTTGCTGTGTGTGTGTGTGTTCACTACTTACTGCTCCTAATGTGTGTGCACTAACTTAAATGCAAAGTAAAAATTCCAAGTATGGGTTACCACACTTGGCCTTCGTGTCATGTCACTTTGTCAAACTGTTATTGACACAGTTAAAGGGGACATATAATGGAAAACAGGATTTTCTTTGCTTTTAAAAGCGACTGATGCACTGTAGACATACTCACAACATTCACAACACAAAGCTCACATAGACCAATGGGACTATTTAGTGAAACTAAGCAGAAAAAAAACGTCTCAGTTAGAAATCTATGAGCACATTAGCATATGGCCATCTACAGTGAACCATCAACGCCTCAGTATTCATCTTGGCTGCGATGGTGAACTTTACCAGTGTGTTGAGGTCATTTATATATAGACATCCTACAGAATCACGGGCATAAACAGCCTGTTTAATTGTAATGACAGTGATTTTGTTTAATGGAGGTCACAGATCAGCTGTATTGATGGTTATTGAGACCATTTCTACTGCTGGATGGCATAATCTTATTAGTGGACAGCACAACTGACCATATATGGGCTGTAGGATGCACATTCAGAGAAAATCTAATTTTGCGAAGAACCTCGACTCTAAAAATTAACAGTTTTATTGTATAAATAAAACATGAAAACTTTAGGAGAGAACTCAATTTTGGTATTTTTTAATTTCAAGTTTAATTCAGTGCATACCTTTATATATTTATAATTACGTTATATTCATATAAATGAATTATTTATATTCGTATATATACTTTATATATGCAGATACACCCCTTAGAGCCTCATTCATGAAACAGAAGCAAACAAAAAAAAAAAAAAATTCATGTAAATCGTTCGCAAAGCTGTTCTGACATTTTCGAAGAAGTGAAAATTCATGAAAGTGAACGTATTTTCGAAATATTAGTTGGTATGAAAAAAATTAAACCTGCTCTGAACCACCTGTAAAAGTTTTTTTTTTGTGTGTGTTCTTTTACGCAAACATAAGACTGCACCTTCGTAACACTAAAATAATATTTTACAAATTTGTCTCTGCCCATATAGGTAATCATTTAAACTAATGAGGTTAAACCTGTTTGGCTTGCAGTCCAGAGTCGAGGGGCTCGAGCAAGCGACTTCAAGCTCTGATTTACCACCAGGCCCAGAGACTACTAGAGCTAATATATTATTACCCATCATTTTAATTTTTATGATAATAAGACTTTTAGTAGCTTTTGTTTTCATGCACATTTTTTCAAGTTTTAATCATGAACTTAAAGGATGAGTATATAGGCTAAATTGTATATATAAACACACACATATGGAATTGAATTATATAATTATAAATTGAATTTAATTTAATTATATTGAATTATACATATATAAACACACAATGTGTATGTGTAAGACGTTTATCACATCTAGAAACATCTGTAATACATACACCTGGATATCAACAGTGTGACTAGTTATCTGGATATGGAAAACATCCTGCAAGTGCTCCCAAATACTTTTGTTCTCATCGCAGTTATGGAAACGAAATGTCTGCGCTTCATTTACAGATTTCAAACCCTTTTCATGGGCAAACAAAACGGTCAGGAAGGAAATTTGCACCATTTGTTAAAATATTTACGTATTTTCTCCCCTTTGGCTCAGGCCAACTGATTTTCTCAGAGGTTTTGGTTCTCATGGGGCAGGATTCCCTTACTTCTTCAACTGGGTTCATTTCAAACAGGCATGTTGGTCAGACAATTTAGCTTTTGTTCTGAAACCTGGTGCTATGATGACATCACACCGGTACATGGCTGTTTCACATCAGCTTTCAATCAAGGACCTGGGAGAACTATTTCCTCTCTGCACGGTATATGGCCCCTTTTCTCCATGTCAAGAGACTGTGGATCTATTTAAGATACAGGTTGATTGGCATGTGCTTTACTGTTTAAAAATGTTTAAAGCAACGGTTCAGCCAAAAATGAAAATTCTGTCATCCTTTTCTCACCTTCTTGTAGTTTTAAACCGGTATGACTGACTTTCTTGTATTGAACACAAAAAGAGTATTTTTGAAAAAAATATTTGCCATAGTCTTAAGTTTAATAAAAGTGAATGACAAGTGGGACTGTCAAACTTCAAAAAAGATGCAAAAGCACCATAAATATCTCATGACCCATATGTTCCAAATCATATGATAGTTTCATGTGGGGAATAGACCGACATGTAGGTCATTATTCACTGATCTGGGTTTCCACCAATTTTGAACAACACAATGGTGAGAAAATAATGACTAATTTCCATTTTTTGGGGTGAACTATCCCTTTACGTAGCCTTTTTCAGTTTTACTATTTATCTTATGCAGTGTTGCTTCTCAACAACAACTATCTTGTTTGAGGGATTTTTGAACATTTTAACTGGAAACGGTGTTATTATTGCTGACTAACACTAAGAAAAAACTAACATTATTATTACAGCTATTAAAATTTGTTTTCAAAAACTGAAATAAAGAACCAAAATTTTACACTCCTGCTTGTTATTGTGCACGAAACATCACGCCAATAAATCATCAGAAATATTGCTGACCAGTGCGCGTCTCAAGCGCACTCTTTACTCTTTTCCTATTGCCTGTTAGTTGTCCATGGATTTGCCTTTATTTGGCGAAAATGGAAAGGTCTTTAGACATGGAAAATCGATTTTTACAATCAAATTAATGAACACTTAAGTCTCAAAAATCGATCTTCACTTTGTACCATTGGTGAAAAGTGAAACCGCCAAAGTCCTAATATGGCGCTGACATCTTGCATTGATTTGGGACCTGATTCTGCGCAGTAGTGACCGTGAAGTCGAGCTGTGATATCAAGGTCCTGCCCACACTTCCACAGAAACGGTTAGTAGCTACAGTTAACTGCAGAGAAACTCATTGTGTCAGTATAAAATTAACAGTTATGGAAATGTAGAAATTAAAGCTGAAGCTCCATTCTCCTCCTGAAAATCCCCCAAAAAGTCAGTTGGTGTCTCAGTGACTACTTCGTTTAGAGAAGCTGTCAATCATGATGTCACATTCCCGTTTTTTAGCCTCAGATAACCAAGACCAAACTTATTTTAAAAAACGAACACTTAAACTTACATCAGCGTGATAAAAACTACCTAAAATAACTGAAAACATCTTTGGAAAAATTTTTTTGGAAGTGTAATTAATTGTTTAGTTTCCATCGCGTCCCATTAGACTAAACGGGGAGGGCGGGGTTTATGACCTATACTGGGACCAACCACCTGGGGGCGATCAAGACGCTTTGGCTTCACTTTTCAGGACTTGTGCAGCATGCTTGGTTCGCACTCATGCACACGTAACATACTAGAGACTGAACATGATTCAAGGTCCCAATATACTCAAGGTGGAATTCTTTTTGTTTGTTTCTTCACAGAAGTAAAAAAAAAAATAAAAAAACATTTGAAAAAACCTTTGCAGAGATACACCGACAACGAATGCTTCCCATGCTGCTGAGGGCTACATTGAGATTAGAATATGTAAATATGTGCTGGGTGCTTTCCTCTCAGTAACAAAAACACAACAAAAATGTAATAAACGCTTACCCAGGACCTCGGCAGTGGCCATGATTTCGCAGGTGTACATCGCAGCCATCAGCCGCTGAGGTTTAGCTTGGAAAGCGTATCTGCAGGTCTCTTTCATGGCAGCGATGAGCTGTCCTGAGAACGGCCCATAACAGTCCAGTGAACCACCAGCAGTTTCCGCTCTGCTCCTGCTTCGATTAGTGCTTGTGGATGAGACGTGAACGTCAGAATATTCACCTATTTGGCTCTGCAGGTGGGACTCCTCTTCTATTGAGTCTTTCTGAGTAAGAGGTGTGGAAATCTTCATGTCCCAGGACTCTACAGAGAAGCAAACCCCCATTAAAGGTTCTTCACACATGGGACCAGAGAGTGTGGCCAACTGGAAGCCACTAACAATGCTGTTGTCAAAGTCTCTAAATGCGTTGGTCTCGGGCTTTTCAATTTCCTTCTCTCGTTCCAGACACTGCCACACTGAGGGTCTCCGGTACCCCTCGATTCTGTTGAGGAGAATATTTGGCCCACAACGGCGAGGACCAAATGCCCAGATATGCTCCACGGCACCCCTCCATTTGTGGCCTTGCAGGGTGCTCTCCAACTTCACCTTGAAGTCCTGGATGTTCTCCAGAATTTTCTGGTTGATTTCCAGAGTCTTGCCCTCCCAGGCGAACAGGCTGAACTGCTCTATTGTGCGGATGAGCTCCACATTGTCCTCCAGAAGGCGGGTGACTTCCTCAGGAAGAGGGATAGCCCGCACCCTGACCGTGGCCATCTTGTTTGAGGTGGTGAACGTGACTAGACCGGTGGAATCCACCTGGACCCCTTCGTGATACTTTGTTTGTTCGTCCTTTACCTGGTGAATCACAGCGACTTTCTGCTGCTTCCCCAAGTCCTCGTTCACCATGTCCACTTTGGGAGGCCGGATCACCGTTTCGCGAAATGGAATGATTGGTTCGGAAGCACTGATTTCAATTTTAGCAAACCTAGAGAAACAAGAACAAATCTAAATATCAATAATAATAAAACACACTAAAACATGTAGGGTCAAGAAACAAACAAAAAAAAACAGGTATATTTGCACTGAAAAACAAAAATAAAGAAAGAAATATTAGATTTGTGCATTGGGCCTTACTGTGAGAATGCAATCTAAATGGACTTGCAGCAGTCTTGTATGAAATTAATATTTCAAACTACAATAGTAAAGCTGCAGTCCATAGATTTTCCTCGTCATTGCCATCTCTGTTCGAAATCTGCAATTCACCTTTGGCTAAGCCACGCCCTATAATGTAGATTGACCAATCACAGCGCAGCCAAGAACGAGCCCCCACAGAGGTCCGACACTTTTTCACAGCGCTCCATTGACTTTCAACACAGGCGTCTCATATTTTTGGTCTCGGCAGGCTACTACCGTCGTAGTTTAATCCAAAATGTGGTTAAACGTTGTGCCTCGGGCATTTGTAACACAGATACGCGTTTCCCAGAGAGGTTGGAGGGGGGTGTCCGTTTTTTCCCTTCCCAAAACCGACAAGTGTCGTCTTTGGATTAAACTGTGGATGTCCTCAGTCAGCTAAACCCCTCAAAGATCAACAACCACATCTTTTTTTACTCCTAACCATACTGTGAGTGTGAAGTTATACTAGTTAGACCGTTTTATAATGTTTTAGGGTTATGATTTCGGTTCTCATACTGGTTGTTGATTCGCTAGCACACGCTGCTAATAAATACAACGTTATACTCGTGTAGTCCGTTTGCTTTTGTAATAACGATTATAGAAGTGAATAGAGACCTACCCAGCTTTGCATGAACAGTGTTGCTCCCTGATATTGTCAGTCCCAGCCTCCGTCTCGATTAGGATCTGCAGTGGTTCATTTTTTGACTGTGACCGGTAACGTTATGCTTTTGCCTCTATTTTGGATGCCTTGTTGTCTCTTGCGTTTCACCTGTAAGTCTTGAATATAGCCTTCGAACGCATATTGCAGCCCCTTTTGCCTACTTCTATCGGACACTTTATTTGCTACTTTATAAAAGTTTGATAACATTTCAGCAGGAAGAGCTGTTACAGCATAAGCCATGCAGAGCGCAGATGAAGTTTGACGGATGTAGCAACAGTAACTAAGGGGGGCGGGGCTTAGCCAAAGGTGAATTGCAGTTTTTTGCGGAATTATCAACTTTACGTAGGTTGTGCCTTGGCAATGTTTTGAGAAGAATGTGCAGCTGTCAGTCACCGCGCTGGTGTGGATACTGGCATTCAGAATCACAGATTATTATTTTTGGAAGTATGACCAACCTAAGAATTTTCAATGGAAAATGTCATCTGAACAAGTAAGTAATATCCACTTTTGTTCTGACCAACTAAGGGAAAAAAGCATTCCAGTAAATCGCGCTGATTAACTATAATGATCGCTTATCGTATCACATCAAACTGTGCAAATTATACTTTGTTCTCAAATTGTTAATGTTAACAACATCAGCGTTGCGTGACTACATGTAATGACCTTCCGATGTGTATCCTTGTTTTCGCATGGGTCGCACGGTTGCAGTCTCTTTTTTCCTGTAGCCACTCCGAAGTCCGAATGAAGTCTTTTGCATTTTACAGTGGGTGAATCTCTAGTTGTTACTGGTGATTGTAGTTTAAACCTTTCTGGATCCGCCATCAAATTGATAAGTGCAATTATATCAAGTGTAATTTTTGCTCAAATTTATTTTGGATAATTTTTAACCCAAAAAAGAAGTGCATTCCAAAAACGGAATGCAGCTTATAACAAGAAAACGGCTTAATTTACTTTTGTTCTTTATTGTTGTTTGCTTTCTTATAATAATTACTTGAATCATATGAATTATATATTTAATATGAGGAAGTGTATATATATATATATATATATATATATATATATATTAGGGCTGTGCAAAAATTAATTGCGATTAATCGCATCCAAAATAAAAGTCTGTGTTTACATAACATATTTGTGTGTGCTGTATATAATTATTTTGTATATATAAATACACACACATGCACGTATATATTTAAGAAAATGTGTTATTCATATATAAATTATTTATATTTATACAATATATATTATGTTTTTTTATAAATATATACAGAATTTAAGCGCAAATAATTCTTAAATATATACATGCATGCATAGGTATTTATATATACAAAATAATTATATTCAGCACACACAAATATATTATGTAAACACAGACTTTTATTTTGGATAAGATTAATCGCAATTAACTTTTGCACAGCCCTAATATATATATATATATATATATATATATATATATATATATATACACACACACACACAATGCATAAATTACATTCTACAATAATACTGTTAAATATATTTAATATACATATAAATATAAATATGTAAAATATATTTAACAATATATATATATATATATATATATATATATATTCTACAATAATTACTTGAATAGCATCAGAACTATATAATATATTTTTAGTTCTTTTTTTAAAGACTTTTTAAAGTCTTCAGTAGTCTTGGAATAGCTATTGAGAATCCCAATATCACAGGTATTGGTATTGACTACTTACATTTTGGTACTGTGACAACCCTAAAAAACATTTTAATCACTGCAATAGATTAGATTCAACTTTATTTTCATTGTGCAGAGCACATCTCCAGAATGCAAGAAATACAGTAACTACCCGGAGAGAAACAAAAAGGCTTATTTTTCAAACTAACTGGGAGGACATGAAGAAAAATTATTGCCGACACTCAAGACTGGCGTTCAGCCAACGGTAAGAGCCTAACACTGATTCTTCAGCACGTCGTTATGGCACAGTAAAATCTAATTTACAATAGGCCATTCATGCAGAAATTATTAAAATACACATTAATCTCTTTCTGTCTGTGTGAGGAAACAGACATAAACAGTCTGCCGGAAGATGCGAGCACACTCCTAAGTATTTCACACACATATTCAACCAGAGAGTCACAATCCAGGGTTACTCAATTTGTTTTGTCCTTATATGTAGCTAAACATACTGCTTGTTTTGATATATGATAATGGCTTAAATCTAACGAGGAACCTACACACTCCGGGTCACTGGTCAATGGAGACAGTTGGACATTTGGGTCTCAAGGGTTTGTTAAGTGGAGCAGACGGTTGACATGATTGCTGCCTTCGCTGAGACATTCAATAATCCAGTTAGATCCAGACAGCCACAGAACGGTTTGGGAAGCAGATAATCCAGTGGAAAATGTTTACCAGAAACCTCCAGAGAGCCGTGACTGGGTATCTGCAGGCACTGCTGTCTCAACACAGACAGCTCCAGGTGCGATACGTTTCACACAGTTACCATCACCTCTCACTGGATGCTGCATCAACCTCATTATTTATTGTTATTTCCTAACTAAAGTGTTTCTCAACCTGTACTGTCTAATGCACTCCCTCAGTCCCATCAGTAAGGCTTCCAAATCAGCGATGTGTTCCTGTTATCACAGACAAAACACATTTAAACTAAAACAATCAGTATTGTGGGTAAACACTTACCAGCTTCCTTTCAAACTACTTACAAAATAAGGTATATGTCGAATGACCAAACAGGAACACTGGTCTCATCGTATCCACTTGTCAGAGAAAGTGTTAACAAGTAGTATGAACTAACGCCAATATCTATGAACTTTTAAGCTAACCTTACTAGTTCACTTTGTTATTGGCATTTATTCTATTTAAATATATAAATTAGTGTTAGTGTGAAGAAGGAAAAACCTTTAGATATCAATCTGCATAAATGAGGGACATTGGGACACAAGGGACATTATGCTCATTTTTGCTTGCCCCTTCAAGTTTTTTTTCACAAAGCACATACACATCACCTGATACGGAAGTGATGCGATCAAATTTACAGAATATGGAAGTTAAGTAGCACATAACCCCTATTTAGTTTAATATTTTGAAATATTTGATGGCATATATCTGTTTCCATAAACATATTAAGCAGTACAACTGTTTTTAACATTGATAATAATAAGAAATGTTTCTTGAGCAGCAAATCATCATATTAGAATGATTTTTGAAGGATCATGTGACACTGGAGACTGGATTAATCGAGTCTTATGGATTGATTCGCACCAGGAATATATTTTTTTCTCTCAAATAAATGCAGCCTTAGGCATAACCTTCAAAAGCATACAAATATCCACTGTGTGTGTATATATATATATATATACACACACACACATACAGTATATGAAGAGTTCAGATGCAAAAGCCTCTAAATGCCATTTGAAATTTTCTTCTTTAATAATGATTTTTATCAAACTTTTATATTTAAGTTCAGTAATTTCACTTAAATAACAATTAATAGATAAATATCATTGCCATTAAAGTGAAATTACTGAACTTAAATATACAAGCTTGATAAAAATGATCATTCTAGAAGAAAATTTCAAATGGCACTTAGAGGCTTTTGCATCTGAACTCTTCATATATATATATATATATATATATATATATATATACACACAGTGGATATTTGTATGCTTTTGAAGGTTATGCCTAAGGCTGCATTTATTTTATATTTTATAAACATTATATATATATATATATATATATATATATATACACACAGTTTTGCTGTATAAGAATAAAAATTTGAGGACAGCTGTACAACAAAAACATATCATGTTTATAATGAAAAACTAGATGTTTTACCATTTACCATCATTGGCTCACCATAAATCATCATAATATTCAAATTCATTGTCTGCTGTTCCGTCACAGTACCGAATGCTTTGGTTCAAACAGTCAACAAGCCAGTCAATCAATTTTATGTGTCTCTATAATTGATTAGATAAATTTGCTGACAGTAAGTGAGTCAACAATTACTGGCTCACACAATTTATACTCTAGTTTCTATTTAGATGCACTTATTAAAGGCATATTGATACAAAGGGCATAATTAACAAGCTTTTCAATGACAAAATCACTAATAATAGGCAAAACAAGCAATACGTTTCCTTTAACTAAATCAATAATTGACATCAGTGGGCGTAAAGTCTCATTGTCTTCTGTGTTCTGGCAGTTGACCCATTTTCTGCTGAGGATGTGATGTCATCATCCCGTGACTAAGGGCATGGCATGACCTCGTTCTAAATGGCCTGAGGACAGGCGCTGCGCCAGAGGTCTGGACAAGCTATCGCTGAACTGCTTTGACACAGAGGTCTGACAGGATATTTTTAAACGCCACTCAGACTGTGGAGTAAACGCTGCAGGCGGCCTGACCTCAGACTCTCCTGACCTCATCGTTGACCCCAACAGACTCCAAACCTACAGCTCAGGGTCTGATGGGTCTTCACCCCTGTCTTTCCTTTCATACTACTGTTTCTTTCTGACCTGAGGGGGAAGAGCTAGTGACCGAATAACAGCCCATTTACCACAAAACTAAACCATCAGCAAAATGTCATGGTTTCTCCTCCAGTTGCAGAAATGACAGAGATAGTAGGAGGCAGATGTGTTGAGAGATCAGCAGCACTAATTTGTCACAAGGTTAAATGTATGTTTTTTTTTTTCAGAACTTTCAATCCAATTGATGAAATAAGCTCATGCAATTTTTATATGAACGTGCCCAGAGACGACGGAAAAACACACGGAGAGCAGCAGCTTTCGTTTCTGCTCTGATAGCCACAAGAACATGCTGAATGCTATTAGAAATCAGGAATGGTGAGAGAACATAGTGCTTGTACGTTTTTCATCTTCAAACCAAACTTGGGTCTTCAGCCGACACATTTAAATCCTGTCTGGCTAGCGCACTTCCCATAATGTTTACGCGTTAGGTCATTAGGTGGAGAGTAGACGGTATATAGTGGCTGTTTGAACACATTCGACCACATGAGCATCTATACTACAAAAGCAATCCGATCAAATGTGTTTTCGACTTCCTCTGGAAGTGGTTGAAATTGAAGCTCAAAATGTTTTAGACCCTGTTTACACCTGTATTTAGCATAGTTTACTTGTGATCCGATCAACCAAAACATCTTAGAGGATTAGTTCACTTTTAAAATCCGTTTTGCTGATAATTTACTCACCCCCATGTCATCCAAGATGCCAACATCTTTCTTTCTTTAGTCGAAAAGAAATTAAGGTTTTTGATGAAAACATTTCAGGATTTTCACCATATAATGGACTTCATTGGGTACCAAACGGTTCAAGGTCCAAATGAGAGTTTCAGTGCGTCTTCAAAGGGCTTTAAACGACACCAGCCGATGAATAAGGGTCTTATCTAGCGAAACAATCGGTCATTTAAAAAATAAATAAAAAAGTTTAAGTTTTATTAGCTCAAATGTTCACCTTGCACTGTTCTGTAATGCGCGTTCGTGATTCTCCTGTTCAAACTCGTTCATCAAAATGAACAAATCTTTTTGAGTCATTTCGTTCACTGAATGAACCAATTTTTGTGAACCAATTCACTTTTAAAAGTGAACTAATCCTTTAATAACCAGGTGTAAACGGGGTCTAACACACCAGTGCTGTCAAAACCTCGACACATGCAGTGAACCTGCATTTCACAAAACATGTAGTGGTCAAAGGATATATGATTTTGTTTTTTTATAAGTTTTTGGTATGACTGATGTGTTGCAAGCAGGACTTTTATTTAGATGGCTCGGCAGACTTTTATTTTGACAGCGTTGAAAACGCCAGCGCCCGGGCACAGTTAATTAATTTATAGTCTCGGTTTAACAGCTATGTCTAATACTTTATTAGTAGGGATGCACGATATATCGGCCACATTATCGGTATCGGCTGATATATGATCATTTTCAATGTTATCGATATCGGCCGACAAGAACATTTAGCCGATATCTAAAAGTAATGTAAAGTAAAGTAACTAAAGTAACTAAAATAATGTATTATTTCCTTGAGCTGAGGCACTTTAGATGTGAACTGTTCAGCATAATGCCTTTAAATTGCTTGAAATACAATTGAAATCACTTTAAAAAAGGAAAATCCAGTTAAAGTGCAAAATGTGCAGCGCAAGTCTGTCATATCGGCTACACAACATTGAAATAAGAACATCATAATTGTGTTTTTATCTCGGCTTTTAATGAAGAAAATCAAAAATTGTCTAAAAATTTGGATTTCGATTTATCGGCCAAAATATCGGTTATCGGCTTTCAAATATAAAGAATTATCGGTATCGGCCAAAATTGTCATATCGGTGCATCCCTATTTATTAGATAGAACTGTTAAACAAAGAAAATAAATGGTATATGAAAAAGAATACCAAAGTCCCTTTCTCATCTACCATCAGCATTCAGCAAATACTCATTTATATAATTTAAACAAGTCTTTGAAAAGCTAATTAACATTTAATTTTGCAAACCTTGCAGGCTTTTTGGAATCCTAAACAGGCCTATAAAACATGTTTTTTATATGACCTTCTATTGAAGTAGAATAAAGAAAAGAATACGAGAGCAGGTGGGACGAGCAGAGTAAAGAAAGCAGGCACAGAAAATAGGCGATTATAAATAGGAACATATCTCAATCAATGGGGAGTTTAAGTAGGTTTTTATCTCGTGCTTTAGCCGGAGCTTTTCCAAACCTTGACAAGACGGACTCCATTACAGCACAGCCAAATTACACCTGAGGGATCTCTTGCCCCATCAACCGCCAGTAACCGCGCTTGAGCTGAAAATGCTTTGGTGAAAATGTAAAAAAACAAATTGATGAGTCTTTCCTTCACAACGCCTGAAAACAGGACAAAATAACACTGCGAGAGACTTGTGCTAATTTACGGGCCCGCAGCTTGAGGCACAGCACCAGATGGGGAGTGGATAAGAGCTCATTTGTGTCTCCTTACACCATTACAACATTTTTAGCGATGAAACGCTGGTGTGATTTCACAAGCCAATCACTGCTCTAGCAGAGCCAAGTCAGGATAGTCAAATTTAATCTACATCCACAAAACATGACATATCCCTCTCTCTGGCTTCCCGCTCCTTTGTGTTAATGTGACACTTTCTCACTCGATTTGGCCCTTGTCTCTTCGCTATATCTCTCGCAGGTCCACCGTATTTTTTTTTTTTTTTTAAATTGGGGTTATTCACTGTCTCCCCTACATTTAGAAGCGTGGGTAAATGCATTTTTGTCTCAGTGCATGCATTACCTTAGTCTAATCTTGTGTGGCCTGCTTATTCAAGGCAAGGCAAGGCAAGTTTATTTATATAGCACATTTCATACACAGTGGCAATTAAAACTGCTTTACATGGAAGAAATTAAAATAATCACAAGAAATCAGAATAATTAAAACAGTTTAGAATAAATAAATCATAGTAATAAAAATAAAATACAATAAATAATTAAAACTATTTAGAATAAAAAATAAAATGAAGTACAGTAATAGTAATATTATATTCACAACGAGTACAAATAGCAATGCAGATTAAGACTAGGTGTTTTCCTAGGCAGAGATTGATTTGGTATCTGCATTGCTATTTGTACTTGTTGTGAATAATCAGGCCACACGAAGTAATTATTTTTATTTTTAATCACTTTTACTCACAACATGCTACCTGGCAACATAGAATACCATTCATTCAGCTATGCTATGCGGCGGCACTGCCAGACTAAGACAATAAATGCACTGAGACAAAAATGCATTTGCCCACCTATCTAAATGTAGGGGAAACAGTGAATAACCCCAGTTTCAAAAAAGGGTGGAGTGTTCCTTTAACTAAAACTGATTTTGTAATACTATCAATGAGATGAAGGACAGTTTCTGGAACAACAAAAATATAACAAACCACGACACGAGGCCAACACTGAATCGTAGCGGCATAGAAATCACAACAAAAGCCATTCTGGTTTGTTTTCAAGCAAAAGAGAAAAGCTTAATAATTACTAGTCACATAATGTACATTTAAAATGCACCAAGCAGTTGAATAAACAGTGCCAAGGGTTATCAAATAATAACTTGTTTCATTTGCATTTTTGGTGACAGTTTGCATTGTGCATCAAAACAAACACACTGATTTTCTTTCCTTCTTCGAACGAGTACTGGTAATGAACTCATGAAATGATTTTTGGTCTAGTTGATTTCCAGATGAGTGAGGATGCTCACAGTTTTTAGTGGGAATGAATCCAAATGAGTACGAAAAAGGTCAACTGTCCGCATCTCATTTATTTCAGCTCAACTATTTTGCTGTATGTCCAGGAACATGTAATGTATAGCACATTTTCTCATATGTAAACTCCCCATTTGAATAACTTTTAGTAGATGTATTGTGACATTTTTGACCAAGAATGTAACTTTTATGTAGCTCAATGCACATTTGTACTTATCATTTTTCATGTGACTTATATTTATAAATTATACTTATAAAGTTGGAGAAAACATCTTCAACCTTTTAATTATAAGGGTATGGTTCAAACACAACTTTAACATGATAATATACTACTCTTTGATCACTTTTGACTTGTAGACATGCTATATTGAGCTTGTTTTATTTTAAGTCTATTTAATGTGCTGATTGTCCAATAGAATCAAGAAATTATTTTGTATTTTTAATACTTATTTTCCCCCAAATCACCTGAATGTCCTAGTGCTGCATTCACAGTATCACAGCAGGAGCCAAAAAACAAACAAAACAAAAAAAAATCCAAGCAAAAACTGTGCCTTGTCTGAGGAATGAATAATTTGTCAAGTCAGTCTGTTGAGAAGAAGCCACAGAGGTGTGAATTAGTCTAAGCTCTGCAATAGTACAGGAGGCTCAATGCTCAAAGACCGACATCAAGAGATATTGATCCGCAAACCACCGCAGTGAAACAGAGATTGCGAGAGAAAGAGAAAATGATAGATGGCAGAGAGATATAGTAAGAGTAATAGTATGAGATGATTGAGAATGGGGAGTGAAAAGAAACAGAAAGAGTTTGGGTCCAACAAAATTCAGAGATGTGGTAATGTCATGACATATCACATAGTAAAATATGCAAATCAAGCATGAAATCTCATTTCATTTCATCAATTTCATTTTTCAGGTCGTGTTGTAAATGTTTCACCAGTGCACGTTATTCTAATAAAAGTGTTTGTTTTCATAATATTTTCATCCTATAAATCGATAGTGTCTTTGCAGAATATTTTGACTAAACCGTTCAATTCAAATGGATTAGTTTTACAATCTCTTTATGAACTTTAAGTGGAGGGACAGAAAACTCTCAGATAAAAAAAAGAAAAAAAAAGGTTTTATTTGGGTTCTGAAGATGAACGAAAGTCTTACGAGTTTGGAACGACATAAGGGTGAGTAATTGATTACAGAATTTTAATTTTTGGAGGAACTAACCCTTTAATTATTCAGTTTTACCCAGAAGTACAACACATAATGGACAATGAATAAAAAAGAACCCAGCCTCAAAGATGCCCAAAGAACCCAGTGTGGGCATCTATATGACAGCTATAATATTCTTTCTTGTCTTCTAATATGTAGTTTAATTTACCTGCAGACTTGGTATGATGAACGGTATGATGGTAAACACATCTTTCTGAATGCTTTTGAAAGAAGTGGCTTAAGCTCATCGAGACGACTTGATCAAAAATACAGTAAAAACTAGGGGTGTAACAGCTCTGTAAAAAAACCGAACCATACAGTTCTCAACCCACGGTTCAGTATGCAATACGGTTAATCTCAAATCTGAAGACACATCTATAATAAGGTTTGTTGAAATAAGACAACAATGTTTTTTACGCTCCACATGGGTTTGACAAGATAGCAGCTGTACAATCAACTGTTGCTCCTGTCTGTGAACATTCTTGCTCTCCAATACTATACTTTTGTAACATTATAAATGTCTTTACTGTGACATTTAATCAATTTAATGCATCCTTACTGAATTAAAGTATTAATTTCTTAAAAAAAAAAAAAAAACGGACCCAAACTGAATGGTGGTGTGTATATGCAGTATGTATGCATATATATACAGTACAGTGCAAATGTTTCAGGCATGCTGTGTATTTTCACCAAAATATAAATGGTTTTAAGCCAGTTATTTATATCTTTTGCTGTAATGTGTCAGTAGGAAACAGTAAACTGATATTTCCTACTAACACACTACAGCAAAATGCATAAATGGCTGGCTTAAAAACATTATTTTTGGTAAAAATACTAACAGGCTTAAGTACTGTTTATGTTATTGTGTATATTATGTGTATATATATGTGTGTGGTTCTTCACCTCTCTCTTAAGTCATCCAGACAGCGTTGAAGGTGTACTTCCCCGGCAGTGACCAGAACATGCTCTCCAGTCTCCTGAATCAACACTTCGGCACAAGGGTCGGCCTGGTTCAGCAGTCTCATACCCCGCACCAGCTTTGGCATCTCACCTGCAAACACACAATGTTTGAAATCTGTACTGTATAAAGCGCTATATGGTGCTCCCCCTGTGGTCTGCGTGGGTGCTAACGCCCCAGTATAGTGATGGGGACACTATACTGTCAAAGAGCACCGTCCTTCGGATGAGAAGGTAAACCGAGGTCCCGACTCTCTGTGGTCATTAAAAATCCCAGAATGTCCTTCGAAAAATAGTAGGGGTTTAACACCGGCATCCTGACCAAATTTCCCCATTGGCCCCTGTCAACCATGACCTCCTAATCATCCCCATATTTACTGATTGGCTTCATCAGTACCTAGAAAAGCGCTACATAAATGTAACGAATTAATATTATTATATAAATAAAGGAGACTTGACTTGACAAGAGGCTGTTGAAGGATGCACGTAAACTATATTGACCTCAGCCCATGTTGGTTGGTGCACAATTTTTTTATTTATTTCAGAAACATGGTATTTTAAAATATAAAGCAGCCAAAAATGTCCTGTTAAACTCTAAGCAAAAAAAAACTGTTTTGGGTTCAAATCTTCACTAACATTAGAAGCAGACCTCGGGGGGTTAGGGCAAAATAACAGAACATGTATGATATGAACCCTTTAAAGCAGCCTCTCTTTCTTCCTTCAAATAAAAATGCTGCTTGACATCAAAGCAAATTCCTTTGGAACATGTTATACTGACAGCAGTAACACTATGACTATGAGAGCTTTTTAATAAAGATGGTGAGTTTTCACCAGCGATGGCTTCTCCTGACCTGAAGGCAGCTGAAGTTACGGTTATGAAACTAAATTTTGAAACAGCCCTCTGGGACAGTGATCTCCCTCACAATGAGATCTTGTGTTTGTTTCTGTGATCAAGATCAGACAGTTCTTTGGTGTGCTAAACTGGGAAACATTTAACTTCCTCATTACAGATGTGCTTGTGACTAATGTGTCCCACATGAGCGAGTGTGATGCTTTGAGATAGCCGGGGTTTCCATGCCATCATTGACACTGCTAATGAGGATCACCTCTGAGTGAACCTGGAGAAGTCGCCATTACAGCCGCTTTTGAGGGATATTTGCACCTTAGAGACCAATTAGAGATGACAATTTAATCTGTATGCTTACGCATCTATTTCATGGTAAGTCATTGGAAGCTGCCATTGTAAGCAGTATTCACCAAAAAAATGCAATGCGTAATGCGACTCAAAATCCTTAATGCGATAAAATAAGTTTAGGGAGATACCGCAGATTAGTTAAAGCAAGAGAATTTGCGTCATTAGAGTAATTTACGTCATGATCGTAGAAGTCAGGACTTTATAACACTGAGCATCTACAACAACGCAAGCACCTGTAACCCTGGTAAGGTGGACATTTCTATTCTACAGTAACTCTATAACCCGATTTCCCTTATCTGTTTGTGATCAGATTTTAAGCCTCTAAACTCTAAAAAAAGTTTTCAGTCCAATGATCCAGTAGGCAAATAGTCATTAGTCATTCAAACAATCACTCCAAAAAAGCGCTAATATAAAGAAAACCAGGCTGATTACATGAGAGATGGGAGAGGGAATAGCGACTCGCGTAAGGTTTTCCATTAATTATTCATTCCAGGTTTTGGTGGCGTTGTTTTACAGCGTTTTGCTTATAGTATAATGAGCCACGGCCACTGGTTTCACTTTCCACAGCCAGTAAGTTTGAACTAGAGCCAGACCGATATATCGGCAGGCCGATATTATCGGCCGATATTAGGCATTTTCCAAACCATCTGTGTCGGCAGTTATAACGGCCAATAAATGAATATTTCAAAAATAAAATAAAAATAGACGAAACACGCCATTTTTGAACTATGTCATGAGTGTTGTATAGTTTGTCCACCAGAGGGCACTCTACACCGTCCCTGTTGGCAACACTCGTTGAGTTGGTCACGAGAGATACGTTGCTTGAATAACAATTAAAAGAACATCCCCATCTGTTCTCTTAACTCAAATAAGCATGACAAAATTTGTGACTATCATGTCCAGTTTTGCTGCGGTTAAATAAGCCGAGAGTGAAGCGGAATTAGCTAGTAATAGTTACGTTGTTACAGTGTAGTTGACTGACTGTCCTTTTAACTTTTGACAATGTGACTGTATTTGTGTAAAGTATTTCTTTAATAGCGCGTGACAGTTATAGCAATGAGACGTATCATCTCTCCTTGGCCTGTTATATTGAAAATGTATATTTTACAATTTGCAGTATGACGTTTTCCATTGCTAAATTATGGCTCATCTAGACTAGCTAACCACAAAGCTAGCTAATGCCACAATCATCAGTCTGTTCTGTTGTGACAACAAAAGAAACAAGTTTCTTTTTAAAATGCATTATCATATTATTTTAGTTAAAACTCATAAATAACTACAAATAACTAATGTTAGGAAAATCTGTTAATGTTTTGTTGCGCGTTTCTGAATTTTTTTTTTATATATATCGGCCGATATATCGGATTTTAAAACAAACAAATATTTGTATCGGTATTGGCCTTCAAAATCCTTTATCGGTCGGTCTCTAGTTTGAACCAGACCAATTCAGCACAGATCATTTGTGGAAATCCAATTATTATTAGTTATTATCGCCATTAAACGAGTATATTTGGTTCTCTTACGAGAGGTTCTCACGTATTGTGTAAGCTAGCTTATGCTATGGGAAAGATTAATCTTTTCTGAGATATTGAAGCCAAAAAAAAAAAAAATCCTTAATTTTGTATCCATTGTCAAACCAAAGCAGCTGCCAAACCTAGAGCGGGCTATCTAGCGAGCTCATAGGCTGCTCTGCGGCAACTGCAGCAGCCTATCGGTGAACATGGCGTGATGTCAAGCCCAATGAGAGGCGCCCACGCTCTCATGGTGTCAGAGCCCACCAGAATGGCCATGGCTTTGGTTTATATAAGCGAGGTTCAGAGGCTGCTTCCCAGATTTTGATCTCTTCAGCACCACGTCGCCATCTAAGGGGTACCTTGCGAGCTTAGGACAGCGCTGAAGGCGCTGCCGTTCTGATGTTCCCTCTAAGTGCTTATGTACACGTGCTAGCCCACCACACTGTTGCTGGCCACCTATTTTTACCACTTTCAGGGCTCCCCGGGTTTCCCTTGGGCTCATGTAGTGGATGCTTGGCGCGCACGGCGTTGACAAAGGGTTCCCGTAGCTTAAGCAAGCTTACGTAATAAGAGGAAACCTCTCGCAAGAGAACATATTGGTTACGTAACGTAACCTCGGTTCTCTCTAGAAGTGGGAACGAGTATTGCGTAACCGGCCTGCACTGGGCCGGCTGCTGCTGCACTGCATTGACAATGGATACAAAATTAAGGAAAAATTTTTGGCTTCAATATCTCAGAAAAGACGAATATTTCTTCTAGAGAGAACCGAGGTTATGTTAGGTAACTGATACGTTATGTTCAGGGTTTCCCCAGGTTTGATTGCAGCAGGACACAGCCCCCTTACCTGGACCCATCCCATATCACTACGATTCCCTGGCACGATGAGGACACCAGATCCCCCTTTTGTTATAACATTTTATTTCCCCCATTTTTGAAAATTGTATGTTTTTCAGAGGCCTGACACCACTCCCACTGTGTCTGTAGTTTGCTCCTTCCGCTACAATATATACACATACATAGACACATAAACAGCTCACTACATTATGTAACTTAATCATCCAACACACTTGAAGAAAGAAACTAAGTGTTGACAAATGACAAAATAAACGTGTTATAGAAGATAAATGGTGTATGCTTAATTTCACAATAAGTGTGTGATCTATCGAGATTATTAGCCTAAAAGGGTGCGAATTATCACAATAAAGAAATGATACACACCATTACGTTCTGTAACTTAATCATTTCACACTCTTGAAAAAAGAAACTAAGCTTACTAAATACAGTACATACCCTAAAAAAGTTTCTATTACATTCAGAACTTTCCCCAAGGCAGGGGAAAAAAATAACTGCTTGTTCATTTGTCATTGCGATGAGTCAATGCACTATTTGCTTATCAGCTGTTTTTTCTTGCATCTGAAAGTTTTCTGCAATGCTTTACCTGCTGCCTCACAATGCAAAACAGTACTCAAGGTGAATGTGTTCTGTGTTTTAAATGTGGCTGCTTTTGCTCATCAACACGTACTTGGATGTTTGGGCTCGATTGCTACTCTGACGATGGGCGTAGCTTCAAAGTTGATTGGCGTGAAGGGTGGGCAGGCAGGAGATGTGGAGATGGTGGCCGACTTGAGAATGAATTCCTCCATGCCACCAATACCTGCAGAGATACAAACAACATTAAACTAAGCTGCATAAAAAGACCAGTCAAACTGTTTTACACAGGATTTTAAACCTCGTAAAAAGAGTTGTTAAAAATGAAACATTATTTATACATCGGCTTCCTGACATAACAAAGGCCCCTGTGTGCTCACTTTAGGTGGGAGGTTGTGTGAGTACGAGTGGAAGCATGTGTTAGTGCACGTTTTGATGGAAAAAGAAACATACTTTGAAGAACTTTTGCAATAGTGCTGTGATGGAAGATCCCTAAATTGTAGTGGTGATATGGGCAACATGCCTAAAAAAAAAGTGTACTTAGTCACAAGAAGCTACTAGAAGATAAACAAAACAAGCAGTCCAGTGGTTTTTGCTTTTCACGTGTGTGGGTTCAAACTCATCTTTAAAAAACCAAACCAAACCAAATTTCAACATATCAGTATGTTAAAACTTTAAATATACATAATTTACTTTGACTTTGGTGCAGTAAAAATATAAAATCCATGAATGTTATTGTGGAAACTACATGCTGTTTTCATAATATCACTTTTTTTTTCAGACAGTCAAAACAGGGATGGAAATTAGCATCAGGCACCAGCCACATGCTGGTGATTTGGTGTTGTGGCTTGAAAACTCGCTTCACCCACCAGCCACCGTGGCGGGTAAATAAAAGTTGCATGCTGTTTCACCTGGACACTTTTAGAGGAGGCACACCTTGAGAATTTAGCCTATGGACTTAACAGCTTAAGTATTGTAGATCTTGTAGTATTAATTTTTACATGCAGTTACACATTGTCGATTAAAAAACAACAAAGTGGCAGGTAAAAAAGTCGAGTGGCTTGCTGACAAAAAATGGGATGTTTTCCATCCCTGTATATATGAAAATATATAGCTGTCTTTTTATTTTAAGTCCCTTGCATGGGCATTAACAAAATAATATATTTTAGTTTTTTAATTGAAGGTGCCAGAATGCTACTCTCTGGCTTTGTTTACATTTGGTATTAAGATGAATTTTGGTCGATCGGATCATGACGCTAAATACAGGTGTAAATGGGGTCTAAACAGTGGTGGAGGAAGTACTGAATCTCAGTACTTAAGTAAAAGTACAAAGAACCAGATAAATATTTACTTTAGTAAAAGTAGAAGTAACACAATGACAACCATACTTAAGTAAAAAGTACCTGATTTTAAATGTACTTTAAGTATTAAAAGTAAAAGTACTTGCATAACAATTGATGACTATTTTCTAATGATTAATAAAATATTTAATTCTAACTCATTCAACCTAATACTCCTAATGATGTTCAATAATGATGGAAAAAAAATTGTTGTCACCAACCACCAAACAAGCTTGCCATTTATATCAATATAAACCATGCTTATCCTTACTATATGTTAATAACTATGTTTGGCAGTAAACGCGATTAATTTATGGTATAATTCTGAACCTCTTGGCTTGCCATAATCCTAACCAAACGTATATTGCACACGGTGTGTTTTCTATGCACGTAAAAACTAATTTTCGTGTATAAATTGCACGATAAACACACTGCGTGCGAGACGCATTTAGTTGATGTATCTATGGCAACAAAACGTCACTGGTGAGACAAACGTGCAACGAACGGGCGTTCAGATTATGCTATGGCAGGGGAAAAACTGATCAGAAAATGTAATGAAAATGTAACAGAAGTTGTAGAAATGTAGTGGAGTAGAAAGTAAAATAATTGCTGCAAAATGTAACGAAGTAAAAGTAAAAAGTATGAACTATTTATTCTACTCAAGTAAAGTAAAGATACGTGAAAAATGTACTTAAGTAAAGTAACAAAGTATTTGTCCACCCAAGGGTCTAAAGCATTTGAGCTTGACCTCCTTAAACCACTTCCAGAAGGAACCGAAAACGCATTCGCCCGGACTGTTTTCGTAGTATCGTGGTTGAATATGTTCGAACAGCCACAAAAGACCGTCTACTCTCAGTCTACGGACTTATCAGAGCAGAAAAGAAAAGCTGATGCTCTCCATGTATTGTTTCCATCATTTCCTGGGCGCGTTGCTATGTAAATTGCGTGAGCTTATTATTTCATCAATTAGATTGAAAGATGTGAAACAGACTATATAGTTTTACCCACCAACAGACCCTGTTTTAGAAGAAATCAGGACAGAAGTGGTCAAAATTGGACAAAAGAGCCTCATCTTGTCTTAATAGCGGATGCCTTAATATTTTATTACCAAAAACATGGCCAAAATCATTCAAAACCACTGGTCAAGAATGAAAAAGTAAAAAATAGATAAAAAGCAACATTAGGTTTTTAAAATAAAATACAATATATATACATTTTGAGAGAAGATGAGAGTGGTAAAAACTTTTTTGGGATTGATTGGTGGGCAGTAACCTGGAGAAGATGCATTCATATAAAAACTGAATGAAGCATTTCAGTGGCTCAGCAGGAAGACCATTTCACTTGCCCCTCGAAACCCATTCAGTCGAATTACATCAGGTCCAAGAGTGTTTCCATCAGGAGAGTAGAGCCCCGACTCGAGAGGTTAGTTTGTTCAGTCAATGAACCAGCCATGAGTCAAGAGCTTCTGTCACTGGCTGAGCTTATTAAGGGCCAATTCCAGACAGACTCGCAATCGTGTTCATGAGCAAACACCTGGAGGCTGTAAAGACGGTAATAAAAATGGCTTAACGGTAATCACAGCGCAGGCTGTATGAAGTCTTAAGTCTGAGGGTCCTGGCGGGGTTGACTCGCTGGGTCGATCTCTCCCACGAGATCAGTATCTGTGCATTCAGAGCATGACATCATGGATCGACTCACAAAGGTTTATTATAGCACCACCATCGTGCAGACATAGCCAATATAGGAAAATAAACCATGTATACAATGTCAAATGTGCTAAACATTAAAGCTGCAACATTAATTTAAAATGCAAAGCGAGATATTGTAACGTCTGTCAGAGAGTTTGAAGTCTGCCCAGATGAAGAATAGGAAAGACAGCGCAGTCGATAAATTGCTCATCGGAGGAATCGTATGATTCTTTCTGTAAGTGTTTGCATATGTCTGGATCATGGCACACGTTTTTCAGGTTAGGATGTTGCACAGATGCGTCGAGGCGTGGGAAAATGAGAGCGTCTCTTTAGTTTAGAACACACAGACTAGTTTGGAACTAGTTTAGAACACAGCATCCAATCAGCTTTTGGGAAAAAAGGAGTCGTTAATTCTGATTGGTCAATTGTGACATTCTGCGGTCGAATATTCCTGTATTATGAATGTCAAACTGTATATTCGACTGTACCAAACACTTGATTTCCTACATATAATCAAATATTTCAAACAATTTTTAAACTCAAAAATTTAATTCCCATTTATTAATATATTTGACAAGTAGCAGTACAATAAGCTAACTAATGTACAATTATCAAGTTGTACCCTCAAAGTCAACCATTTCTGGGTGATATAAGATCAGACTGTCAGGGTTTAGTCTATCCCTTTCTGAATTATAAAGAACTTTCTTCCAATCTAAATATGGCGAAAAAGGTGAAGTGTGTAAATTTTAAAATATAAAATGCTATTGCAAATTGAGCCGACTATGTTTTTAAACAACTTCTTTGAACACAAACAGATAACCGCACACCACATTGAACCAATGTTGCAATGTAATTTTTTCTTGTGATGCTCAAACAAACAGAACAATATTTTGATAGTGCCACAGTTTTTGTCACACTTTTCGGCAGAATTGTCTTTTGCATGGATAGTTGTTAATCCACATTAAGCTAGTATAGGAAAATACTGGATCGTCACATTGGAATAGCAAACTATCCTAAAGTGTATAAATATATACATATAAGTGAGCCATTTCTGGGATGAATGAATGTGGCACTACAGTGTCAAAATGTTGTTGTGTTTGTCTGAGCAAACAACCAAAACCACACTGGTTCAACCAATGGTGTAAGTTTAGGGGCCAATGGTTTTAAGTTTAGGAATAATACTAAAATAATTCAAACATTCAGAAATACAAAAACAAACCTTCCTAAGGTCTATCCAAATTTCATTTGATTTCCCGAATGACAGCAGGAAGAGAGGAGGCCGAATGATTTGAAAAGAAGTTATTCTACCCCTCCTCTACCAACAGTCTTTTAACCTGCGAGTTACTCGTTCATCACTGAAAGTCAAGCCACATGCAGCGGTCAGTCTAGACACAAGAGCTCTTTGTGTGTGTGACTCTAATACGGGCCCGGGGCACACTGCCATATTTATCCACAGCGCTGATGATTTCCTGTTCGTGTTGACCCTCTCACTCCCTCCTCCCGAAGCACTGATGCAGGGCCAGCTCGTCCCCGTCTAACCCGTCATACAGCCCACTGCAAAGCGGATCTCAGATCAGCGACTTGGGACAAATTCAGGCTCTCTAAAAACAAGCAAATCCTTCGCTCATCGGCATCAGATGGTGTTTTAATGATTGCTACATAAATCCACCCTGCTCTAAACTTTTCACCTCACACATGCTTCTGATTTCCACACCAAATGAGCACAAGGCAATTATTAAAACATAAAAAATGAATATCTAAACTTGCATTTTTCTGAAGGAAACATCAGTGTCATTTTAAGAAGCCAATTTCAAATGTAACTCTTACAGTATAAAGTACATTTTGCAAGTATGCTTCATCAGGATAAACACACAGTGTGTAGTGTGAAAACTGAAAATTTCGCCATTAGCTTACAGTATTTTTTTTTTTAAACGTGCAAACTCTATACACTCAGTTTGAGCGTATGCCTTATGCACTAATTAGTTGGTCCACAAAATAACAAAAGAGGCCTGGCCCATTGTTTTACAGTCGAAAAACAAACAGAGGAGATGGAAGAACAACAGCAAACATTAGAACGACAGAGTGAACAATAGATAGAATGATAGAATAATAAAACAACAGATAAAATGATAGAACAATAAAATGACAGAACGAGCGAATAAACGAACGATACACAGACGGACGGATAGATAGAATGAGACAGATAGAACAATGGTAGAATGAGAGAACAATAGATAGAATGAAAGAGAGAACAATATAACTACAGATAGAACAAAAGATAGAATGGCAGATAGATAGAACAATGGTAGATCGGATAGATAGAATGGCAGTAGAACGATAGATAGACAGTCAGACAGATAGATAGATAGATATTATGATATGCAAATATCTTTATCCAATTTTAAACATTTCTCAAAATGTCACATTTAATCTAAGCTGAAACTATGTCTATACTTTGATATATAATGACTTTTTATGTATTCTAAAATTTTTTTTTTTTAAATACCGGTAGACATTTTCGATCTTAAAATCACAAACGTCTTAATAAAGACCAGAACAAACGGCACAGTCAGTGAGTTATGTGGTTCCAGCTGAACTAATTAAAGAAAATTGTAGATCGATCCCAATACAGCGCTCATCTTGCAAGTGGTTAACTTCTACATGAAGGGAAAAATCCGAAATGCCCCGGCTCTGAAACAGCCGTCCCCTTGATAAGAACTGAGGACACCGTTCAACTCTGCTCTTTATAACTGTAAAACAGAGAAGCTCTTTCAACATGAAACATGAGAAGGTAATTACTCAAAGGTGACTGCGTCTCAGAGGCATTCCTCAACAAAAGCACAGAAAAACAGAGAGGGCTGCTGAAATAACCTGGGAAGAGGAACACTTCGCTTGCATACAGTAGGAGAACAGACCCGCTGCAGGAATCTGGGCCACACATGGAAGAAATAGACACTCTTGAAAAAATGGAAGCTAAATCTGAGCTGAAGGGTTTTGGAAATTAAGAACAATTACATCCTGGCAGAAACGATGGTGGAAATCAAGCAGGGTTTGTTGAAAAGTCCTTCAGACTGAGAGAGAGAGAGAGAGAGAGAGAGAGAGAGAGAGAAAAGAAAACCACTTTGGATGTTTTAGAATTCTGAAATGTCTTATCAACGGCCTTTTCAACGGGATAGATCAAATAAAAAGGTTAAAAATATTTATTAGGCTAATAAAACATACAGACAGACAAACAAACAATAATATAAAAACGGTTTTATTTTAGTCAAGGCAAACCTAAAATGTCCGTTTCAATATAAATATGAAATTCTGTAGTTTAATAGAAGTGTGAAGGATGAATCACTCAAACTACACAAGCTGCGAAAGGCCGATGACACACACTTCTGTTAAATCGACTGGCTATTTTTAATCACTCCAGACAGCATGGCATAACACCACACCATATAGTTGTAAACTCCATGTATTTTTTGCATTTGAAACGATCCTAAGCGCAATGCATCTTTCCAAAGACATGTTGAGACATACAACTTGACATTAACGATCAGATCTTCATCCGTTTCCCAGTATGCTTTGTGTTTTTAACTCCACTGCCTCCAGCGCTACTGTACTCTGGGAGACAATTATTTAGTCGAAAGCTAAGCTAACAAACAAAAGTGTGTGCAGTCTCTCTTGGCAAGCGTAGAAAGAGAGTCCACTGAGAACAACTATAGGTCAAAGGTGAAACGCAAATCGCCCCGAAACCAACTGTTTCCACTCACACAGCAGCGTTAGCTCTGAACTACGGCCGGGCAGCGAGGCCTACGGAGACCGTGTTTGGATACGGTCCTGATTGCGGTGTTAGTGCGGGTCAGGGAAGACGGCTTTACATCCGTCTAAATGCTTGGAGGGAATAGAGGAGGGACAGATAGAGCGAAGGCAAGAAAAGGCGGATCAAAGAGCACAAAGGGGCAAACAACCGAGAGTAAGTGATCTCAATGACTCGAGCGAGGAGAAATTTCCTCCAACCACAAATACAGTTGGCCTGGGCGCAAGTTATATAAAAATAGTTTTTTTTTTTTCACTCGCGGTGCCTTTGGCAGCTGTGGCGGCTTTCAGCTGTGGTTCTCCGAGACTCTTCAAAGCCGAGAAAAGCCTGAATAATAATCACGGCTAATGTTTTCAACAGACTTTAGTCTTGCATGTTCCATCATGTTTAATAGCACACATGCATTTTCACCCAATGTAAAGTTCAATTAATTTCATGACATGCAAATGAGAAAGTTACATCGTCGTTGAATCATTGAAGAAAGAAAATAACAGTAAAATAGTGCCTAGACACTGTGATGCTGCTCTATTTTGCATCCTTTGTGGGATGGAATGTAAACAAGACATGAATAATAAGGAAAATTAAAAAGCACAGCCACAATGCTAGGATGCTGTGGGTTGCTATGCGGTTGCTAGGGTTTTTTATACACTTAAAAGTTTGGGGTGAGTCTGATTTTTTTAAGAGATTAATATTTTTATTCAGCATGGATGCATTAAGTTGATCAAAAGTGACGGTAAAGACATTTATAATGTTACAAAAGATCAAAAATTCAGTTTCGACAAAAATATTATGCGGCACAACTATTTTCAGCATTGATAATAAATCTTAAGAGGCAAATCATCCTATTAGGATGATTTCTGAAGGATCACGTGACACTGAAGACTGGAGTGATGATGCTGAAAATTCAGCTTTGAATCACATAAATGAAAATAGAAAAGCAGTTTTATTTGTAATAATATTTTAAAATATTTACAGTGTCATTTATCAAATAAACAGAATATTGGTTAAAGAGGCTAAAAACAAGACTTATCAACCACAAAATATTAAGGCTATGTTTACATGGAAACGATTCTTAGGAAAGGATTATTAGGAACACCTGTTCAATTTTTCATTAATGCAATTATCAAATCAACCAATCACTTTTGCTTCAATGCATTTAGGGGTGTGGTTCTGGTCAAGACAACCTTGAGGCGGATGGTCTACAACAGCAGAAGACCCCACCGGGTACCACTCATCTCCACTACAAATAGGAAAAAAGGCTACAATTTGCAAGAGCTCACCAAAATTGGACAGTTGAAGACTGGAAAAATGTTGCCTGGTCTGATGAGTCTCGATTTCTATTGAGACAATCAGGTGGTAGAGTCAGAATTTGGCGTAAACAGAATGAGAACATGTATCCATCATGCCATATTACCACTGTACAGGCTGGCTATGGTGGTGTAATGTGTGGGGGATGTTTTCTTGGCACACTTTAGGCCCCTTAGTGCATCGTTTAAATGCCACGGCCTAGCTGCATTGTTTCTGACCATGTCCATCCCTTTATGGCCACCATGTGCCCATCCTCTGATGGTTACTTCCAGCAGGATAATGCACCATGTCACAAAGCTCGAATCATTTCAAATTGGTTTCTTGAACATGACAATGAGTTCACTGTACTAAATTGCCCCCCACAGTCACCAGATCTCAACCCAATAGAGCATCTTTGGGATGTGGTGGAACGGGAGCTTTGTGTCCTGGATGTGCATCCCACAAATCTCCATCAACTGCAAGATGCTATCCTATCAATATGGGCCAACATTTCTAAAGAATGCTTTAAGAACCTTGTTGAATCAATGCCATGTAAAATAAAGGCAGTTCTGAAGGCGAAAGGGGGTCAAACACAGTATTAGTATTTCCTAATAATCCTTTAGGTGAGTGTATGTGAGATTTGAAAGTTTGGAAGACAGATAGCTGGAGTAATCACAATTCAAAGACAAATTGTAACCGTTTAAAGGTTAAAGAGTGAAATATGTCATAATTTGGCTAGTTTCAGAACTTTAATACTAATTGAAAGTGTGTAGTTGCATACTGCTTTATTCATGTGAGAACAAACAAAACATCTGTCAGACACACATTTCCTCAATAGCAGGGCTCAAACTTTACCACCTTCCTCTCTCTCACTCTCGCTAAAGTAATTGATTTCTGGCCACAAATCTTTGAGTTTGTCTTGTTAGAGCTGAGCGCGGCTTGACTCTGACAGCTGTGTGTGAATAACAGGTCTTCACCTTAAACACTCCCTTTTTTCTGTGTATGAGATAGATACTGTTAGCATTAGAATGCAAGTTGATGTCATCAGTGAGAGTTGATTAACATTTCGCTTAATTCGTTGTTTACAGCATAGACACAAAGCTTTGTGTTCAGTGCCAAGTGCGGCCCATGTTCAAAAGTAAGAGATGAGAGATTTCCACAAAGAATAGTCAGATTTTGGCTGCAAAACTGAATTGTTTATATAATGAGTTTCTTTTTAAATCCTGGTCCAGACTGTCAGAACTGGGCTGCTTTAATCACTGGGGTATTGGGCACTGACGGATAGCTTGAAAAATGTTGACTAAACACATTCAGTCTCTTTGACACCCTGTTGAGGTATTCATTTAATGTTAATGAGGTATTTATTATCTTTTCCTTTTCCAGTCTGATATTATAAAAGGTTCTGTCACGAATAATACAGTAAGTGGCAATTAGGCCTTCAAATCAGCCATTTTTCATTTTGGTTTTCTCTGTGTTCATTCAACAAACAGCTGGAAACATTCCTTGGGATATGGCTTTTAATTATGAGACTTATTTTTGTAATCAGGCTCTCGAAATTAAAGTATAAAAACGTTCAATGTAGATTTATCAGCCAAAATATCGGTTATTGGAGTACAAATATAAAGAATTCTCGGATATCTGTATTGGTCAAAATTTTCTTATCAGTCCATCCTAGTTATTTTAACTATACTACTAGTATTATACTGTAAACCCGTTGCAAACCCATAAAATATAACACTACTAAAAGTTTACCCTCAAGGTACCATAACAGTACTATGGTACTACAGAGATGGTATCAGATGGCAATGCCATGATACTTTGGCATAGAGAAGAACATGGTTAGTTGTCATGTTTTTATTCCAATGAATAAACTCACACCATAAAGTATTAACTACAAAAAACGGTTTCACTTTATTTTGATGGTCCCTTTAACCTTTTAGAGTGTTAGTAGAGTATTAGTAGACTGGTGAGGTTAGGGTTAAAAAAATGTTGACATGTAGTTGCAAAGCTACTTATAGTCAGAAGAATGTTTGTCGGGGAGCAACACAATAAATAGTAAGCAGATATTAAGCAAACAGTTTACTAATGATCTAATGAAAGTTAGTTGAGAGTTGAGAGTAGGTACAATGTTACTTACTGTATAGTCAACAGAATGTTCAAAAGGGACCATCAAGATAAAGTGTTACCCCCCAAAAAAGCAATTGAACAAGCTTTTTGAAAGCTCATGCCAAGAAAAAAAGAGATCCAACATAAAAAAACACAGCTAGAGAAAACAAGCCTTTGAGTTTTGAACTTTTTACAAGTTACTAGTTTCTTAAGTTACTCCATTCTCCCTACCTTGGTATTGAACGTTTGACATTGTACTGATACCATGACATCTACAAGGTACTCCAAAAGACTTTTTTAAAGTGCAACAAAAGAAAACAAATATATAAATAAATGGTTTTTAGAAATGGTTGCTTTATTTTTTCACAGTTCTGCCTTTTTAAAAAGCAAAAGACTTTGTTGCTTTAAGCGTTGAATACTCAAAAACGGTGTCCATCACCTGACCCTCACTGCTCCTCAGAGACTTTCAGTGCTTTAGATAGTTGATTTAGCATAAGATGAAACTCAGACTCTTGTGGGTGATTTCTGCAGACATGGCGCCTCCCCACACAGATTTGACTGGTGCCAGTAGGCATCTATGCCAACGCTGGACTCATAAGCGGATAGTTTGGTGAAGTTGGCTCCATACGGACGAGTATTTTCCCCCTTGAGTGCCTTAGCAGATTTTTTTTTTTTGGGGGGGGGGGGGGGGGGGGGGCATTAAGCATGTTCTTTGAAGTTTTCACACCATAACGCTTACACATATTTTTTAACTTCATGAGTGTACAATAATTTGTCTTTGCCATTTTCAAATATCTTTTTCAACTTTCATGTTGGTGCTTGCCATGGCAATTAAACTAATTTTTATGCAATTTTAATTGGAGCAAAAAAAAAAAAAACCTGATTGAAAGAATGTTTTATTAAAATGCTACAAAATATAAAAGGTCACAAGGAGGAAAATTTATAACTGAATCAAATAATGCATGCATTTACTAAACATAACTAATAATGTTGCTTAAAACCAAACATTATCAACCCATCTTTTAAATAAAATTATATGTGAATTTCATAGATTCTCAGTTTTCACCAATGACCTTATGCATCAGGACACTTATTTAGTGCACAGTGTTAGGAAAGTGCTATGGTTGATTTTGCTGTTATTCAGTATTTTCCATGTAAATAAAATCAGAACAGCCTTTTATAATCGAGCACCTAGTAAGCACCATTAATGACAATCTCAACTGAATATTACAGATTTAGAAGCTATTAAATTCATGCCACCAGTCTTACTTTTTTAAATTTCATTCAGTAAAATTGTTTTGATATTACAAAATATTGACAAAATGTTTGTTTCTTGGTAGTTTTGGTGAGGGAATATCATCTGGTAAATGGGCAACAAAAAAAGGAGGGTCATACTGAAATCAGAGGGCTAATTGCCTGATTTGTAGGTGTAATAGACCAAATTTATTTCATGTCACCAGTTTCACTTTTTTTAATTTCATTTAGTAAAATTCTCTAAAAATAACAGCCAAGTCTCTTTGATCAAAATACAAGTGTGCGACCTGGTTCGTGGTCTGGTCAGCATTTGAAAAGCAGCATTCAGCAGTGATCCTTATTCTACAGGGGATCCTATGGAGCCATGGAAAAGAGCTCTTTCTGGCTCCGTTTGGAGCGGCATGGAAAGTCCCCATAGTGGAAAGTCCCTCTCCTAAACTTGACAGATTGTGGATGTGTATGATCATGAGGGGCCGAGACAGACTTGCCCTTTAGCCAAGAAACACACACTGAATATTACATTACATTACTCTTCTGCACACAAACACACACACACACACACACACACACACACACACACACACACACACACACACACACACACACACACACACACACACACACACACACACACTTTCTTCTCCTAAAAAATCACCCCAAATTATACCACAACACATTAGCAACCAATGAAATAAGTGCATGTGCATGCTATAAAAAAAAAAGAAAAAAAGATAAAAAGCAACATATGAGAAGCGGTGCACACGACACGGGAGGCATATATCCTCACATACTGTAGATCCCTAACGTCTAACAGCTCTGACAGGCAGCATGTGGCAGCAATATGACCACCATCACCACAGGAAACAGCCAAGTAGAGGAAGTGAGTGATTCTGTAGAGGGAGCAACAGTATGAACATTGTGTAGAGCGAGTTAGAGGCAAGGCGAAGAGGTTCGGCTTCTGAAAAAAGACACCAACGATATCCTCAAATAAAGTTCCTTGAAGAACTTAAAAAAGGTTCAGGCTGCAAATCTATTATAATCAGAACATTTTAATAATATAACATTTTATTTGTAGCTTTTAGTCCATTTTTGTTATCTTTCTTTTCATTTATATGCTAGTGCGAAAAGTTGACAGAATTCACTTTTAGACTGCAAAAAATAAAAATAAAAAAATAAATAAAAAACAATCCATAATGAGTTTTTGTGCTGTGATTTCCAAGTAAAATATCTAAAAAACATTGACTTGAGAAGCAACCCGGCATGCAATGTTAAGACTGGTTTTCTTTTGATTTCATCTTTAAACAAGTGTGGCTGATATTTTTTACTTTTTTATACTTTAAATAAAAAAAAAAGTCTGCCAACCAGTGCAGCAAGACACTGCAAACCTCTAGTAACGATGTTCATAGTTCAGGAAAGGATGGGGTGGGAACCAGCAAAAGATAAATGTAACTTCAATGACAAAATAAACAACAACACAAAAGTAGAGCGGCAGCCCCTCACAGATGCAAACTGAAACAAAACACCCAAATTAATTCCAGGCCTGGTCCTCTCTCTTCTTGTAACGTCATCACTCCTATTTTTGTCCTTCTGGATCTTCTCTGTGGGACTCCAGACAGGTGTGACGCGCGAGTGATGCTCATTAACACTTGCGCCACCCGCCTCGCTCCATTCCCAAGGCTCTCGGCCCCACCCTGCTCGCTACATGTCCCCATCGCCCTTCGCAGGCAAGACGCGTACACTGGAGACTGCGCTCTACTTATTTATTTTGAGTAAGTCTTAGATATATAAACTGAAAAATACTTATTTTTAAAGAGTAGCAGATAGATGCATAAAAAAAAAAATCAGGAAAACATAAAAAATCCTAATGACTTACACATTAGAAACACTTAATTTAGATAATCCACTTTAGACATTCTACTAACTTTAAGTAACTTTGCAACTAAATTTCAACTATCAGTCATTAGCGAATTAGTAGACTGTATGCTTAATATCTGCTAACACTTTATATCGATGCAAGTACGTCAACTTATTCTACTAACCTGAACCCTAACCCAACAGTCTATAGTACTCCAAGAGTTAGTTAAGATGCAGTAGCAAAGTTACCTCCTCGTAAAACCTTCTGCAACTGATTTACAAACAGTGTAAAATAAAAGCAAAAACAAAAAGGATTGTCAACCAAAACCAAGTCAACAAACCATTCTATGTGGTCTTTAAAAAACTAAACCAGAAAACCGTGCGAATATAAAAAGTAAAGTTCATCAAAAGCCTGTAACATGGTGCGGTAAATCTATATCAAGCTGGGCCGCTCTCTTCCAGTAATTCACCTGAAAGAAGTTCTAAATAGTTCCATAGAGCATGAGGGGAAAAAAGGCAAAAGCCATGAGAAAATTCGCAAAAGAGATCAACGCTCAGCATAGCAGTGAAATCATCCGTCTGTGCTCTGACAGGCCTCAATGACACCATCCCTGTCTAGGGGGCATGTAGACCGTTCTGCTGAGCAAGCATGAGTGTGATATACACACACACAGCCGTGCTGGAGCCCATACATTCATCTGGACCTCCTACAGTATATACACAGTCCAGGTGCTGTGTTCAGTGAGTCACTTCCACTTAAATGCACCTTTGTTCTACAGCTGTAACAGTTTAAAAGTTATATCAATGTATACTGTATGCGTGTGTGTGTATATATATATATATATAATTGGGTGAGTAAGAAAAAAACTTTTATTCAGCAAGGATGTCAAGGATTTCAGTGAAGACAATTATGTTACAAATGATTTCTGTTTCAAATTAGGCTTCATCAAAGAGTTCTGGGGAAAAAATCAGTTTACACAATAACAAAGCAGCAAAAATGTTTTCAACAGTTGTAATAACAAGTAATTTTTCTTGAGCAACATATCGGCATATTAGAATGATTTCTGAAGGATCATGTGACACTGTGGCTTCTGAAAATTCAACTTTGCCATCAGAGGAATTAATTACTTTTTAAAATATACTCAACTAGAGAACAGTTCATTTGCATTGTAATAATATTTCACAATATTACCAAATGTGACCATTTTTACTGTATTTTTTATCAAATAAATGCAGCCTTGGTGAGCATAAGACACTTCTTCAAAATCATCATTTTTAAAAAATCCCCAAACTTTGAATAGTGATCAAATGCCCTCTTCTAAAATGTCGCTCACTCTTTTTATAAGTGACCGGACGTCCAATTCATTGTGGCAAATTGTTTTGATATTACAAAATATTGACAAAATGTATGTTTCTTGGTAGTTTTGGTGAGTGAATGCCATCTGGTAAATGGGCAACGAAAAAAAGGAGGGTCACTACTGAGATCAGAGGGCTAATTGCCTGAAGAGATGGCAACCGGTGGGCACTAAACAAACAGAACTTACCCTGGCACTGCCAACCTCAACACACATTCAGATCTCCCAGTGTTGTTTGCTTTCCTCAATTGCTTCCACATGTCTGAAGCTTTCTTACAAGCGCTCACCGTTATAAATCAGGCACCTTTCAAAAATGTTGAGGCTGACACTAACTAGTTTCAATTACTAGCAATATTTCCAAGGGTCCAGAACATCATATTGTTCTCTTGGGGTAATCTATTTACACACAGCAAACAACCTACAAAATTCATTTCTGTTGTGTTAGGAATGATATTTCTACCAATTAAAAAAACAAACAAAAAAAACATTTCTCCATGTCTCAAAGACATCTAAGCTTATTTATAGCCCAAATCCCACTACAAGTGTATAGGGGTTACCATTTAACAACCAAGGCTGAAACTCCACACTCCTAATAAAATCATTTTTCAAGTTAATCTCACTCTGTACTGCTATAAATACACCATCTGTGTCTTTCAAAGACCCGCAGAAACATGAACTTAAGTAACCGTCCTGATTTCACAGCGGCTGGCGGTTTGAAATGAAACCAGCAGATTAAGAGAAGGAAGACTTGTGAACAATCGCAGAAAGATGGGCTAATCCACAAAGCAATAAGGGGGCGACCGCGAGTCCCTCTAGTAGTCTCACATGCCTTTCGTTGAAGACTCAGATTTCTGCTAACCATCGTATTCTTATACAGAAAGACGGATGGAATGTCGCTCCTGGGATGATGTGACAGAAGAGGAGAGGGTTTTGGTGTTATTGTGGGATTAACTATAAATTATTAGTTGTATATCGTGAAATGAAACCAAGATGATGAAACTTCTTGATGTTGCTTTACGGTCAAGATCAGGCAAATAATACTACACATATACTAATCCAATTGCCCAACACATGCACGATTGAAATGCCATCTTTTTTTATTTTTATTTTTTTTTTATTGACATTGCAAGACGTAAAATACACTTTTGGTCATATTGTACAACATATTTGTCCTTGTCCTACATCATCATTTTTTCCAAAACGAAACAGAAAATCAATAATAAAAAAAATAAATAAGTAAATAAAAAAACATAAAAAAAAAAAAAAAAACATGGTAGCAAGAACAAAAACAGGGGAGTGCCTCAGGTATTATGAATCAGACAAAGTCTGATCTTATTGTTTGAATACATTTCAAGAATCCTTTCCACAACCTCTTGAATTTATCCATTTCAAGTCTACAAGTGGAGGTCAGTTTCTCAATAACATATATATCATGCATCACATCAACCCAATTTTCCTTTCTTGGCGCTTCCACCTTTAGCCATTTCCTAGTAATTCCCTTTTTTCCTGCTAGTAACATGATTTTAAACATTTTCCAATTCAGATTCTTTTTACCTTGCATATTAAGTCTTCCCAAATAAAGTGTGTCAAAAGTGAAAGGTAGATTATGAAATGCCATCTTAACCCCCTTTTAGATGGATCTGGATCAAATGTTTCTTTTAAAGTGATTCTGCCATTTTAAGATCAGATTGACAGGATGAGACTTGATCTTGAATCAGGACTGCTTCTCTGAAATTCCTTCATACATTCATTCTAAAAATACACAACAATCAAAATACCGTTCTGCTCAAATAATAAAAAAAATATGTAATATACAATACCATTCAAAAGTTTGGGATAAGTAACATTTCTTTCTTTTTAAAGAAGAAAAATGAATACTTGTATTCAGCTACGGCACATTAAAAGACCAAAAGTGACAGTAAAGAGACTTCTTTCCAAGCCATTAACTCCAAACTTTTGAAAGGTATTGTATTTTAAAAAAAAATACTGCCAAAAGGTAACTGTGCTACTATTGCCTAGGAAAACAATTAAATGCACACCCATAAAAGAAAGGTTAAAATAGTTATGTAATGGTTTTCAAAATACTGAAAACCAGATCAGTAAACAGGTAGCCGATGCTGTTATAAAGTTTCATCAGTAAACTAAGGACATGACAGCCTCTAATGAAACCTTCATCAACACCAGACGGGAAAAATGATTGAAACAAACAATGTCCTGATTCCTGCTGCTCTCTGGATTTATAAATATACAGCCAACGCACATATTTGAGACTGAGGTCGTGTAATGATAGAGCCTCAAGTACACAAGTGTGGGAGGAAGTGGAAAAAAAAAAATCGAGAGAATAAGGGAAGGAAAATAAAAGATTTAAGGATGGATAGATGAAAAATAAAGTAAAAAGAGAAAGAATGAGATGGATGTACGGAAGGAAGGAATGGATGATGAAAAAAGAAAAAGAATGGATGGAAGGATGGATGGGAAAAAGGAAAGATGGACAGACAGATGATGAAAACTGATCTCATGAAATGACGTATGTATGACACGCCAATTCGTATTTGCATTTTTGGAGTGCTATCAACACGCATAATCGCTTTTCAGCGTGTTTATGAGCGCCGTTGACTTAACGTTACATTACTGTATAAATATATGATCTACCCCAACCCCGTCCCTAAACCTACCCGTCACTGGGGTTAATACCATTTATGAGTCTTCCCCTACCATCCTAGGAAAAAAAAATTTCGCTCCCCAGATGTAGATCTACATTTTGCTTCTTTTCGCTTGGACATTTAACGGCGCGTACATACACACGGAATCACTCGGACATTTAACGCCGTAGACATACACGCATCCATGCGGATAGCTCAAAATGAGTATAGATAACACGCCACTTGACTTGAAAGTGGCGTGTATGTTTACGCAAAAGTCATGATGTCATGTTGGATGATGGATGGATAAATGATGAAAAACTAAAATAATGATGGATGGATAGAAGAAGATAAAAGAATGGATGGATGGATTGGAAAAAAGGAATATGGACATTGAAGGACGGACAGACAGACGGATGGATGGATAGATAGAAGATAAATTAATGGATGGATGATAAATGGGAAAAAGGAAAGATTAGGGATGCACGATATATCGGCCACCATATCGGTATCGGCCGATATATGTTCAATTTACTGTTATCGTTATCGGCCGGATAAGAAAATTTAGCCAATATATTAAAGCCGATAAATAATGTATTATTTTCTTCAGCTGAGACACTTAAGATGCGCACTGTTCAACATGATGGATTTGAATTTTAAATTGCAACATGCAAGGCTGTCATATCCGCTACATAAAATTATAACGAGAACATCATTGTGATTGTGTGTTTTGGACGTGGATTTTAATGGTGAGACTACTGTTTTTGTAATCAGGTTCTCAAAAATTATCTAAAAATTTGGGTTTAGATTTATCGGCCAATATATCGGTTATCGGCTTTCGAATATAAAGAATTATCGGTTATCGGTATCGGCCAAAATTTTCATATCGGTGCATCCCTAGGAAAGATGGACCGAGAGATGGAAGGATGATGTAAGAAAAACTGAAAGAAGGATAGATGGAGAAAGAAAGCAAGAATGAGAAGGAAGGAAGGCAGGAAGGATGTTGGATGGGGAAAAAGAAAGATGGACAGACAGATGGATGGATGATGAAAGAAAAGAAGGATGAAACGAAGAATGGATGGAGAAAGAAAGAAAAAAAGAAAGAACGAGAAGGAAGGAAGAATGATGGATGGGAAAAAGGAAAGATAAACGATTTTTGGACACATCCTGCTATGAAACAATCACCCCTTTCTTTCTTTATCCCATCCATCCATCCATTCTGGCTTGGGTCAACAGACAGGGAAAAGAAAGAAAAAGATGATTACTCCATAGCAGGATGTGTCAGTTTTCAGGCATTTGGCCCTCAGGCTGAAGAAAAAACAGCTTGAACCAGCTTTATAAAACTGTAGAGAGAGAAACAATGAAAGTGTAAACGACAGGTTCCTAGCGCTGGCACTGGCATCTGACTGACTCGGAGTCCACGCTGCCCCCTGGAAGCTGGCACAGCTCCTAGAAAGCCATTCTGGCTTGAGAAAACAGAGCCGTGTGTCGCAGCTGCACTCTGGCCTATTAAAACCTCCAGCTATAATGGGAAACCCAGAGGGATTGCTACGCTTATTAGCCACCACACTATGTTTCTGAGCCACAATCCGGTCTACTTCTGCACGCACGCCAGACAAAAGGGCTAACTTTAGCTTCCATCAGACTCTCACAACAAAGCCACCATTACTGACAAATTGAGAGCTCAAACGACGTAAATTACTATAATTTTGCCAGTGTGCAAAGTTATTTCCTTCATAATTTAAGTGTGCATCCATGATCCGTATGGCATTCATAAGTGTTCTTAGCTGTTGTGATCACGCTCAGCAAAAATGTTGACTTGCATTTATTCTTTCAGTCATTGGCATCTAGTTTTGACTGACGACGCAGTTTCTAATAAGCCAATTAGAAGCTATCAAAGAGTCCGTAACTGATGTCTTCAGCCAGAGACAGAAGGATAACCTGTAATTAGTCTAGCGGTGCTCAGTCATCCAGACAATGGGAGCTTAGAAGAGCACCAGGCAACTGTGGACGGTCACGCGGGCATGAACCGCCTGTAACGAACCAGGCCAAACTAAACATAGAGGTCGAGTAGCCATTCCAGATCAACTGAGCAACATTTCATTGTGTGCATTACCCTACAACTTAGCCATGATCATTTTTATAAGGGAATGTTACAAAAGATGCTGTTGCTGATTCATCCAAAAATCCATTTGTAATAATAAATGTTTCTAGAGCAGCGAATCAGCATGTTAGAATGATTTATGTAGGATCATGTGACACTGAAAATTCAGCTTTGCCATCACAGGAATAAATTTGTCTTTAAGTGTATTTTTGTCCTCTCAAGATGCAATGAGTTAAAGTATGTTGGCGATTTCAGACATTTTTGCACTGAATGTTCACAGTATCATCCAGAAAAATCATTAAGAGGTCTAATGAGCTCTAGCCACTGAGAGGAACAGACAAACAAGACACAAGTAATAAAAATCTGGTGTCGACTGGCTAATTAACGGCTACACACTCATTTGAACAAGGATGAACTGAACCGCAAATAACCTCTGAATTTTACGCAACTGAAACCTGTTTACCCAAGTGCTAGTAAGACATAGAGAAAGGACATCTTTCTTGATGAATGATTTTATGACTCCAAATTGTTCAGGTTTCAAGTTATAAATAGAAGGTCTGAGTTTCCCAGAAGCTTCTTGGCACTAAGGTCGCTTGTTTCCTCACAACAGAAGAAAAGCAGTCAAATTGCCTTGATGCACTTGGAAAATGTTGCACTGGCAAGTAGTAGAACATATACAGCCAATCACGTTTGTTAAAATATATATAAAAATATATGTAACCAATCAAAATCCTCTGTCTGGTGAGGACAATGTAAACATAAATATTTGGCCAATTAAATCCTGACATATACTGTAAAGTCAGTATCAGCCCATATTTGGTAATTATGCATTTTATTGTCAAGTTACAAAGCACAAAGTCACTCCAAAGGAGTTATTCTTAATATTGGTAAGCATTGTTTCTGAACTCCCTGAAACGCCTCCATTGTAGTCTTGAGTTTTCTTCAGGAACATGGCACTGTTTAAAATGTTTAAAAGCATTTCCCACCCAAGACATATCCAAATAAAGTGGTGAGGCCTGGTTGAGTTACGTTAGAAGTGTGTTGAAACTCACGGTTATGGAAAGGGACATTTCCTAAACACACTTGAAGCAGTTGACCAATCACAACACATCCAGCTGGCCAATCAGAGCACACTGCCCTTTCAGGAAGGAGGGGCTTCACAGAGACCAGAACTAAACAAAGCTATACTGACAGACTGGGAAGATAGGCGCTGCAACAATGTAAAATATGCAAAAAAATAAGGTGTTATTTTGAAAATTCAAGCATGAAAACCTGTTCTAGTAACAAAATCAACTTTTTTTTAACTTATATTGAGTGAATATGTATTGTATTGTCAAAATAAAGGTTCCCTTTAATAGTTTGCAGATTCCCTCTAGGAAAAACTAGCCTATAATACAAGACAAGAACAATGATACAAAATCCTCAGTAGCAATAATTAAATGTACAATGTATTTACAATAATTAAATTAAATGAACATTGTATGAATGCAATTACAAAATTAACATGAAACATGCAGTAATAAATACTAAAAAGAGTAGAAAGACACAATCTAATCCAATAAACCATCAACACAACGTGCTAGTCAAATCCAACAGCACACATAAACACAAACAATAGCAAGGGCCGTAGATGTGTTGTTTCCTGTTTTCCTGTGGCTTTTACGGATATTAAGCCAGTGATCTATATGGATATTAAGTCATATGTCTCCTAATATTGGCAAAAAGAGAGCTCTTTAAAGATCCAACTGGGAAAAGGGATCTTAAAACAAACCTTAAACAGGGTTCCAACGCTTTTTGAAAACATTTTTCAAGTCTTTTGTAGTTGTTCGTGATTACTGGATAGGAATATATATATATATATATATATATATATATATATATGTATATATAATATATATATATATATATATATATATATATATATATATATATCAGTGATGCGCGGGTCAATGTATAAACAACCCGCAACCGACCGACGTTTTCAACTACCCGCCCGCAACTCGGACCGCAAAAAAAAAAAGTAAAAAAATATTGTACCCGACCCGCTTCCTGACCGCATTTTTAAAAATTAGTAAATGCTCATCGGAGCGTTATTGGGCCATAGACGTGTAACAACACAGCGTCGCAAGAAGACGTAGGCCTACACATAACAAAGGCAAAGCCAGCACTTTGGTCATCATCTTTCATTATTGAACAGCAAATGTCTCCCACACTTTTACTCTTTCTATTTGTGTATTTGCAGAGCTTCCACTCCCCAGTCATCACCTTTTCTCTTGCCGCCTCCATCTCTCTGCAGACTGTAGTGATCATGGCCGGTTCGTGAACGAATCGTTCTTTTGAACCGGCTCTTTTTAGTGAACCGGTCGAACCAGTACACTAAATCGAACTGAATCGTTCGAAACAGTTCGCGTCTTGCGTCAGTGCTGATCCACAAGTTACTGAAGTTACTCACTTTCAGACATGCCTGACAGTCACCTACGAATCGAAATAAATCAATATCCTGAATTATATTTTACTCCAGTAACTCCAACAGTTCACTGAACCGAGACATGTGCCACTGTTGAGAGAAGTGATGAGCACGAGCAGCTGATACTGCGTATACCGAACGCACAGGGACAGCGGACCGCGGTTCTCCAATCACTAGTATAGAACCGAGAACTGTTTAGACTGAGCTTGTGTGTTATCTTCGTGCCAGTTATTGCAGCCAATAATGTGTAGGGCTGTATATTTCATCAAACATTGTGTCTAGTACTATATTAATACAAATGTTTAATTGGCATCTTTATTCAAACGACCCGACCGACCGCGACCCGAATATCATTAAAAACATTTTTGGATGACCCGTAACTGCGGGTAACCGCGGGTGACCGCAGGCACCCGCTCATTTCGGATCAACCCGCGCATCACTGATATATATATATATATATATATATATATATATATATACTGTATATATATATTAGAGATTGATTTATTAGTTTAACATTTCCTGCCTAAAACTTAACAATATATATTTAAAGATAGAAACATATTTAACAATCAATCTTTAGCAAATATATCTTTGGTTTGCCAGAGTCATTACATTGTAAATGGCTCTTCAACAAGGTTTTAGGACCTAATGTATGTTCTGTACAATAAGACATTTTTTATGCCTCTCTCTCTCTCTCTCTCTCTCTCTCTCTCTCTCTCTCTCTCTCTGTGTGTGTGAGAACTGGTCAAGGCCCAGCATTGTAAGACATGTGTTGAAGTAAAGATTGAAAACACCACACTCAGCAATTCAGCCCAGTTAATGGCATTCACATCTGTGAGGCGTGTGCAGCTTCCAGAACCTTCTCTCTCTGTCACTCGCTCTCTATCCTCACAACGTCCTCATAAAAAAAACCCTGCCAAACATACTGGACCGACATGACTCCAGTGAACTGTGTGTAACTGATACAACTGTTTTCTTTTATATAAGATGCATGTGTTTCTCAAGATGTTTTGGTTGATTTTCTCTTATATAAGGAAGATCTATTATAGAGCGAATTTTACAAATAGTGTCAACAATATGTCTGGGTCATATTTCACCCTAATTGGCTTTGTTTATATTTTTGCCTTTGTTAGGACCATTAAGATTTGTTCAATGTGACATTATTTTCACAGCGATGAAAAATAGTGTCCTTCTCCTCCAAATCTCATTCTCTAGTGCAGAAAAAAGAATGATTATATTATAATGATTATTTATCATGTGAAATATCAAATAGGGAGAGGACAATAGGCAAGCAGCTTGGTGAGAAGGCAACAACAGCTGGCGTAATCATTAGGAAATGGAAGAAGTTCAAGATGACGGTCAATCTCCCTCAGTCTGGGGCTCCATGCTAGATCTCACCTTGTGGAGTATCAATGATCATGAGGAAGGTGAGGGATCAGCCCAGAACTACACGGCAGGACCTGGTCAATGACCTGAAGAGAGCTGGGACCACAGTCTCAAAGAAAACCGTTAGTAACACACTATACCGTCAAGGATTAAAACTCAAGCCAACGCATGTCCAGGCCCGACTGAAGTTTGCCAATGACCATCTGGATGATCCAGTGGAGGAAAGGGAGGAAGGTAATGTGGTCTGATTAGACAAAAATAGAGCTTTTTGGTCTAAACTCCACTCACTGTTTTTGGAGGAAGAAGAAGGATGAGTACAACCCCAAGAACACCATCCCAACCGTGAAGCATAGAGGAGGAAACATCGTTCTTTGGGGATGCTTTTCTGCAAAGCGGACGGGATGACTGCAACGTATTGAGGGGAGGATGGATGAGGCCATGTATCATGAGATCTTGACCAACAACCTCCTTCAGTAAAAGTATTGAAGATGGGTCGTGGCTGGGTCTTCCAGCATGACAACGACCCGAAGCACACAGCCAGGACAACTAAGGAGTGGCTCCAAAAGAAGCATCTCAAGGTCCTGGAGTGGCCTTGCCAGTCTCCAGACCTGAACCCAACAGAAAATCTATGGAGGCAGCTGAAAGTCTGTATTGTCCAGCGACAGCCTGAAACCTGAAGGTTCTAGAGAAGATCTGTATGGAAGAGTGGGCCAAAATCCCTGCGGCAGTGTGTGCAAACCTGGTCTACAGGAAACATATGATCTCTGTAATTGCAAACAAAGTTTTCTGTACCCAATATTAAAGTCTGCTTTTCTGATGTATCAAATAGTTATGTCAAATGAATTAGTTAAAAATCATACAGTGTGATTTTCTGAATTTTTGTTTTAGATTCCGTCACTCCAGTTAAAATGATAAAAATTACAGACTTCTACAAGATTTGTAAGTGGGAAAACCTGTAAAATAGGCAGTGTATCAAATACTTGTTCTCCCCACTGTGTATATATATATATATATATATATATATATATATGAAGAGTTCAGATGCAAAAGCCTCTATGTGCCATTTGAAATTTTCTTCTAGAATGATCATTTTTTATCAAGCTTGTATATTTAAGTTCAGTGATTTCACTTAAATGGCAATGATAATTTCCTATTAATTGTTATTTAAGTGAAATTACTGAACTTAAATATACAAGTTTGATAAAAAATTATCATTAAAGAAGAAAATTTCAAATGGCATTTAGAGGCTTTTGCATCTGAACTCTTTATATATATAAATAATTTTTCACATTACAATAATGCATTTGAATATAAATAAAGTCAACCTCAAAAAAAGTTATGGTCTCAAATAAAAGCTTCATTTTCATTATGATTTTTTTAATTCTGAAGTGAAATATGACCCCAGATGTTCCTGGCAGGTTTTATAAGACTCATCCATTAAGATCATTATCATCCCATTAATTAAACGTTCATATCAGACAAGTTTGTTGGATCAGTGTATCTGTAGAACGGCCCTAGACACAAGGGAAGCTAAACTTCAGGAGCTGTTTTCAGACGTTCTTCCACCGTGAGCCCTTTATCTAACAGGATATGGGGGGTGGGGGTGTCAGACGGTTTAGTCAGGCAGTTTGTCTCATTTACGCCATCTATTGGAACAAGCAGAGAGGAGAGAAGGTACTTGATGAACCGAGGAGAACAAAGGAAGACCTTCAGACGACCTGCACAAGAGCAGTGGTTCTCAAGAGATTTTGCTTCATGGCCCAGATTTTTTTATAGGAAGACATTACAGGACAATGTTTTTAATTGCACAAAATTAAAAAGCATTTTTCAAAAATAAATATATATTGTATTTTTTCAGACCTGGAACCCACTGTACACAATGCTCTTCAAAATTAAGGCTCCAAAAGGGATTTTTGGTACATTTCAAAGAAAAGTTCTAAAAAGGTGAACATTTTTCCACTATAAAGAACCTTTTTTGGAATCGGAAGGTTCCATGAATTTTAAAAGTTCTTCAGGGAACCACAAAAAAGTAGGTTGCTTTTACTGCAGCATTGGGGACAATGTTCATCTAGATGTGTGCAATACTGTGAATCAGTATTGTTGTGTAAAGATCACAATGTTTTTTTTCCCCCATGGCTTTGAGGAGGACAAACTGCCAGAGAAAAGATATTTTGACCTGAGAACAAAAAAACAAGGGTGATGGTGGTCCGAAAACACACATTCCATTCGTCAAATTCACAGGCAGCTGCAAAACTTTTGTAAAGACAAATTTTCAAAAACAGAACCGTTGATGGTAACAACACAACCTGGAGAGCCAATGCCAAGTTAAAAATCTAGGTCACACTGGAGGAAGAAGGGGGGTGGCTAGAGTGTGTGGGTAAGAACATGAAAAACAAAAAAGTGAAAAATGGTCAATAAATTTGAGGAGAGTGCGGAGGGAATGTTTAGGTGAGTGTGTCTCACGGCTGCGTGATTCCATAAGGGTTTTACGAGGGAATGGGAGGAAAAGTGTGTTATGCTTGATTGGACACCAGAGTGATGAGTCAGTGAATCTTTCTTTTTCTTCACATGCACACATATGAACACACAACATATCTGCCACTGCTCACTCGGGATGTGCAAAAAAAGTCCTGCCTTGTATTATTATTCAGGTTTGGGGTTGTGTTAATCAGATGTATTTCCTAAAAAGAACATTTATAAAAGACATGTTCATGTGTTTAAACAACTGGACTGACTAAAGAATAATAAAGGGGTCTCATGAAGCTGAACTATTTTTATGTTGACAGCATTTGACAGCGTTTGACAGCACAACACTCTGCTGTGAAACACTAAAAAAGGCAAGACTTGTGAAGAGACAAAAAGCTAAATTGTTCAAAAAACAGATATGCAACAACATATTTAAAAACAACAACACCCTATTGTACAAAATCCTTAAAATAATTAGACTGATTATGCATTAAATTGGGGTTTTAGAGGAGAAATTGACTGATTTATTTTATTTTCACTGAGAAATTGACCACTACAGTGCAAATACAATACAGTATTTTTTACAAAGAAGTATATTAGATAAATAAATAAATAAATCTTATTATTTGATACTATTAATATATAACATTTTTAATACAATATAAAAAATTTAACTGTATATTTATTATAATTACAAAAAATATGACATTAAATACAATAATTACAGCAACAACAATAATAATATATTTTTACTACTACTAATGATGATGATGATAAAATATTATAAATGATGATATATTACATTTCATATCAAAATAATCTTATAATATTAAATTAATGATACTATTAAATACAACAACAATTAAATAAACAATAATTAAAAAATAATGTATTTTTTATTAAAAAATTAAATTCTTATTTTAGATCTTATTATAAATATTAATGCCATACTATTTGTGGAGTGGTGTTTGATCTAAAGGGTCAAATATATTGTCATGTGTGTTTTGGGCTTACAGTAATAATTAACCAAAGCAATATCAATCAACATGAATCAACATGCACCTCTTCTAAATTTTCTATATACCCTAATCATTTTGTTAACAACATGTATTCATTATTTCAATGAGCTCTGCTTAAATGAATACATTGTTAGCTAACTGCATTATTTGAATATGTACAGTACATTTCTGAAATACATTACTCTGATAACAGATCACTCAAAATTATAATGTAGACATGCATTTTCTGTAAAGCTGCTTTAAACCGATACAGTAAGTATTGTGAAAAGCGCTATACAAATAAATGTAAATAGTATTGAATTAAATCAATATGATTAAAAAAATATTTCTTCAAATATCAATACCATTTAGTTAAGATGCTTTACATTGAAACTCTCAATTTGAATCTTTCGGTTCATCCCCTAAAGTAATGCCTTAAAAAACCCAGATAAATAAATGACTAGTTTGTTAAACCCACCCCTACTGCTCATGCCCACCAGCATGCTTTACAATCAACAGTCAACGACCTACATCTGCCCAGTTATTGAAACACCCGTTGACGTGCCACATCTGTGGTCGTCCTGATTGCAGTTTGTATATAACCGAGGGAGCCTGCCGAGGGGAAATCAAGCCGCAATCCCTGTTACTCAGAGCTCTGTTGTCCAGACACGAGTAAACATGTGCGCACACGAGCCATACCGTAAAACAAACGTTTTTGCAAAGCTCGCCACCATGAATCAGCATTATTCAAACTGACGTGACCAGAACCAAACCAGAGAGCGAGGCGGGTGGTTCCCATTGTGGCCTCCTCGCGATCTTAAAACCCAGGCAACCTTCTCGCTGTACACACATCAAACGACGCAACTGTTTGGAGGGCTGCACTGACAATCATTCCTGTACCGCAGGCCTGTAATAAACATCTGCTTATTCTTCTGATCTCACATGTGAATCGGTTTCTTTGCTGAAGAGTCATCCCTGTGGTGGGTGAATTTCAAAGTGCAGTGGACCATGGGACTGTTTTAAGGTTGTTTGTTAGTTGTTTACTTTTATTACCAGTACTTTGCTTCTTCCACTGTTCTGGTACATATAAAAAAAGCAATACGCAGTGCATTACAGTGATTTTACCATAGTAAAGATATAACCCTGTTATTCTAGTGAAATCATTTTAATGCTCAGCCAACAGTGGTAATTTAAAATAAGAAAAAGCAATCATTAGTGTTATTATTTCCTCATTTGTAGGGTTTGGGGTTCTTACAAACCACAAAAATTAAGTATAATGTAACCTCAAAATCATGTGTGTGGAACTACATTTGGCCAGACATTTTCACCTAGCAGTTGATAAAACAGTCAGAATTGCATGGAAGGAGGATGGACCTGAACCATAGTGGCTGGGATATCAGAGATATCACTTACACTATGATAGGGTCTAGTGCTCATTTCAACCTTTTTTTCCATTAATAAGACGAGACGACACTGACGTTGTTAAACAACAACTGTGGTTAAAAACTTTTTTTTCTCGAAAAGGGGAGACAAAACATTACAGACTGTTTAACAAGCCGCTTGCCAGATTTCAAGAATTTAAATCCCACTATCAGAGCTTTTCTGTTAAAAGAACACATCTCTCTCTCTCTCTCTCTCTCTCTCTCTCTCTCTCTCTCAAAGGAGCGTGGATTATCTGAAATCACAAACAAGTTGATTTTAACGATCTCCATTCTTCATTAGACAACAGTAGGTGACAATTCTGTCAAAACGATCCCCATTCACACGGATCTGCGAAAACTACTAAAAATACTTTATTATGCTGCCAGCCAGAAGTTGGGGATGTCACTTTGTAAAGAAAAACTACAGTATGTGCCTAACACATTGAAAGGATTGAAAAAAACACTTCATTAGAGTAACTACAGCACATTTATGCTTTTGAACGTGGCTCATCCAGTCAGATTTTAGAAATAGAACTATCTCTTTTAAGAAATATTTGAACAGTTCTGGTTGAGTTAAATGGACTGCATTTATATTTTTGTTCCTTTACTGACAATAAAATAACACTAAATATTATTAATGTCTGAAAAACTGCTTGAAAATTAATTCTAAAATAATTTTAAATGTAGTATAGTATGACACAACATGACATAACTACCCCCACACACACACACAAAAAAAAAAACTAATTAAATAAATATTTGTATCCAACTTGAATCCAGGAAACATTAAACCACACACAAAAGAAAGAGAGAAATTTGGAAATATTTCCAAACCTAGAAGATCTGAGCCAAACATGTCGTGCCAAATCAAACTCTTCACACAAAGGAATGGAATGAAATGATAAATGATAAAACAACCACAGGCATCTGTTAAATCCCATTCAAATATCAAATATCACAAAGAGCTTTTCAAAAAAGCTAAAATAAATGTGAGAGTCAGCGAGAGCGAGATCGCTCCATAATTAATGACTTCATCTCCATTACAGAAATTCAATTCTGCTCTTTAGGTTACTACACTTGATCATTAATAACAGTGAAATCATTTAAGGCTTTGTGTGTGTGGGGGGGGACACTTTCACATATTTTATAAGGATTTAATAATTGGATTTCCTGTTTGAGAAGGAACAAAGGCAGGCGGTTGGCTTTGAAGTGGGAGATGATGGTTCACTAGACAAGCTCTGCTGCATGTGTGTGCCATTATGAACTAGTCCAGGGGGAAAGGCCACAGGAATGAATGACGTCATTTTATATAAATGAGAATCATTGTGTGAGAGAGGCAGAGTCAGGGTGCTTAAAAAAGAGAGAGACTCTGACTTGGTCTATCTGTGATAAACAACGCAAACTTAGAGCATTATCTTCCCTGAGACACAGGCAACGCACACTACTAGTCAACCGGAGTTACAATTACATTAAATACGAAAATATTTAAGTACAGAAGTACTCAATTCCTGAAAAATGCAATGGGCATTTAACATGTGGTTACCAAAGACTAATACTGCAGCAAAGTTCCAGTAAGCAAAGTAGAGAGAGATGAAGGGTTTAGAGTAGACCATTGTCACAGAAAAAAATTGCAAATTCCATAAAACTTTGGTTTACTAGATTTGTAAACACTGCCAATCAGGGTTTACCAAAACTGAGAATTTAAGAATTGGCTTCCTTTCAATGTATGTGCTGGAATTTGAATAGAACTGTCCACATAGGAGGTTGAATTGGAATTCACACTGACAATAAATTGTATTTGTTAAATTGTATTTAATATATTATTGTTAGTGGTGGGGACTTTTATTTTGATATCACAGAGAAGCAGAGATGCACAGGAGCTGGTTGGTGTCATTGGTTTACTGTCTTTGTTAAAGAGTTATGTCAACAACTGTAAGGCAAACAACTGTAAAGGCCATTGCACACTGAGTCCGAAATTTTCGTATACGTTTTTTTCATATTCGTGATTAGTGGCTCTGAATTGTCAAAATATAAAAAATTAAGAATCGAATTAATCGAATCGCATCGAATTTGGATGTGAATCGCATTGAATTGAATCGTTCTGAATTTGTACAAATCGTTCTTGAATCGAAAACCTATGAATCGTGAATCGAATCGATTCGCTGTCTACCCAAAGATTCACAGCCCTACAAAACACCATTCAAACTGCTTGCCATGGATGCAAAAAACGCAGAAAAATTTAACCCGATTCGATTTTTTTTTTATGATGGACGAAAGTTTCGGAGGCAGTGTGCAAGCATGATCGACATAATATGAGGAGGTATTTATTTTTTAACGTGTGTAAATTTCGGACTCAGTGTGCAATGCCCTTAAGGCAAAATGCTATACTTTTTCATATCGGCATTCAGCAAATATGCATTTTTAAACATCGAAATATTCAATGCCAAAAACCTCACACATTTTGGCGAATCCAGTTGTTAGATCTTCTAGTGTACATCCTTAATAAAAACACATGTACTTTGCATGGACGTAGGTTTAGGGGGGACGCTAGGTACTAGTACCAATCGATATTTTAAGATGACAAAATTGTCTCCACCAATATTTTAGCGAACTCAGTGCTGCTATTGGATCGATTCAGACGGACAGGACGACAGTGACACCAAAGCTGAGACTTGGTACTTTGTAAATGTGTGTGACGGTCTCTGCTCTGCATTAGCCATCAAAAAATAAATAAAAAATCCATATCAGACAACGACTAATTGTTATTTGTAATTCAAATCTGAATTTGAATTTAGGGACACAGTATTTTATTTTTTGCTAAGCATAAGAATAGAACTTCATATAACGGTGTAGCTTTAATAATATATTTCATTTTCAGAATGAATTCCTATAAAAAAAAATCAACTCAGATTTCAATTTGCCAGCATTTTTTCCATGACACATTTTTAATTTTTTTAATTGAGATTAGCATCATGGTGACGAGCGGAGCATGAGCTTGGTTTGAGAACAAATAATAAATGTTCAACATTGCCATACTCATTCATAAATTGCTATGGTTTGCAAGTTAACATTTACTGAATTAGCCAAATAAAGCTATAGCCAACTTTTCACTACAAAAAGTACTTAAATTGAGATTGCATGATACTTTAAGTTAAATGTATGAATTATGTTAATTAAATATTTCAAGTTAAAAGTAATTCAAATTAAAATCTAAAATTCTTAACTTAATTTTTTCCCCCAACTTATTCAGGTTTACAGTATATAACCCTGGTGAAGAGAGGGGGACAGTGACATCTATCACACTTAAGTTCTTCATTTCCTGTTTCTGTGGAGTTTCAGCACATAAAGGGAAGCATCAGTAAAAAAAAGTTTGTCCCTGTCTACACTCTATTTTTTTTATTGGCTCTTCTCCTTGGCTTTGTTTCGGGGTGGTATGGTCGTGTTAAGCATGTGCATGTGATGTGGTAAGTTGAGTGGGCCTGTTTTTGACAGTGCGTCTGGTTTGAGTTTTGTCTTTAGGGGGTCCAGTCAGCCGAGAGCCAGGTCAAATGATGCTTTTAACCTGTCATGTGGTTTAAGGACAAATCTTTCATCCATATCTAAAGGCCTTCTTTTTTCCATGCTCGCATTTGAACTCCTCCACACGAAACGAGCCCAATCAAGCAGGAATACAGACTTATCTACAATCAACATCTCCTCAAAGCTGTAGTCACTGACCGTGAAGTTTACACTATAAAACAATGAAATGATGGATAACACATGTCACAGACATAGGGCTGCAGACTAAAGATTTTCCTAGTCAACTAGTAGACATTTACATTACAATTACATTTATTTATTTAGCAGACGCTTTTATCCAAAGTGACCAACAACTAGAGCAAGCAATTCATCTTAAATTGTGCTAAAAAGTTTCAGCCCTTCATTTAAGCTGTCATAATACTATCATTGGAAAATGGTTTGAGCTGAGGAAGAATATTATATGTAAGATTTCTAACTTAGTTTAACATTAATAATAAAGCATAAAATTGAGCCTTTAAAATATAAATGAAGCACTCAAGCACACACAAAGCTAGAAAGCAAAAGTAATGATTATGAATGTGTCTGAAAAAGAAAGAAAGGAGACTGTCTGAACATAATTATAATGAATTAATAAACAACTGTTTTCAATGCAGACTCATCTTCACACCCCTTTCAGCAGTGCAGGATCCGGAACTAAATTTTCCATTCATTTTTCCCATAAGAAATGTAAAAAAAAGTGCTTGTTAAAGAGCCTTACAAGCCATGAACCAAGCCAAACAGCTACGAGGTGAATCACAACACTACAAACTTTGATTTCAAGCAAAAAGTCGGATAAAAAGACAAAGGTACAAAACAGTGTACTTAATGAATAGATAGATAGATGAACTGTAGATAGCTAGATAGTTGGGGGTGGGGGGAAAAACAATTCTTAGATGCATCGCGATAAGGGCCTGGACAATTCTGAATCGATTCACAAATGTCAAAAATAGATTTTCACAAAAAAAAAAAATAATAATAATAATTAAAATGCAAATGATCTGAGGCAATCCATGCAAACCTGTGAACGCCCACATCAACTCAATAAAACACATCAAGTTAAATTAGCTTAATGTACTCTACGTCGTCTTGCTACGCTGTGAGGAATAAAAGTATCGTAATAATAATCCTGGGAAATTTACCTCAGAACGCCGTGGTAAGTTCTTTATTCTTAAAAAGACGTTAAATATTAATCACGTGTCTACGTGTGAATGAATGAACGGCACAGATGCGCGCTGTTGTTTACTTCAGCTGTAGTAAAAAAACAGCGCACATCTGTGTTCATTCACACTGGCACTTACATTAGTAAACATGTTATTTTTACATGAACACATCTACTAGTTTAGCTTTTATCAAACTATATTGCTATACTGAGAAGAAAATAAATCGACTGAAATATGTTGAAATAAAATGTCTTTGTATAAGCATTGTATTAAACTGAAAGTTACATGCATGTTGCTCACATATTATGGTAGCCCTGTTTGTGACTGTGCCACGTAGTTTATTTTTTCAGCAACCAACTGACTAATTAAAGTTGTCAACTAAGCCTCTTCTCCTTGACTAACGTTTAGTCAACTATTAGGGAGCTGCCCTCCACAAACACTTGCTGTTTCCTGACCTGACCTGACCTTCCTGCCATCTTCATTATAAAAGCATGTATTATCATTGATTCTCCACCCGTGTGTGTGACATTCAAGCCTTCACTAAAGACCATTCAAAACTGGTTAGGGCTGTTCGTGGGTTGGATGCTCAAACTGAATTATGAAACAGTGTTCAGTAATGTCCACTCAAAGGCATAGTGTTTTATTGACAAGTGCCTGTGCTCCCCTTTTGAGCTAGCATTAAACTAACATGTCAATACATTAATGAGCCCCTCCTTCATAATTTATTAAAATCTCATAAAATAAACAAGGACTGGGCAGTCGGTCAATGTAGTGCCGCACAAACTGCAGAGAGACTCGAGCAATTCGAAGGCTTTGCCATGCAACTAAACACTTAAAATGCTATTGAACAAGGTGCTAAATCAAAACTGAGAATGCAAGCGAGGCATTTGATACATTTTATAATTATAAGCTTTCATGGCAATAAAAGCTTCAAACATGAATAATTTATGACTACCAATAAAGCTCAATACAAGTGTTACCAGTTTACAAGCACAATGCGTTCAAGTAAATATGCTTGTGAAGTTTAGTCTTGTATAACAAACCCTGAATTACCCGAAACAAATATCTACAAGATGTTCAGCCATTTAGATGACAATAAGACTGCATGCGACCAAAACTAGAAAAAAGCACTTCAACAAAAGTCTGTCAATGCATTTTACAATTACTTAAATATTACAAATTATGCTTTTATTTGCAGGAAATTGGGTGAGTTCTAGGTTACCATATTGAATATTTCCCTAAAAATGAAAGTGAAAGTTTACATGAAAGTGTATAAGATATATAAAAATTAATATAAAATGGTCATCAGGAATGGGCCAACAGGTAAATAATTTATACTGAGTCCAAACCCCAAAGTGTAAGAATCAGAATTCTTACAGTCAGAATTTGGCGTAAACAGAATGAGAACATGGATCCATCATGCCTTGTTACCACTGTGCAGGCTGGTGGTGGTGGTGTAATGATGTGGGGGATGTTTTCTTTGCAAAATTTAGGCCCCTTATTGCCAACTGGGCATCGTTTAAATGCCACGGCCTACCTGAGCATTGTTTCTGAACATGTCCATCCCTTTATGGCCACCATGTACCCATCCTCTGATGGCTACTTCCAGCAGGATAATGCACCATGTCACAAAGCTCGAATCATTTCAAATTGAGATCTCAACCCAATCGCCCACAGTCACCAGATCTAAACCACAAATCTCCACCAATTGCAAGATGCTATCCAATCAATATGGGCCAACATTTCTAAAGAATGCTTTCAGCACCTTGTTGAATCAATGCCACATAGAATTAAGGCAGTGCTGAAGGCGAAAAGGGGTCAAACACAGTATTAGGATGGTGTTCCTAATAACCCTTTAGGTGAGTGTATATTAGAATACACGCCATTACTACTTTATGACATAGAATTACTCATACTTTAACATTAAATTTAGATCACACTACCAAGTTCTAATATTTTTGTAGATATAAATAATTAATCACCTAATTGTTAATGTATCAATCCAATGATCTAAAGTATTGATGACAAGAAAAAAAAATCACAATATCTAATTGTTTCGCCATGATTTAAAACCACATTAGAAAGCAAGATTTAAATGTGCATTAAAGAGGTGGACTGAGGTTTTGGAACGAGGAATGAGAAATGAGAAATGGAAATGTAGTATCACCAGCGCATTACCCACACACACAAACACATCTATGACGTTAAGAACGCTGGGAATCGTAAATTAGATTTAATTGCTCCTGCTCTATCTGGATGCTGACTCAGAACTATGGGAGTCCTGGATGAGAATCACACAGACCTTCCAGTGTTAGATGACGAGCCAGAGAGCCTCTTTACCACTGAGGTGAAGACCACAGCAGATTATAAACGCAATCCATCTTACGCTGCAGCCTGACTCTGTTGTTTAGGAATGTTTGTGAACCGATAGCTAGTGAAGTATCACTAAAGCCTGTAAGCTTGTTGATATGAGAATAACAGACTTTAACCTCCTGGCATCCTACACAGACACCCACAAACAAATGGTTTCTCCCGGTCCAGCACATCCTAAAGGTGCTCTATAGGATTGAGATCTGGTGACGGTGGGCATTTGAGTAAAGTGAATTCATTGTCATGTTCAAGAAACCAGTTTGAAATGATTGAACCACCACCAGCCTTAACGGTTCATACAAGGCAGGACAGATCCATACTTTCATGTTGTTTAACGCAAATTCTGACCCTTCCCATCTTAAGTGGGAGTGGAGTGGCACCGGTGTGTTCTTCTGCTGCTGCTGTTGCTGTTGTGCATTCAGAGAGGCTCTTCTGCAGACCTCGGATTGTAACGAGTGGCAATTTGTGTTACTGCTGCCTTTTATCAGCTTGAACCAGTCTGGTCATTCTCCTCTGACAAGGCTTTTTCGCCTACAGAACTGCCACTCACTGGATTTTTTTCTTTTTTTTCCTCTGGATATATTCTTTTGTTTCTGACTATTCGCTGCAAACCATGAAGATGGTTGTGCGTGAAAATCACAGTAGATCAGAAGCTTCTAAAATATTCAGACCAGCCAGTCTGGCATTAACAACCATGCCACGTTCAAAAGTCACTTGAATCAGCTTTCTTCCCCATTCTAATGCTCCGTTTTTGAACTTCAGAAGATGATCCTCTGCATGCCTAAATGCATTGAGTTGCTGCCATGTGATTGGCTGGTTAGATATTCAAGTTAATGAGCAGCTGAACGGGTGTATCATAAGCTGGCTCTGGCTGGTGAGTTTATATATATTTGTGAATAAAAAATATAACAGGTATTTACTGTTTTTAAATAAACACAATTTTCAGATCATTCAAAAAAAAATATTGTGATAAGAATTCATAAGCATTTTATAAGAATACGGTTTTGTTTTTATTTCACCTATTGGTATATATATATATATATATATATTAAAAAACCTATATATATATATATATATATATATTTGTTTGGATTTTTATATATATATATATATATATATAAATACAAACAAACAAATAAATAAACAGTTTTTCAACAAATGTCCGGACAACAGTCAATCTCGACTTTTAACAATCAATGATCGATGAACTCATTCAAATTAGATCTATTTTTTTTTAAATACAATTAATAATTATATTTATTTGCATATGCATTCATATTATTTGTATATGAACACAAATAATATTTTGTTCCATTCAAAACTGGTTTCTTAAATGCTTAAATGCTTAAATGCCATTAAAACTAAGACTTAAAAGAAAGAATAAACTTTACGGCTCTTATAAAGTTTACATAAAAAAAGCCTCTTAATCATTACTTATGGTCCACTAGAAGTGTGGTGGTGTTTGTGTTTATTAATACACTCCCCATTGTGCCTATATTTTCATATTTTCTTCTTGAATTCCTGTGTTTGGGACGTTTCTGGGCTGCAGCCTTTGGGCAGTGGGTGTGTCGCCCCAGCTAATAACAACGCACAGCAAAAGTGAGGGTGGAACTTTATCATCTGTGTCTGGAGCTCGGCTCGACACAAACTTTACTAATGTTGCAATTGCTCTGTTAACAGCTATCTGTAACTCAACAGATTACTAGACGTTGCAATTAGGTTTTTATGAAGATACGTAATTATTGTTTATTAGTGAGCTAATAAGAAGGTGAATATGAAAATTGAGGCATGGGCTAACCTCAAGGCGATGGCTCTAGCAAATCATCATTAAGAGGTGGTCAAAAGACAACATGACACAAGCTGCCTGTGTGAAGAGTTCAATAGCATTAGCACAGAAAGCCGTAGCTATTTGTAATCTTTTGTGTTTGTTGAGGCTTAAAGAAAACTTATGAGAATGGGGGGGGGGGGGGGGTCGTCATTTTGAACTTCAGTATTTTGAGCTAAAGCCTGCGGGATAATTTAGTCCAACTTTGATGCATATTTGGTGTTGAAACATTCGTGACTGTAAACAGACAAAACAGAGATGATGAAAAATATCTGCCAAAATGTCCCAATTCAACCCATGTTGCCAGGGCAACAAACTCCTATAAGTCAAAACTACCTCAAGAAAAAATTTTCTTCTCTTGATAGAATGCATGACTGGTTGTTTATGGGGCATCATTTAAGCTCTGCTCCAAAAACTAGAGATGCCTTCCTGTCTACACACTGTAGGCAACTGACTTCTAAAGCAGTTTCATGACAAAATGAAGGTACTTATTTTGAATGCTCTATATACATACACTAGCATTCAAAAGTGTTTTTGTTTTTGAAAGGATGCATTATTGACTAAAAGTGTCAGTAAAGACTATTACTTTGCTACAAAAATCAAATAGAATCCCTTTTCAAATAAATGCTTTTCACAAAAATTCTCAATTCTCAAATAACCAGCATTGAAAACCTTGAAAAGCCATATATCAAACAAAAATATAACCAGAAATAGAGTTTTGTCTTCGAGGAGTTCAAAGTCACTCTAAAACTGTACTATAAACCAAAAGCTGAATATTAAAAACAAATCCATCTGGAACCTGTTGAAGAGGAACACTGAGGAGAACAGACGACCTACCGAGAACATTTCCTGAGGGAACTTCCTCCAGTTCTTCCAGCTCGCGGCCCATCAGCAGGTAGAGACTGTCTACGGTGCAGCAGGCCATGTGGGGGACGCTGGGTAAAGCATCGGCTACTGAACAACCCTCAGGAAGCTACAGGAGAAAATGATCAACAAAAAGCCAACATCAGCATCAGGACTATATATTATATTGTACTGCTACAGATGTTCCTAACAAATGGATTTTCATGCAAATTGGAAATTAGTAATTATAGCCATTCAACATTACAGTATAATTGAAAGCCATATTTTTTTTTTACATTTAATCAGCTAATAAAATATAACTTATCAACAAATTGAAATTTCACTCTTAACCTTCACATACACTCTATAATACATATCACATTTAGCTGTACCTTTACAAATTGTGTTGTAAATTGTTTATATAGTAATATTGTGATGTTTCTCTCTCTCTGTCAGCTCTCTCTGTTTGAATAACAGTTGTGTGTATATGTATATATGAAGAGTTCAGATGCAAAAGCCTCTAAGTGCCATTTGAAATTTTCTTCTAGAATGATCATTTTTATCAAGCTTGTATATTTAAGTTCAGTGATTTCACTTAAATGGCAATGATAATTACATATTAATTGTTATTTAAGTGAAATTACTGAACTTAAATATACAAGCTTGATAAAAATCATCATTAAAGAAGAAAATTTCAAATGGCATTTAGAGGCTTTTGCATCTGAACTCTTCATATATATACTGTATACACACACATATTCACAAAATCATCTTTGTTTCAGTGGATGCTACTGCTAATTTGAAGACGCTCCTAATGGCTGATGATGGTGGAGCTTTATGCAAATTAATCTCAGAGTCTTCAATGAACGTCTCAATAAGTCATATAATAGTTTCTCGGTAATAATGTAATAATTAGCTCCAGACAGCTTCAAACATGAGGAAATTAATTGGAAACGAACCCGAAAGAGGCAGTTCATTTACCCGAGTCCAAGTTCACCAGGGTTAAGGATTATTAATTGTGTGATGATTATGTTATGAATTGCATTAATTCCTGGATAAGGAAACCATCTGCAGTTCTTAAGACAGACAAACAGCTGCTCACCACTCTGAGCGCCAGTGATGGATCGAATTTGGGTCCGAGCACAAACACCTTCTGGCCTTTTCTGACGACACCGCTGTAGACTCGTGCAAAGGCCACAAAATGCTCTTTGTTTTCCTCCTCCACTGCGATTTTGACCGAAAGAGCCTCTGTCTGCGCACACAGAGCATCTGCAGAACACACAAACATACAAAATAAAGTTGATGAATACCTCAGAGTAAATATAAAAGATTTTCAACAGGACTCATTATGCATTTTTACATTTTCAACTGTCTTTAGTGTGCAATGTTGCTGTTTGAGCTAGAAACGGGTCTCAAAGTAACAAAACACAAAGAGAAAAACTCCCTTTGGAGTGACTGTGTTTTGTAACTCATTTCCTTGAAATGCCTCCATTGTAGTCTAGAGTTTTCTTCCAGGAACAAACACAAGACATATGCCCGCACAAGACATGGGCACACAAAAAAAAAATGGACGAGGCCTGGATGAGTTGCGTTAGTAGTGTATTGAAACTCGTTGTTATGGTCATTTCATTTTAAGTTATCACGTCATTTTTGGGCAAAACGCAGAAGTGAGTTAGCATTTTAGCTCTACCGGTTCCCTCGCTCTAAAGTCTATGGGTTTTTTTGAATGGGTTTTTGCTAAATCACCTGAAATAAGGTCTGTGGTGAACGAAGCCTCTAAATATTTACGTTTTGATCTATGACATAAAACACACCAGTTATAACCTGCTTGTGTTTTTTTTAAACTTTATTGTGTCTGCTTGTTTTTTTTTTACTTTATATAGGCTTCAAAATGTAAACATTTTGGATTAACTTGTAAAGATTATCTTGACAAACAAAACGTGTAAAGGTCACAACTTTTTGTTGAACACAGATCTTATTTTTTTGTGATTTTCCAAAAGTATATGGGGAAAATGCATAGCTTTTCGATCGAGGGAACCCATGCGACGCTAGCTGTCCTACAAAGTGACATCATCACTTCGGCACTCTATAGAGACCAGAACTAAACAGAGAGATACTGACAGACTAGGAAGAGAGGTGCTGCAACAATGGAAATATGTGAAAAAATAATTAGTTTTTTAACATTCAAGTATAAAAAACCTATTCTACTATAGTAAACCCCAAAAACAAAATCAAGATTTTGTAAAAGGGCATAATAGGTTCTCTTTAATTGAAAATAAAACAAAGCGGCCCCCAAATACTGTCAAAAAAATGAGCATACCATATTAGTTTGATATGCACCATTGAATAGCATTTGCCTTAGGAAATATAGCCTGTGTCAAACAAGCCTCTTTTACACATTCACTGTCACACACACACATCATTAAACAAATTCAGTTCTTGTCTGTGACACTAGCGATGGCCAGTTGAAGTACCTCCAGCATCAGCTGACCCGGGGCTTTCTGCACTCTGATTGGCAGCTTGTCTCTCGGCGTGACGCTGTCTGGCCAGTTCTCTCCTCTGGGCGATCTCTTCCTGAGTCAACGGCCTTAAGGTACAAAAAACATCAGAAATCATAATGCACTGTTGTGAATCACAGACGTCTGTGCAGAACTGCAACAGTGGGCTACATTGTATTCTGTAACTATTATGAATTCTATAATTCTCATGAATTACAGGAAAGCCACTTCAGATCATTGCACAATTTTATTTCATTTTATAGCACATTATAATTCCAATGCCAAATATCCTGATTTCATAGTTTATCAAATGCTGTCCATGTATTATCCTGTATTTAGTCTGAAATAAAATTGTTATAAAAATCATTAATTTAACATGTCCATACAAATGATTAAAAAAAGTTATTTGAACCAGTGTATGTAACATAAAAGCTTTTTTTTTTTAATAGCCAAAACTTTTTTGTGCACACACATTCAATTTCAAAAGCAAAGTGAATTGATTCACCATTTCTATTCCAAAAAAAAAGCAGACACGAGAACAAAAGGGAGCTGCAGATAAGCTTAAATAGAACACCAAACTCTTACAATTGTTGGTCCCACTTTATATTAAGTGGCTTTAAGTACCATGTACTTACATTGAAATTAATAATTTGATACAATGGACTTATTGTGTACATACATGTTTTTACATTGTACTTATATTTAAAAAATACCAGCAATTAATTTATGTAATTACATCTGTAATTACACAGCTGACCCATCCCTTACACTTAAACCTACCCTTAAACCGACCCATACCACCACACCTGTCCCTAACCTTACCTGTATCACACCTCAATAGCACCAAAAGTGATTTACAATACAACATGAGCACAATAAGTACATTGTAAGTAAATGTAAATGTAAGTACATAGTACTTAAAACCACTTAATATAAAGTGGGACCCAATTGTTTAACTTGAAGATATAAATCTTAAAGTGAAACCGGATGGAAAAAATCTGGCTCAGTTCGCAACATACCAAAAATGTACCAAGGAGTTACCATAGCTTGCAACTAGCCAGCATCAAGCACTAATAATGTGCTTTTATGCTCCCAAAGCAGTAGATCCAATAGAAGATTTAAAGCATGTTTGCCTCCAAACTGCTGCCATATTTATTAAAGGCCCTTCTAAAGCAAAGTGATGGCTTCATCTGAGGAGATGACAGATGAACGATTGTTAAAGACTATTAACAAATCACTGCAAGAGGAACATACCAGTCAACAAGTGTGACTTATTTTGCTTTATATCCAAATATAGATCCTATGCGGTTACATGGCATAATTGCAGAGACATTACCAGTCAAATGATTGTGGAGTTCATCAAGTTTATTTTTTATGACACTGCAAAACACTGGCCAAAGCTGTAATTGGTAACAAAAGTTTCAGCTCAGTATTGACTGAACCGATGCATGTAGTACGGCTGACTCAATAGAGTTATGAGAGTTATATATTATTATAGTTTATATAAAGATATTTTATGTTTATTACATTTTTTATTTGCTAAAAAAATAACAAATAAATACAGAAGGGAGCAGTCACTCAGTAGGGCCGATCTACAGTAGTTTTGGCACCAAACTTATATTTCCCATGAATGAAAGAATACATTTCATTCTTGTCGATCATTGATATCGCTTGACAAAAAGGTAAAAAAAAAAAGTTGAGATTCGTACCAAAATGTGTGCAAAATTGAGAAAATGGGAGTTTGATTTACAATCCCATCATGCTGTGAAGCGGGGCAAATGTGGTTTCTCTCGGTTTATGGAATGGTGCATGATTGTCAATGATTAAATTAAATTTATTTTATTACTTTTTATTTATTTTTTTACACTGCTGTGAATTAAATACCAGATGGGATTTGTCTCTTTAATGCTAGGAAAATGTAACACGACAAAGTGTACCTTATTCATGGAAAGTGTTGGCTGTAACTTGAGAGTCGTAAACTAAGCAAGCTATGATGATTTGAGAGAACATTGCCATGTTGAAATATTAATTACAATTTTGGGGTGCATAAATTACATCAAAACAGGATACGGTCCAGAGGAAAACCTCAACTTCTTAAAGCTGTGTTTAAAAAAAAAAAAAGTAGTGCAATAGCAACTACAATTGTGAATTTTACCATAAATCAACTGATTTGGGTCTTAATTACACTCAATAGATTTTTCCCCCCTTTTGACTTCCGCTCCATCAGTGCTTCAATCATGTTGTGCGTCTCAAATGCTTTATAGCAGTCCTCCGAATTGTAATGTTTTCCTTTTCAAAGGTCTGAATGTTTTCACTTATTGGCAATAATGGAAACAGCATGAAGCTCATTTACAAGCTCGGCCACTGTGGTCATGAAGTAATGGGTACAGAACCTTACGGCCAAGTCTTTAAAAACCACAAGCGGGACTGTTTTTTAATATTCTCAAAAGGGAGAAAAAGATGATAGAGGAATGGAAATATAAATTATTTCTAAATCTGCACACACAAAACACATAATCTACTCACAAAACACACTTCATCAGTTTTCAGCATGCAATACATTAAAATACAGATGTTTTCCATTGGAAACAATTGTTAAGATGGAGATTTGTGAATCTGCAATCAGGGTTCCCACCTTGGTTAACTTCAAATTCCAGGACCTTTCAAGGACTTTCTAGGTCCAATACCCTCAAATTAAAGGTCTTAATGTGGGGGCACATTTGTTGTGTCCAACAACAAACGTTGAGGTATCGTCTGTAATTTGGTGCATGGTAGTTTCATGCATGGATGAACGTCATGGCAAGGTACAACACAAAAAAGTACCTCATGCAGGAAACACTTAACTTATTATAACTAACGTAAATCAAGCAAGCTAGTATGCATTGGCTACGAAGTGTTGGTGAAATAACACATTAGTGGACCGGAGGGAATAATATGGAATTTTTAAACAAAATAAATTCAAGCACTTTCAAGGACCTGTATCTATGCATGTTTATTTTCAAAAACTTTCCAAGGCCTTGAAAAAAATTTTAATTCAGATTGAAAAACTTTCAAGGACCCGTGGGAACCGTGTGCAGTGTATAAAATTACATTTTAAATCCAATAAATATGTTATATAAACAATTAGATTTATGCTCACAGCATATAAATAACAGATGGTCTCAAGAAAACCCAGGTTCGAACCTGACCAACCTCCACTGTTCTAATAAAGAACAGTATAAACATTTACATTCATAAGAATAATTAAATAATAGTAATTGTATATATAATGTACACATACCTACACATTTGATTAAATGATCAAAATATTAGGAAAATATTTATATTTGATTAAGGCACTTATCTGATCAAATTATTTGTAATTATTGGCAAACTACAGCACATGTAAAAATAATGCAAAGAAACTTTAAAAAGCATACATTGACTACATTGCGTTATCAAAAAATAAACAACTTTTGTAATAAGATTACAAAACCTTCATTATTTTTTTTTAAATAAAATATTTTTATCAAAATGTTTAATAATATTTAAATAAAGGGTGAATATGTCAGTTTTCCTAGGCTGGACATCACTTTTTTGGTCACTACTGTACATTAACATTTGCAAGGTTGCATACACTCTATATACAGAAACCTATGTTTTTTGACTAAATGACTAAATTAAATTTGAAGGTGTTATGCCTGAAAGTTGGTTGTTGTTTTTTTATATGGAGAAATGTCTTAAATGATTGCATAATAATTCCATGTTTATCAGGTTATTTCATTTTTACAAGTGATAAAGTATGTTTACAAGCTCAATTTCACTAACATTAAAATGCATTTAAAAAAATAATTAATTAAAACTAAATCCATAAAAATTAGTTAAAAAAAAAAAAAGGTTATATATACACATATACAGTTCATGACAGAACACTTTATGGTTATATATAGAACCTTTTCTCCTTCTAAGAGTATTTTAAAGAAACCTTGCTATTCCATTGTTTATTGCATAATCAATGTCTTTGCATGAGCACTCAACAGCCCAACCAATTTTCTGCCTACCGACTGCCTTGTGCCATTAATAAAAGCCCCCAGCACCAGCAGCCAATCAGGCAAGCCAACATATTAACGTTGCATGCAGGGTATGTGTAAGAGTGGCTGACAACACTCCCACACACCAAATCTCATACCACACACACACACACACACACACACACACACACACTGACCCAAATTGATCATTGCTATGGCAACCCCAAAGGTGGAGGAATGCATTTGTGCTTTGCAGGTTTCATGATGCACTTCATTCAGCTGGGGGTGGGGGGTATGGGGGGAGAGAGGAAAAAACTTGACCTGAGAGTACATGTCAGGGGTGTGCGCCATTCAATCCCTTAGGCCGGATTCACATATAGCGCCTAAAAACGCGTAGAAAACGCTGGGCGCGCCGCATTCTCTATTTTGCAAAGCGCCAGGGCGGTTGCGCTTCAGTTGGTTCTTGTCACATGACCTATTGTGTGCGTACGGTGCGCTTGCGGTATTCTGAAAAGTTGAGATGTTTTTATCTCGACGCGGCGCGGACGCGCATGGAAAAAAGGAGCGCGACCGCACCGCTTCCATTATGAGCGCGCATACCGCGCGCCTACATTTGAAATAACGAACTTGAGCGCGCAAAAGACGCGATATGTGAACCGGCCCTTAAAGAGCATATTGCAGGTAAAAAAAAAAATCGAAATTTATAGATAACCTTGTATGAAAATACCATATGAAAAGTTAATGCAGGATTTAAAATGTTTTAAAACAACATAAGGACACTAATTTAGAAGATAAAGTGAGCGTTTCTTGGACTGCTAAAACGGCTTTTTTTTCAACGTCGCGTCATTTGACGTCATAGCAGGGAGCCGCAGCCTCGGCTCAGTGAGAGCAGGCTGGTGTTCAGTGAGAGCGCTCGTCAGTCAGTGTGCTTTCGTTAGTTTTTGCATTTTAATTTATCATCGTCATGGTAAATATTGTGTTTGTGGAGATTGCAAAAACTCCAGCCTGTCAGGACTTCAAGATCGAGTCCACAAGTTTCCATTACAATAAAAGTGACTGTGCTATATCGTTCCTGGTGCGGTTTGAGCAGGTGAAGAGACGGGATTTCTCCTCTCGGCTCGGAAAACACGGTCGTGTGTAGCGTTCACTTCAGATCAAATGATTAGCATCCCGGCAATATGATGGAGTTCAACATGGTATGCCGAAGCAAGAATATTGATCGTCGTATACTACCAATGGCATCAAATAGTGTTATATAGGTAACTTAGTCATGTCATGCCCCAAATAAAACTTGTAATTGAAAAACAAAATTGGTTGTTTAAATACTCAAACCTTTAATGTTCTGTTTATGTTATAACCAAGGTGAAAAATATGTATTAAAAATTTACCCGAGTATAGCCTATGCTTTTAGTATAGAAATATACTCAAGTAAAGTTTTTATACATTTAATAGTCTATAAATCTACCCTAAACATACTAATGTCTGCTGGCCTGTTATAGGATCATAATAATCTGTACAATATTGTGAGCACAGTGTATATCGTTAGCGAACGTGTATACTATAAGCACGTCTCTCACCTAAAAGGCACCTGTCCTGTTCTCCACTGGTTCTCCTCACATCACAGCTCAATTTTTCTCTGACCATTCTGTCTGACATTATCCTGGCCTGTCCCTGATCTCTTTAGCATAGCAGGCTCATAACTTTATGGCTTGATCCGTCATACGAGTATTTCCTCAGCGTCCGAAATGTCATTGCGATTCATTGTTTTCCTGTTGTGTGAATCGACCGCTCTCCCGCTCATTGCGTCACGCCCGCCACGCCCATTTTCAGACGCGGAAGTAAAATTTTCTCACAAAAACGACTGCAGAAGCTTCTGTGGCGTGTTTATACGTATATTTTAAAGAAAATCTAGTTCCTACATTGTTTTTCTATGCATTGACTCGTTGGGTCCTCTAACCTGCAATATGCCCTTTAAAGTCAACTGAGGTGACAGGCAGAAAGCAAATAGAACAACACAAAGAAAGAAATGCAAAACTACTTGTATTTTGAAATGTTCAAATAGAGCAATTTCATATATAAAAGTTTTGAGTCTGTATTTGAAATTAGTCTATTGTACTCACAAAGGTTGTATTTAATTGATAGAAAATAGAGTAAAAACAGAAATATTGTGAAATATTATCTCAATCTAAAATAACTGTTTACCATTTAAATAAATATGTTAATGTCATTTTTCCTGTGAAAATATGAATTTTCAGCATAATTACTCCAGAGTCACATTATAATATGCTGATTTGCTGCTCAATAAACATTTCTTATTATTTTTGTGGAATATTAGTTGTTTAATTTCCTCACATTTTTTCAGTTTTTTTTTGATGGATAAAGTTCAAAAGAACAGAACATTGTGTAACAATATAAATAAATTAATAATTCTGTAAATTTATCCTCCAGTCATTCCAATTCAACGTCATGTGGGAAATTATCAATCTGATTTAAATCCACACAGATGACTTGAAAAGAAAAAATCAATTTTCAAACGTTTTTTTTGCTGGAAATCTGCAAGGAGGAATTCTATTCAGAATCCACAAGGAATTTCTAATAAATACTTCAAAATGACAACAAAAACCTAAAATCTCTTAGTGCCACGCTGAAGAAAAAAAAAAAAAACTCTCCCAAAAAAACAGTTCTTTTGAAAGTATACCATTCTCCTCCTGGCATGTTTCATATGAACACAGAGCTCGAAATCTCACAAAACGAACGTAAACAGAAGCTTCTATCAAATCAAGACGAAATATCAAATAAACTACAAGTAGCGATGCGGCTTCTGCCAAAGTCTCCCTCCAGTGCAGGATATCTGGGTTTGCTTAAATAACACTGTTTTGATATGTAAAGGCTGGAACAGTGCCCTGTGAAATGTGGGTCAGGGTATAACGCTAGCAGCTGCTGTCGTCGCAACTTTTCAAGTTGAAATCTGAGACGGATCTTGGTCTACACGAACACTTTATGTCCATTTTCTCAGCCTCTATGTTTGCAATGCCAGTTCACTCCAAAGGGTCAAAGTTCATCTCATGTTGGAGTGTTTTCATGCATTTGACTTCCCTCACTACTCTAATGGACGAACACACTTAGATATGAGGTTTTGAAAGAAAACATGGAGGGAATCTCATTTACAAGCTAAAAGCTGTCCACACAAAACAAAAGATGATGTCATCTTTTAGACCTAGACGCACATCCCACACACTTCATTTGCAGGAGAAACACTTGCGGAGCTAAGAAAACAAATATATAGGCTTTTATTTATTTTATTTTATCTATTTTGGTCCCTAGAAATATATCATAGACTTTTCAAACACACATTTTTTTATTTCAATGCAAATTAAATTCATGCACCACAGGAGAATTTTCTTCTCTAAACTTCGATGAACAAACATCATTTGCACCAAATCTTACATGGCCAATAGAACTATTCTACAATAGAAATTACAGTTTAATCAAAAAAAAATAAATAATAAAGAAATAAATAAAATGCAAGTATGTGGGTGTATACAATGCAAGCATACAATGTGTGTGTGTATATATATATGTGTGTGTGATATTTAGCTTGACACACATATGTATTTATTTAAACATGTATATTATAAATGTTTATATTAGGGCTGTGAAACGATTAATCACGATTAATTGCATCCAAAATAAAAGTTTGTGTTTACATAATATATGTGTGTGTGTGTGTGTAGTGTGTATAATTATTTTGTATATATAAATATACACATATGCATGTATATATTTAAGAAAAATGTGTTATTTATATATTAAATATTTATATTTATGTATAATATTAATTTTGCATATATATATATATATATATATAAAGTATATACAGTACATGCAAATATTTCTTAAATATATACATGCATGCGTGTGTATTTATATATACAAAATAATTATACACACTACACACACATATATTATGTAAACACAAAATTTTATTTTGGATGTGATTAATCTCGATTAATCGTTTTCACAGCCCTAGTTTATATACATTTTCTTATTACATTTCTTATTACATACATTATATATATATATATATATATATATATATATATATATATACACATATATATATATATATATATATGAACACAAACAGTGTTTTTAGCTTCATTTTTTTCATAATTCATCTAAAGAATTTGACATACTTTGTGAAAAAAAAGTTAACTTAAGGTCAGCAATACACTCATATCCAGTGATACAGAAATATGAAACCAACAATACATTGACTTCCAATCTAAAGCCAATTTTTGCCAAATAAATAATTTACTATTTGCATGACAGCCTTAAATATATGCATAAAAGGCAACTGAAAAGTATCAAAAATAAATGACGATGGCCTGGTTTATATACAAGACAGTTTAATGTGACCTTTATGAACAAAAAGAAACTAAACTCAAACACTGGGACGCAGAGTGCTCGTAGTTGTGTGTGTGTGTGTGTGTAGGGCAGAGACCCCATAGACGTGAGACAGAAAAAAAGATCATCTCAGGTCACGAAGAAACTTTATGCTTGGATACCCTGACGCTGACTGCTTTAAGCTTGGGGGAAAACACGAGACAGAGAAAGCGAGAGAGGGAGCATGAAAAAATAAACAAACACAGTAAGAGAGAGAGAGAGAGAGAAAGAGTCCGTCTGGAGAAAATGAGGGTGAGACGTGACTGAATACAACAGAAAGTGAACGCAAGTAAACAATGAAAGTAAAAAGAAGCTAAAGAGCCACTGGGAGCCGCCCATCTCTCCTCTCTGAACGGTCCACAGCCAGGGAGGATAAACAGGGAGCTGGCGGTCAAGGCCCAAATACGGTGGCATATTAACCGCAGCATTCTTGATTGAAGGAAATAGTATGATGTTAGACTGAATAAACAGGAGTACATTACCGCGGCCCAACTATTTTTCCGTTCATAAATCGCGCTCATCCCTCGATGACTCTAGCAGACCCGAAGGAAATGGAGTTGGTCTCCACCGAGCATGACGCCGTTCGAAATTACTCGGTTCCAGGTAAAAGGTATACGTGGAAACGTTCAAGAGTTAAAGGAAAGCAATTCTAGCCTCTTAAAGAATTCACTTTTAACCAAGTTTCCTTAAAAAAAAAAAAGTGTAATTGAGTTATTCACCTTTTTATGATCAAACTGCCTGTTTTAGCTACTGAACCTTTAAGACTTCTGATTCTGATTCGCGTAGAGATACTAAGTCACACAAAAAGTGAAAATTATGACAAAAAGCTGAAGGATCATGTGACGCTGAAGACTGCAGTAATGATGCTGTAAATTCAATTGTTTTGATAGATAATATTTTAAATATTACTGTATTTTTTCATCAAATAAAAACAGCCTTGGTGAGCATTATCAATAAATCTCCAACCACCTGGCTTCATTCTGGCATTTAAAGCCCACTTTTCAGGATCCAACCAATTCCTGAAAGAGAAAAGTTTTCCACTGATATGCACATGCTAATAGTGTTTAACCTGCTTACAGTTACCCATCTCAATACGTTGCTGGTTTCAGAACAGTGTTTTTTGCGTGTAAGCTCTGACAGTCACATGCATGCCTCTAATCACTCTTCCCGTTCTACAGAAACACTGCATGGATTTTATTAGCTGCACCCTGGATCCGCCAGCTAAAGCTACACGGGAGCTCCTGCAGCCAATGAAAAGCTACATGAAGCCTGCAAGGGTCTACACATGTTACTCAGCCCCCTCTGTCAAAACAACACTCAGAGACAGAAGTGCCGCCAAGCGTCGTCAGGGTTTGCCCGGGCCATCTGCTTCTAATGATTAAAAGTGCAACTGTCTCTCCACACATTTAAGTCCAGATAATTCGCTTCGACATCAGCGAGCCATATCGTCGACTGTCCAGTGTCACGCTTACCCAGTCGACATAAAACAGTGAGGGTGAGGTCAAAGGGTGAGAACAAAGGCCTCAAAATCATTCCAGGCTGGGATATTGGGATATTTATATATATATATATATATATATATATATATATATATAAAAAAATGGTAGAAATGTGACCACCAGTAATCCAATGTTAATGTATATATTCAGATTTGTAACTATATATTCAGATTTACATTTATATATTCAGAGTTATCTATATAAAGTGGGCAGAAATGACTTATAAATTAATTAAATGAGTAATAATAACAACAACTATATACATACATCTATCGCATCTAACATAGAAGTTTGTGTTTACATAATATAAGTGTGTTTTATAAGCATATTAGAATGAAGGATTTATGAAGGATCATGTGATCACTGAAGACTGGCGTATGCTGAAAATTCACAATGGCATTACAGAAATAAATTATATTTTTTAAATATATTCAAATAGAAAACATAAATGGTCGTAATATTATAAATATTACAGTTTATTTTTAATCAAATAAATGCAGCCTTGGTGAGCAAAGAGACATTACATTAATTAGATTTATATATTCAGACTTATAACTATATATTCAGAGTTATAACTATATATTCCAATGTAAATTTACATATTCAGAATTGTAACTATATATTCAGATTTACTTTTATGTTCAGTTATAATTAAATAGTCAGGATTTGTAAATATATTCAGAGTTATAACTATATATTCCAATGTAACTATATATTCAGATTTACATTTATATATTCAGAGTTATAACTATATATTCAGATTTGCGTTTATATGTTCAGTTATATAAATATATATTCAGGATCTGTAAATATATATTCAGAGTTATAACTATAGACCATTTCACAAGATGTAAACAACACTGGTCCAGAAGAACTTCCTGTTTCAGTTTTTTAACACTACAAAAAAGCTGGGATAAAATACAACCAACAGAACATTTAAAACTGAATCAAAAAGTTAAACAAACATCTTTAAGATGTTTTCTTTACATGTGAAATAAAGAAAATAGTTGCAAACTGAAACAGGAAGTGCTTCTGGACCAGTCTTGTTTACATCTTGTGAAATGGTATATATTCCAATGTAAATGCATATATTCAGATTTGTAACTATATATTCCGATTTACATTTATATATTCAGAGTTATCACTATTCAGAGTTATATCTATATATTCATTTTTTTTTAAATATTATTTCCTGTTTGGCCCCCCATAATACACACACACACACACACACACACACATACACACATCTCTCTCTCTACATACATACATACATACATATATATATATATAAATAAAGACAAATAAATCAAATGAGATGAAGTCCCTTGCATTTACTGGATTATCCAGAAACTGTCAATAATACTTGTTTTGTGTTTGATCATTGTATTTTTATGTGATGTAAAATTAATCATACCGTGATATAAGATTTTGGTCATACCGCCCACCTGTACTCCAGGCTGTCACCTACTGTAGAAGGTGAGAATGAAGACAAAATGTGAGAACAAAAGGGTTGCAAACAGCGGACAGACGAATCAAGTATGCAAGTGTTAGACTTTGTCAGTGGGAGGAATGTTTGAAAAGACACAGATGGAAACAAAAACTCCCTTGACTGAATTATCTGTAACACCACCAAATTTCATTGGACACTTCCACCCAACCCGATGGATAATGGAAAATGTCTGATCTGAGGTCAGTCCTAAAGGGGCGGTCTGGGAGCTGACTGACACACTGACTCGAGAACAAAGAGTCTGAGCAGCTCATGCCCTCAGATCTGGGGTCATTTGAGGAGTTTGACGTGGCTGAGAGCGCCATCTAGCGTATTCTCCTGGTTATGGAACAGGCTTTGTTCCTCAGCGCTGACATGATGTCACCTCACTTAGGAGGATAAGAACTGAAAAACATTTGTTTCGGTTGAGTCCAGAGACACATAGTACATCAACAGGGACAGGATCTAAGCAAGCAGCATATCAATTCTCATAGTACAGCAACAAAGGACCAGAACAGCCACACAAACTTGTGCTCACACACACATACAGTACACAAACAGAGCAAGCAAGGTGGCATATCGATCAACTGCTACATCACTGTTTGGCCAAGGTCCATTAAGTTTGTAGAACCCAAGGGCTATAGCAAACTTACTCAAACTCAAATACACACACGCACACGCACACAGATCTATAATTCAGGATCCTAGAGCTCTCATCCTCTTTCAAAATGCCTGAAGGAATGTATAGAGGATTCTTTTTGGAACTTCTCACGTCATTCGGAACCAATCCTAAAACGATAATATAGGGTATTCGATGGAAATCAAATCAGATTCCCCTGCATAAACTGGAATTTTTGTACCAGAAATCTACTTGTATGGTATTGGAATAATCTCTACTGGATAGCTAAAAAGGGAAATCAATCAGGATCAATTGCCGTTTTTAAATCCCTAAAGATTTCCATTAAATGCCCTACTGCTCTACAAAAGCACCACTCAGTAACTACACCAATACTAGAGCTAAGAAAAACTAATTTTGATTTATTTGATATGAATTTCACATTCTGTGCATCAAAGCACAGTTAAAACCATTTCTTTCTTTAGTCTAAGGGTACGTTCACACTGCAGGGCTTAATGCTCAATTCCGATTTTTTGAAAAAAATCGATTTTTTGCAAGGCCGTTCACATTTCCAATTAAATGCGACCTTTTGTGATCTCCTGTGTGAACGTGAACTGACCCAGAAGTGTCCCGCATGCGCAGAAGAGTAATCAACGGTCAACGACGTCACTTGTTGTTTGCGGAATAGTTCTTTTTTTCCATATGTTGTGAGCTTTTGTTTTATTATTATTATTGCCACAGCCCATATACAAACACAGACAATAATTATTTTATCGACGGGCAAAGTTTGCACATAAATGTAAGATTTTTCCGATCCTCACCGACCTCGTCATAAAACCAGTTTAATTGATAGTACACGTCCTCCACGCTCCTTGCTTTGTCGCCGGCGGCCGGGGTCTGACACTGGTGGCTGGAGTTGCCAGATTGGGTGTTTTTTCGCTACATTTTAAGGCATGTTTACATGTGCTTTAGCCAGGTTTTCGCCTGGAAGGCTCTATAGGAATCTGGCACCCTTCTGTACGAAGTTATACTGACAGAGAGCACACGTTCACAGACACCAGAATGAAAGTGTTCACAGTAATGTTCATCAGGCAGTAATACAGTACGTTTATTTTGGGCGAATGTGAACTGTCACGTTCGCCCAAAATATGAACGCATTCATGCATCGTCCATTGAACGCGTTCAGGCACAACACTGGGGAAGAGACACGTCTACAGCGGCCCATAACAGTGCAGAAACGCGTTGGAGTTAGCGTGTATTGGCTAGCTACAGGTGTATATGTGACCTGGCCGTTCAGATTGAAGTCGCATTTCAAAAGATTGGATACATATCGGATTTGGACCACATACAAAGTGGCCTGGGTCGCATTTGAAAAGATCGGATCTGTGTCGTTCAGACTGTCATGAAAAAAATCAGATACAGGTCGCATAGGGGCAAAAAAATCGGAATTAGGTCGTTTCAGCCTGCAGTGTGAACGTAGCCTAAGAAATTGTATTATGTCTTAAAAGGTTCAAAAAGAATATATTTTGAAGAATGTTGGTAACCAGACAGTTGACAGTGTCCATTGACTTCCATAATATTTGTTTTTTCCTACTATGGAAGTCAATGGCTACCGTAAACTGGTTACCAACATTCTTTAAAACATCTTCGTTTGTGGTCAGCATAAGAAAGAAACTTGGAACAACATAAGGATGAGTAAATGATGACAGAATTTTGGGTGAACTATCCCCTTAACAATAAAGTTACTGCATTTGGTCTTTGTTGTGCAGTATAAAGCCAAAGCCAGCATCTAAAATTAACACGGGTAAATCCAAGCATATAAAATCTTTAGGAATTGCATGTGGTTGCAGCACATGGTTTATGTTGGAATTATAGTCTAATCCTCGCTGATGTAAATTATGTGAGCGACTCAAATCGAAGTCCTATAAACCATCTACAAAAGAAAACATCTGTCCTTACTCTTTCCTCGTGGAAGATTTACCAGCAGACGTTTATATATATGATGCCTAAAGGCTGTTTTCGTCCAGAACAGCATGTGGAGACACATATGTGGAATGTTCCTCACATTAAGCCACCAAAACAAAAATATGAAAAACAAAATTACTCAAAAATCGAGTCTTCACGTTTACGTGACAGGAGACAGAAAAAGGCTCATTTTGTACAGTATATGACAGTGTTGTAGTCGAGACCACCTCACTCGAGTCCGAGTCGAGACCGAGACCAGAGAGAGTCGAGTTCGAGTCAAGACCGAGTCCATAGAGAGTCGAGTCCAAGTCGAGTCCGAGACCAAAGACGGTCGAGTCCGAGTCGAGACCAGTGAGGGTTGATTACCTAATTTACTTTTATTTACTTAGAGAAATCCTTTTTTTATTTTACTGAATTTACTTAGTTTAAAAAATATGATCAGTTTAGGGTAAAAAGGCCACATAGTAGGTGGTGTTAAAAGTAATTTTATTACAATTTGTCATGCGCAGTTTTGCACTAGAAAATCACCAATCACTGGGCGTGTCAATCAATTTAAAGAAATATTTTATTGACATACATTAATAATCATGAAAAATATTTTGAATTGAACTTGAGTGGACTCGGGAATAAGTCCGAGTCCTAAAAAAAAATGTTCGAGTACGAGTAAATTCAGAGTCCAAGTGCACACGAGTCCATGACAAGACCAAGACCATTAAAATATGGTCTCGAGACCGAGTCTCGAGTACTACAACACTGGTATATGATGCTGCATACGACAAAACAACATTGAAGACTGTTTGCTAAACATATTCAGGGAAAAAGCTAAATAGTCCTCTTGGAATAGGAGCAACAATATACTTTTGATTATTTTACTATTACTTTATAAATTAAATATTTATATTTTCTCTATTCACCCGTCAATTGCCATTGCAGCAAAAATACCTTCTGTCCAATTGGTTATTATAATAGTTTTGTGAATAGTGTTTTAACAGATATAGTGATTCATATATGAAACGCTAGAAAGAAAATTACCATAAGGAATATTGTTATATTATATACACCGACCTTCACAAATATTTGCACCCATTTAAATATAAGCATGTCCATCCGCCTAGTCTTTTATTCAAAATGATAATCCCATCTTTAAATGAAGTAAAATCTTTCGTTTTGAATATAATGTATTGCTTTATTTAATAAATGTAAAATAAATATTTGTTTTTCTTCAGAAAATGTGTGAACTGAAGTATATTATCATTCATATTGTATGTTTTTAAGTGGTAAGCCATGTCGTGACATCCTGTTTTCACTAAGGCAAGGATTCCCAATTTTTTTTGTCAGCCAAACCACTTTAACCTGAAATATTTACTTGATGTTCCCCCTGAGATTATGTTATTATTTTAATAATTTAACAAAACAGTGAACATTAATGCTTGCTGGTTTTTGTGATGCAACGTGACTATTCTCTAACTGAAAAATCCAAAAAAAAAAAAAGTCTGAAGTGCAAAACATGCTGTACATAAAATCGCATGAGCATTTTAAGGTCTTTTTGACATGGGATAGAAGTTTTTAAAAAGACATAATTTAGTCATTATTTAAGCATAAACACAACACATATTGCTAGACAGTTACTGAATATAATCTAGCTAACATGTGAAGAGTTCAGATGCAAAAGCCTCTAAGTGTCATTTGAAATTTTCTTCTAAAATGATCATTTTTATCAAGCTTGTATATTTAAGTTCAGTAATTTCACTTAAAATGCAATGAAGACTACCTATTAATTGTCATTTAAGTGAAATTACTGAACTTGAATATATAAGCTTGATAAAAATGATCATTCTAGAAGAAAATTTCAAATGGCACTTAGAGGCTTTTGCATCTGAACTCTTCATGTATAATTAATTGACTGCTTGACAGCTTTTTTTCTCAATGAAATGAATGTACAATCATTTAGTTTGATCCTGTTATTTATTTAATATTTTTAGGGGATTTTATGGTGCTAAATTACATTTATGGAATAGTTATGATCCATTTATTACCAGTTATTCACTTTTTGAGCATAGACCTGAAGCTTTATCATAAATCTTGAATGCTTTGGAACAGAGACTGAAGTTTGGTCTCTTTTTAAAGAAGACACTTGGCAGATTATTTCTGAAATGAAAAAAAAAAAAACTGAAACATAATACTATTTTTAAATTCACAGCCATAAATCTAAAGAAGTTGTGTTCCAAATTTTGAAGTAAACATCTAAAAAAAAAAAACGAGCTTTCGGTAAGATTTTGTTTGGGCACAGTACCAAACGTTGAATCGCTATGACCGCGAACAGTACAAGTTTGTCTATTGTTTTCAGGGCCATTTAACCTTTATATATGCATTCACATAGTACATGCCAAAACTTTACCAAGTTTCACACCATTCTGATGAAGTAAAAAAATTCTAAAAACACCAAAAAGTAAAACATTTTGGTAAAAAACTTCGGGGGTTCGGCCCTATTCCTATAGTCATAAATCCCAATGAGAAAGTTGGAGAACAGCAGTCTTAGGATTAGAAAGTCACCAATACTATGATCACATGCCATCTACAGTTCAAGCTCTCTACAACTAAAGTCTATCTGAAAATAAACCAAAAAAGTGAAATACCTCTGTTTGTTCTGTGGCAGAGCTTTGGAGTCCACAGAAACCATCTTTGACACAAAGACAATTACAGGTGCCGTCTCATCAGCAGAACAATCTAGAAATGCTACAGGGGACAAACACACAGAGCAAATAGATTAAAAAGAAAGTCTTATTTAATGCCAGCAACACTAGGGAAATTGTACAATTCGGACTTTGAACACAATATAAACGGGACACGGTGAGGTCCTTTTATATGAATACAAAATCAAAATAAATTTCACACCTAAGCACCATTGGAAATGACTTTAAAGCGTGATATTACAATCCGTGAGCCAGAATTGAGGAGCGCTTTGCTTCTTAATGCATGAGCTCAAAGAAACCTCAGCCTCAGGCAACACGGTATTAAAAGCCTCCTGCTATTACACAAACTCTTGTCGCAATTGTGTGAAGGCTGGAAAAACAAATGCCCTCTGGCAACTTTTAACACACACTGCTACAAAAGTCAGTAAATAAACTACAGGTTATTCAGTGCAGCACTATTAGATTTCACAAAAAAACTTGTTATCGAGAACCCACTTTTAGCTGTATGGGTTTTTTTGGTGGATTTAAAGAAAAAAAGTTCTTGAGGTTTCATGAAATGTTCTTCAGATGCTGAATTTGACTTCTGGGGCTTTTAAAGCAGCAGAACCAATGTAGTGGCCAAAAGTGATGATCCTTCAAGTTCGATTAAATCATCAAAATATGAGGAAAATATTTGGTCCCACTCTATATTCAGTGGCTTTAAGTACTATGTACTTACATCGAAAAATAAGTACAATGTACTTATTTTGTTCAGGTTGTATTGTAAAACACCTTTGCTGCTATTGAGGTGTGATACGGGTAAGGTTAGGGTCAGGTGTGGTTGTATGGGTCGGTTTAAGGGTGGGTTAAGGTGTAAGGGAAGGGTCAACTGTGTAATTACAAACGTAATTACATTTATTAATTACAGCTGTAATTACAGGTATTTTCAAAATATAAGTACAATGTAAAAGCATGCATGTACACAATAAGTCCATTGTATCGAATTATTAATTTCAATGTAAGTAGAGTATATAGTACTTAAAGCCACTTAATATAAAGTGGGACCACATATTTTATATTCATTTTTAAATAACACTAAACCTGATTAAGGTATTATCTGACAAAATAAATTTGTAAAAAAAAGGAAACGACAGCAACAGGTTTTATTTTATTAGACAAAACAAAAATGCATAGAAAACCAAAAAGCTCACATGAACAAATATAAACTGACTACACCAAAATCAGTAGATCTTTCACTGTTCTCACTTGTTTTATGCAAGTGTTCATAATTTATTTGTATGACCGCCAAGACAAAAATTATGTCCGCACAATTTGGCAGGTTCATTGCATATTTAGCACAAATAAAACAAGTGACTACAAGTAAAACTATGCAGGATGCTAACAAAATCTTAAACACATTTTAATAGTATTATAATGAAGGGCAGTGGTGGAGGAAGTACTGAATCTCAGTACTTAAGTAAAAGTACAAATACCCAGATAAATATTTACTTTAGTAAAAGTAGAAGTAACACAATGACAACCATACTTAAGTAAAAAGTAAAAAGTACTTTATTTTAAATGTACTTTAAGTATTAAAAGTAAAAGTACCTGCATAGCAATTTATTATCTTAATGTCTATTTTCTAATGATTAATAAAACATTTAATTCTAACTCATTCAACCTAATAGCCTACTCCTATAATGATGTTCAATAATGATGGAAAAAAATGTCACCATTTCTGAAACAAGCTTGCAATTAGGCAATATCATGCTTATCCTTACTATATGTTAATAACTATGTTTGGCAGTAAACGCGATTCATTTATGGTGTAATTCTGAACCTCTTGGCTTGCCATAATCCTAACCAAACCAAACATATATTACACACGGTGCGTTTCCTATGCACGTAAAAACAAATTTTCGCGTATGAGTTGCATGATAAACACACTGCGTGCGAGACGCATTTAGTGTGACCGGGTTGATGTACTGTATCTATGGCAACCAAACGTCACTGGTGAGACAAACGTGCAACGAACGGACGGTCAGATTACGTTTTGGCAGGGGAAAAACTGATCAGAAAATGTAACGAAAATGTAACAGAAGTTGTAGAAATGTAGTGGAGTAGAAAGTAGAATAATTGCTGCAAAATGTAACGAAGTAAAAGTAAAAAGTATGCACTATTTATTGTACTTAAGTAAAGTAAAGATACGTGAAAAATGTACTTAAGTAAAGTAACGAAGTATTTGTACTTCGTTACATTCCACCACTGATGAAGGGTGGAAATTTGCCCACTTTTGTCCACTAATTTAGATGGTTTTCTAAAGATCTAGATAATCACTGACACTTTTTTATGGTCTTTTTTCTTTTGTTGATATTTTGACTATTATTATTAGTATTATTTTTATTATTATTATTATTATTACTACTGTTATTTTGTTTTTTGTACTGTCTTCTTTTAATTTACTATTCTCCTTTCTTTTTCTTGCTAAAACTGCTGCTGGAATTTTCAATTTCCTTTTGGGAGTCATCCCAAAGGATTAATAAAGAGAAGTCTAAGTCTAAGTCTATAATCTAGATAAAGAATGTAAGAGTTCAAAGGATCACCCAACGTAGTTGTTGTGGTTCTAAATTAAACCATTATTTTTAATACCAACAGTTCACCCCAAAATAAAACATCCTGTCATCATGTACAGTATAGCCATATTATGGATGTCATTATTGATGACATCATAGTATGGATGTCATTGCATGCGTTTCATGCATTTTGTCACTGACTTCAAACCGAGCACGAAAAGCCAAGGGGGCCAGATTTACTAACAGCTCGCACCAGCGCAAAGCAAACCCTCTTTTGCCTTTAAAAAACTTCTGTAAAGACACGCTGTAAAAAAATGTAGCTTTGAAAAACCGTGGACAGGGTTATTTTTGCAGCTGGCCTTATTGCATATGCATTTTATAGGAGTTTTCCTTTCAGACGCACAATTTATGCATTTAAATGAATCACGCAAGCTGCAAGCTGATTGACTAAGGTTTACAGTAATCGATTTTCTGGTATTTGCGCCATTATTTACCACCCAAAAAAAGCATGTCTAAAACCAGGTGCTACTCTTGGTATATTGCGTTGGTCATTATAGAAAAATGTGTCTGTGTTCTTTAATTTGCACTTTCCGCTCTCATCACAGCTTTTTTGGAATTGCGCTCACACACTAATTTACCCTGTTTAGTAAATCTGGCCCTTGGTGTGCCATTTTTAATGTCCACTAATACACTGTGAAAAGCAATGTTTTCAGCAAATCATGATTTTAATTTCTTCTATTCTATAGAAAAAAATAAATCAGCATACACTCATGAAACAACATGAGTAGCCTATATAAGGACAGAATATGATTTTTGAATGAACTTTTTTCTATAAAGGTCTGGCCGGGGAGATTTTGTCTATAGTGTAGCAATGTATGAACCACGGCCTACACTGATGTCGCTTTCAAATAAAGCCACTTTCTGCTGGCGGACGTGATAAATTAGTATGGCGTACGCAAGAGCGATATCTTTTTCTCACATGAAACTGCTGATCATGCATCCATTTTGTTACTTGAAAAAAAATGTTAACTGAAATAAAAAAGATATAATTGTTTTTGTATTATTCACAGCTAGTCGCCAAGACAAAATATTGCAAATTGATGTACAAAAATATATGTATGTATATATATATAAAAACAAATGAACAAAACCTACAAATAAAATAAAAAAGATTCAATTACAAAAAAACACAACAAAATTACTAAAACTTTATCTGAAATTAAAACAAAAAAGGCGAATACACTGCAAACAAAAAAAGAAATTCAAAATATGAATAAAAACTATATTAGTATCTCAATTATACCAAAATAACCACACCTAAGTCTGTTACTCACACACAGCTATCATATGACCTCAGCGCAAAAGATATGGTGTTTTTGTGTTTTCATGACGCCTTTTTGATTGACCGCAATAAAAAGTGGGAAAGACATCTCGAACATTCAGGACTAAGCATCTTTAATGTTCCACGGAAGAAGAAATTCATGGTTTTGGAATAACGTAAGGGAGAGTAAATGGTGACAGCTTTTTAATTTCTGGGTGAAATATTGCCTTTCAAAGAAGAAGAACGCAAAAAAAGCCACTGCACCATCATCCAGCTTAAAAAAGCCACAAGTCAAAAGTGGAGCCGTTCAATCCAAATACAGCTCACAGAGCAGTACTGTCGTTTTAGGAAGCTTCCAGTGAGCAGAAAGTGCTAGAAAAGATCTAAGAGCGCCGTTTTCCTGAGTGAAGAGCACACACGTGCAATACGAGTGTGAGTTTTGTATCCACAGTTGGGAGTCTGGTGGTAGGAAATGCTGTGTGAATCACATCCTCTGCTTTCAGGTTCTCTGCTGTAGCCGTTAACACGCACTCACCTTTTTTTAGCTCCTGTGTTTTCTCGGGCAGGGAGTCAAACCTGCGCGCTCCCACGCTCATCAGCTTTTCCACTCTCTCAGCCGAGATCTCAGCTGGGCTGGGCAGCTTTTCACACACCATTGCTGAGTAACAGTTAAAGAGAACACACTCAACTGACACTTTCCACAAATAGGGTACAAAGTAGGGCCTGAAATCATGTTTTTGTTTTTAAATCAAATGGTTGGTGAAACATGGTGCTCAACTTCAAAAAAACGTTATATGTCAGCCTCAGGATCTAGAAGTATCAAATTTATTGGTAACATTTTACAATGAGGTTTCATTTGTTAACATTACTTAACTACATCAGATAACATGAACTTAATGCACAATAATTCTACAGTTATTGCTCTCCTTGGTATATGTTCTGTATATAACCTGACAGCCAACTCTTTCATAGTCTTTTCCTGTCCACAGGTTTGTGGACTTCAGAGTCTTGATGTTAGGAAAGAGTTTACCTGGCTAGTTATATACAGAAAATACACAGAAGACTTCATATTTAAGGTCCAAATTTGTATTTGTTACCATTAGTTAATGCACAGTGAACTAACATGAACATGACGATTTTTATTAACTAACATTAACAAAGGTTAATCAATGCTGTAAAAAAAAATTGCTGATTGATAGTTTAAGTTAGTTAATGCATTAACTAATAGTAACAAATGAGACTTACCAATTTGCAAAGAAAAATTTGCAAAATTTGAGAGGTCCAAATAAATGCATTTTACATGAACTTTATTTTAAATAAATTAACACCTGAATAGGTAACATGGTGGCAAATTTTGTCTTAATTAAGCTAGGTTTGCAAATATTTGTTTATAGTGATATTTACACTGCCATTCAAAAGTTCTAGGTAAGTTTTAAATGTTTTTGAAAGAATTATTTTACGGTCACCAAGGCTGCATTTATTGGATTAAAACAAAAGTAAATTAATACAATACACAACACAATATTGTGAAATATTATTAAAACTTAAAAGAACTGTTTTTTGGGGGTTTTTTTTACATTTTATTCATGTGATGGCAAAGCAGAATATTCAGGAGTTGTGCAGAAGTTATATTTTTATGGAAACGGTGATCATTTTTTAGGATTCGTTGATGAACACAAAGCCAAAAAAAAGCATATATTTGGACCAAAAGTCTCTTCTAACATTATAAATATGTTGAATGTCTCTTGATCAATTTATTATCATTTATTTTCAAAAACAAAAATGTTACTGATTCCAAACCTTTGAACAGTAGTGTACTTACAAGTATTGGATTGAGGAGGATTCTTTTCTTATAAAAACTTTGGTAACAGGGTTGAACGTTGAGCTTGACCAACAAATTTATGTCAGAATTGTGAGGTTTCTACTTGTGAGATGAGACAGAACAAAATCACCATTTTCATGGGAGGCTACACAAGTCTGAGGATTTAAACAAGCTACTATTCATGCTACTCTAGGTTTATTCAATGTTAAACAAGTTTATATAACATATCTAGTAGTCCTCACTACTAAAAAGCAAAGATTTGCCATGCTTAAAGTATTGGTTCAGCCAACTTTAAAAAGCTCCAACTCCTTACCATTCACAAACATAAAACACCTGCCAGACAGGCCAAAACTCCACATTTGAGAAGTATTTTGAGAATCACTCAATTACATGTTTAGGGAAATAACTGACATTTTACCAAAAGTGTTCAATCGCAGTAACGTGTCCCTCCGAGCACCTGCAACCACAGTAATTGCGAGGCGTGCCCGTGTCAATCATATTGCCGTCTAATAACGGTCGGTTCTGTGTTTCCTTCCCATACAGCTGGTGAGATCACGGCTGAAGAGGTGGACAACGCCAGTCAACTGCCTAGAGCTGATGTGGCTAATGCACTAGGGGGTGTGTATAATTAACAGAGGACTGTGTGTTGTACGTTTCTAGAAACTATACTCTGAAATTCAGACATTTGGACACTCCAAGAAACAAGATGAGGAGGTTAAACCTATGTTTATATACTGTGTTTTAGTCCAACATTGTATTACTACCTAAAACCTTACTCTCTAGAGGCATTCAAAGTAAATCCATGTAATGTCTGCACCACTTGTATACCCAAACAGAAAAGCAAAAAATAATGACTTTTGAAGCAGTTGTAGAGATCCATCTGCAAACTAAATGCATTAAATTGCATTAAACGTGACATTAAAGACCTTCATAATGTTACAAAAGATGATTGTTTATTTTATTTACTTTTTAACGGTCTATTCATCAAAGGATTTTGAAAAATATGCATCACGGTTTCAACATTGATAATGATGAGATTGTTTCTTGAGCAGACATTCAGCATATTAGTTTTCTGAAGGATCATGTGACTATAAAGACTGGAGTAATGATGCTGAAAATTCAGCTTTGCATCACAGGAATAAATTACATTTTAAAATATATGTTTTTTTTTAAATGGTAATAATAATTTAAAACAATACTATTTTTACTATATTTTGAGCAAATAAATGCACCCTTGTTGAGCATAAGAGACTTTTTTCAAAAACATAAAAAAAAAAAACTTGAATAGAGAAAAAACCTTGAATGGTGGTGTTTTTCAACAAGAGCCAATGTTTGTGTGGTAAAGGATACAGAGCACGGCTTGAGACACAGGAAGCCACTGGCCACAGATGGCACTGAGGAGCACTTTGGGGTCCGAGTGTTTTAGGTCACGAGGCATGACTTTTATCCCCAGAGAAGTCACCATCTTCTCCACCTTTTCTTTGTCCCTGGAAATATGAAAACGGTCAAGTGGGATGTACAGTGTACATATACTGTATATATACAATGTCTTGCCAAAGTACTCATACCCCTTCATTTTTTCACATTTAGTTAAACTACATTAAATTACCCTTTTACACATCAATCTACACTCCGAACACCATAATGACAAAGCAAATAACTGATTTGTGGCAGTCCCCCAGTCCCTGCTTTGAGTCTGGCCACTCTGCCATAAAGCCCAGATCGGTAGAGTATTGCAGTGATATTTGTCCTTCTGTAAGTTTCTCCCATCTCTATATACACTCACCTAAAGGATTATTACGAACACCATAGTAATACTGTGTTTGACCCCCTTTCGCCTTCAGAACTACATGGCATTGATTCAACAAGGTGTTGAAAGCATTCATTAGAAATGTTGGCCCATATTGATAGGATAGCATCTTGCAGTTGGTAAGAAGGCATGATGGACCCATGTTTTCATTCTGTTTATGCCAAATTCTGACTCTACCATCTGAATGTCTCAACAGAAATCGAGACTCATCAGACCAGGCAACATTTTTCCAGTCTTCAACTGTCCAATTTTGGTGAGCTCTTGCAAATTGTAGCCTCTTTTTCCTATTTGTAGTGGAGATGAGTGGTACCCGGTGGGGTCTTCTGCTGTTGTAGGTCATCCGCCTCAAGGTTGTGCGTGTCGTGGCTTCAAAAATGCTTTGCTGAATACCTCGGTTGTAACAAGTTGATATTTCAGTCAAAGTTGCTCTTCTATCAGCTTGAATCAGTCGGCCCATTGTCCTCTGACATTGACGTCATCACATTGGAAAGGTCACACGCAACGTAGTCGGATATACCGACCCACTGTTTACAAGTTTGGAGTAGGAGGACCGTTCAAAGTTATTGTATGTTGGATGACATATATTTATAAGTATTTGTGTCAGTTTATAGTTTAATATGGTCCTTACACACGTCACCTGTTCAATATGATGACGTAATGCGTGGCACATCTCAGAGACAGTACAAGACGGGCATTATCTTTATTTATTTATTTTTTTTAAATGACTGATCGTTTCGCTAGATAAGACCCTTATTTCTCGACTGGGATTGTGTCGAACCTTTGAAGCTGCATTGAGACTGACATGTGGACCATCAAACCGTTGGTTGCCATTAAAGTCCCTAATATGGAGAAAAATCGTGGAATGTTTTCATCAAAAACCAAAAAAGAATGTTTTTTTCTTGGATGTAAATTATCAGGAAATTTTTATTTGATGTTGAACTACCCCTTTAAGGGGTACGAATACCTTGGCAAGACAATGTATATATTTATTTACGTATTTGAATAATGCGCACTGATGAATTGTGCACCTTTAGACCGTACATACATTCATAAAGTTTGTATTTCATACAAATGTTAGCACTCCTAAGGTCCATTTAATACCATTAGTGTTATGTTCGTATTACTTACTATTATAGTATTAATTAATATTTTAAATCCATTTAAATTTTCATCAAATATATCAATTTTTATTTTATTTCAGATTTATTGCAGTTAACAAAAACTCTTTTTTTAAAAATTTAAGTTAACAATAAATAACAACACTGATTGCCATTTTGCCTACTAGAAAGTTTATATTAAAATGTCAAATATGCCCAGCATCTTTATTTTCAGTGTGGACAGATAAGTAATTTGTTGGTGTAAACTTGTCATATATATAGACAAATATGTTCATACAGAAAGTTACCTTGTAGTGACCACAGCATCATACATACTCCAGATGTTGTCCAGGACAAGCTGCACAAACAGAGGTTTCTTTCCTTTGGACTGAGAAGTGAAAATAAGAAAAAGTTGATGAGCGTGATGTCCATTAAGACAGTATATAGAACAGAGTTAGGAAATATCAATTTATATGAAAAAGAGAATGCATACACAAACTAAGACATTGTGTAAGCGGCCCAGAGCCGCTTCATTAGTTGCCTTTTTGGACATATAAAGAGCTTCTAATGTGACTGAATGGGGTCAAACTCCATTAACATCTGAGCTCAAATGAGTTTAAAGGCTTAAGTTAGGCTTGACTCTGTAATCAATGTTGTCGTCTGGAGGTCACGTCGCCCTCCATAACCAACTCTGAATGAGATCTGTCTGACAGAGTGGAATAATGGCAGTGACTGATCGGTCTAGGTTGAAGACATTGTTTCGTCTGAGCATTGTGCGGCTGGCGCCTGGTGGTCCAAATCATCTGGCAACTGCAGATTGAGGCATAGCTCTTCAAAGAGTTCATTATTCAGATCTTCGACCTACATTACTATAAATATCTCAAACAAGAGTGTTCTTATTTACCAATGCACAAAATGCAGGGCCAATGACAAATGAGCTTCAAAATATATGGTTATACAAAATCTTTCCAAATCAAGTTTAAAACACACACTCTATAAATATACTCAGAAATATGGATAGTACAGGATTGTGGATCAATAAGTTGAACCAACTTATGTATATTGAAAAGGCTCGTTTTAACCTAAAACAGTGGTTCTGTGTTATGCTGTTTCAGAGCTGAATCAACATGCAACACAAACGTGGTTGTCGATGGTTAAAGGACAAGTTCGGTATTTTACACTTAAAGCCCTGTTTTAAGATCGTTTCTGATGAAATAGAAATTTGGACACTGCTGGTCTGAGAATTTTCGGTTTCCAAGGAGTTGGACAAAAACTACGATAAAACCTGTTATTTTTGTGTGAGCATATCAGTGAACACCCCAGACCACTCGGTGAGTTTCACGTCTTTGTAAAACAAAAGTTTAATGCGTTTTAGGAAGGTTTCCCCCTGAGGTGGGGGGGTTTCGTTATAACCGTTACTGCCAATCACAGTATACAAATAAATGCAAGAAAGTTGTCCAATCACAATGTTAAATGGTGAACATTAAAGTCAGTGGAAGATTTTCTGACTTAAAAAAGCACAAATTTAAGTAAAGTAAAAAAAAAAAATTAACATGAAACCTGTGCCTTAATACTTTTATTCAGCAAGGAAACATTAAATTGAGCAAAAACATTTGGATTTCAGTTTCAGTTCACTTTCTCTTGAAAAATCCAGATCCCGGTTTCCAAAAAAAAAAATATTAAGCAGCAGAACAGTTTTCAACATTGAAAACAATAAGAGGTATTTCATGAGCAGCAAATCATATAGAAGACTGGAGTAATGATGCAGAAAATTCTGCTTTGCATCACAGGAATAAATTATATTTAGAAAAAAAAAAATTAAAATAGAACAGATTTATTTTAAAATCTAATTATATTTTTATGTACAATATTACTGTTTTTACTGTATTTCGATCAAATTTGTGAGCATAAGAGACTTCTATCAATTTTTTTTAAATATATATATATATATATATTTTTTAAAGTAGTCTACTTTTTAAAGATAAATGGTATTTCAGAATTGTTATTGCAATTTAATTACGAAATAAAAAATGAGTCCATCACAGAAGTGTAGAAGTCAAATCACCGTATAATTTTCATATTTTATTTATTTCATTTTTTTGAATAATAGATCCAAACTATGAGTGTCACATTATTGACCCTTATAACACTGTAGGTCTGTTATGTTCGGATTAAAGGATGTTCCACAGTTCCAAAGGATGTTGAATGTCAAATCCAGAGAATCTAATGGAGGGCCTCTGCTATCACATCACTCACGTAGCTCTTTCAGCCCACTTCCTGACAGTCCCTCAAAGGAGGACAGCAGACACATGGGCTGATTATGAATTAACAATTACAGACATGGTCAAACCAAGTATATATTGTAAAAAACACTCTATAGCGAAATTTTCAGTTTAAAAGTATTTAAAGCACCACAATATAGACCTGTATTAAACAATGCACATAATTTTTTTTTTTTTTTAATTCCCGGGTCTACTACAAAAAGGTGGTACAATGCCATAATGGTGGCATAAAATCATAATATCATGGTATTATTACCATGCTTTAAGTATATAAACCATTTACAGGTGTATTATCTTTCTGAAATGATTGTACCTGAGCTCCCTTCATGATTTTTTTGGCTTTGGCGTTGAGGTAGAAATCGCCCCAAAGAGTCTTGAGCAGAACCCAGAAGCGGATGCCCATCTTCTTACTGTACATCTCAGCAAACTGATGGATTCTATCAGAGCATTACAGAAAACACAATTCAGCATCATTATTTGCACTTGTCATTTGCTATTTTATTCCATCCCGTTCAGCATGGTGCCGATGACACGCGAGTTTTGTAATGATATGATAAAAATACAACATTTTACAACAAAATTCAAAATGCCCAACGTCCAAAATAGCTGATCTATCAACTCAGTATGCTGCATAGAATTAAGAGACCAGTTTTATGATTTTAGCCCATGTAAAGCACATATCTAAAATCATCTAACCAAGACGTGATTACATATTTATAATAATTATGTCTTTACATAAAAAATCTGAAGCTTAAACTGAATTGATTTACATGTCCATGACATGTGTAACTAACTAGGCCACCTTTCTGTGTTCTACAAAAAGAAATTTCACACCCAAACTTTTGTGTTTCTGATTGAGATATTGATGTCTCATTTGAATATGTTCGTCAGCCTTCATGGACTGAACAAAAATGGACTAAAACAATTATTTCTAGGCCATATGATAATATAGCGTCAGTGAAAATTAATAGAAAAATGAAAAAATGTAGACTTTGGTACTTGTACAGTACTTTCACTTTCATTGTATTGGAAAAGAGCAGGTCAGACATTATCTAACAACACATTTTTTGTTTCACTAAAGTAAGAACATACTACAGGGTTTGGAACGGCACATGTGTGATTAAATGATTGATGAACAACTTTTTGAGTGACCAATTCATGTAATCAAAAAATGCAAATTGGTACTTTACTCTGGAGTGTTTTTACAGTATAAACTGTGTTGAATGTGGTGTTCCTTAGTGCAAAAACATCCTCATGCTCACCAGAGTGCTCTGTTCTATTTGCTCAGCTTTTAGAAATGTCCACCTACACCAGTCATATTAGTACTTTAGCACTTATTTCAAGTATCTAAAACCACAGTTATGCAACACCTCAAAAATGTACATTAGAAGGGTGGGGAGTCCTGATGTTGAAATCTAGTATAGTATTGCCATCTTGTGAGCCATCGTATGTACTACAACCAATCCCAGGATGTAATGGGTGAAAGCCAAACATGTAAGCTGCTTTTAATAAAAGCATTAAACAAAATGTAAAGAAAAAGTTTCAGAAATAGTAACACACGTACCTGAAGCCCCAGCCGTCTATAGCACTGGCAAATACCACATTTCCCCGGTCAGGACTGAAGTAGAGGTCCGAGTCATCAGTTTCCTCAAAACCTGCACTCCAGTCGTACACCTGATCTCCGCTGTCGTGCTCTGTACAGAGCTTCTGAGCTTCTGCGTTTTTCTCCGCTCTCTCCTCCAGAACTTTAGAGGTGAATAACGTGCCGGTAACTGCGTTCACCTATAAAATAGGCAGAACCAAATATTTATAGCAATAAAGTAAATTTCAAGCCAAAAACATTTAAATTGCTTATATTTAAAAGGATATTAAAATATACTTTATTCATGTGAATGCAAAACTGTCACATGATCTTTCAGAAACCATTCTAATAAACTTCATATTATTATCAAATGTTGAGAACAATATTTTGTGGAAACCGTGATACATTCTTTTCCAGAATTCCTTGATAAACAGATCAGAATTTATTGTAAATTAGGGCTGCCTCTGACTAAAGATTTTTCTTTTGAACTAGGAGTCGTTCATTTAAGCCACCGTCGACTAATCGCATGTTTATATGAATGTAATGACTTAAATACAGTATATATGGGGGGAATAATAAAAAACCGTTACCATATTGAGACTTTTATAGGTGTAATATATAGCCTATTCCAGGCTGAAGCGCACACATAAAGCTTGTCACAAAGCACAATACAAATTAATGATTATGAATGTGTTGGAAAAAATAGCAAGGATACATTGTGATTAGTGTTGCAAAGATGAAGCTGACGATGCTGACTCACCATCTCCGCAGTAGACTATAGTGGGCATGTCTTTAGAGAGATTACATAATCAGAGAATATTTAAATTGGTTAGTTTAAAAGAAGAAAGTTCAAGCTTTCTATAAATGTATTTTCTATATTTTTGTGACATGCACCAGTTCACAGACGGCAGAAAGCGCATCCTGTTTTTGTTTTTTTGGTTTTTACAAAAGCAAAACATTTTGTTGTTATTGTGAGCATACACAAATAAAAGAATTAGTCTAATCTGTATGACCAAAAAGTGAAGGAGTATTTAAATTTGTCTCCGCTGTTATCGGGAACCATGCAGTAAACATGCAATACTTTATCTTCTACACTCCACACAAACACTTTGATATGAGCCTTATAATAGCGCACTAGGTTAACATTAGATCTAAAATTTAGTCGACTATTAGGGAGCAGCCCTATTGTAAATAGAAATCTTTTTAAGATTATAAATGTCTTCTCTTTACTGTCCATTTTGATCAATTTGACGTGTCCTTGCTGTAAAAACAATGTATCAGCAAACTATGTGTAAAAAAAATTAAGAAAGAAAGAAAATCTTACTGGCCCCAATAAAAATTATATAAAAAACAATATATATATATATATATATATAAAGATTTTTACTCTATAAGTACAATTTCCATTTAATACAGTATAAGTTGACCTTATAAACAAAATAAAATGTCATAAAAACATGTAATAAAATCCATTTTTTTGTTTGTGTGATCCATAGGTTCAGCCATGTTTTGGAGCTCGGACTCACCTGCTCTAATATTTTCTGCAGGTGAGCGTACGCCTCCAGTGAAGTGAGTTTCAGCTCCACAATCAGCCGGTCAATTTTGTTAATGACAAGAACAGGACGAATATTCTCCAGCCAAGCTTGTCGTAAAACAACTTGTGTCTAAAGCAGAAAAGAACAAGATGCTGTTACAGGATGATGTGGTGTACAGCCTAAAGATCTGAGACATCTTTTTCACAGCTATTGTTGACAACCAGATTCAAAATTAAAGAAATAAAACTGTAAAAAGCACTATATTTTTCTATATATACAACAAGGACATAACCAACACCGTTTTTGGTGCTGAAGTTGTAATCAGAGATGCAATTACATGAAATAGTAATGGAAATTTTTCTATTGTATAAAATATGAAATTAGTGACCAAATAAAAAGCGCATAACGTTATGTAATTTCTACACAGCCTGTATAAACACAATATAACTTATACAGTGAATATTGATAATGAACACACACTCATGTCATGGATTATACCTGCGGACACACTCCCTCAACGGCATCAACAACAACAACGGCCCCATCACACAGTCTGACGGCAGTGGACACCTCCGAGGAGAAGTCCACATGACCAGGAGAGTCGATCAGATTAATGAGGTAATCATTTCCTCCTGCAGTGACAAAGATACAGTTCTTCACAGCAATACATGGTGCTGAATCAGTAAAGCTACAGACCACGATGGCATTACCTGTTGTGCAATGTAGTGAAATAGCGCTGGACTTCATTGTGATTCCTCTGATCTGCTCATCCTCCCTGCTGTCCAGATATCGTAGCTACAGGAAAAGTTACAGAAAATGGTATTTCAGATCATTCTTTATATATATATATATATATATATATATATATATATGAAGAGTTCAGATGCAAAAGCCTCTAAGTGCCATTTGAAATTTTCTTCTAAAATGATCATTTTTATCAAGCTTATATATTTAAGTTCAGTAATTTCACTTAAATGCCAATGAAGATTACCTATTAATTGTCATTTAAGTGAAATTACTGAACTTAAATATACAAGCTTGATAAAAATGGTCATTTTAGAAGAAAATTTCAAATGGCATTTAGAGGCTTTTGCATCTGAACTCTTCATATATATATATATAGATATATCATATATGTATATATATGTATATATTTATTTATTTTTTAGTATCCAATTATTTTATGATATATAATGATTTTATGGGTAGTTATTAACGGTTATGGTTGGAGTAGTTAGGCCTACTGTTTGTGTTACATGAAAAAACATGCATTATTATTTTTTTAATAATTTTCCATGAGTTTGCAAACCAGTCTGAATGGCTTACAGGAGTAATTATTGACTCTCTATAGATGACTCACACAACTGCAGATTATGATATTCGACTTAAAATTATTTAAAACTGGTGGCAAATTTGTGAGGTTAGTTATACCTATATCTTTATATGACGTGTCATTTTAGTGTGTGGGTATACTGTGTATGCGTGTCATTCTTTCTTTATAAAATAGTATCTAATAATATTAATTTAAATGAACTTTTATTTTTATATTTATAGCTTTAATTTTCAGTTCAGTTAATGTTTTAGTACATTTTTATGTACTTTTGTCATTTTTATTAGTTTACTTACTATTATTTAACATACAAAACAAACATAAATGCATACATTATGTGTGTATATATATATATATATATACACACACACGCATAAATACAAACATACATTATATATATATATATATATATACACACATACATACATTTATATATATATACACTTTACTGTAAATACTTCCTTAATTTTTCTTGTTTTTGTATTGTATTGCACTGCTGAAAAATGCCTTAGCCTCACTCTAAGCATTTCAGTTGTACAAATTATCAAAGCATTTCAGTTTGTACATCATTATCAAATTATACTGACATCAGTACATGACAAAATTGAAACTAACCTTAAACTAAAACTAGTAATTTGAGTACTTATTTTTTATTCCATTTATTTCTAATTTCCATCAAAGTGTTTTAAGTTTTTCATCTAATATTTACATTTTATTTTATTTATACTTTATTTCAATTAAGGAAAGTGATTTTTTACATTCTTGTCATTGTCAGAGACTAATTATAATAATTTGTATCTGATTGGAATTTGTATCGTAATTTGAAAAACACAAAATATGTTGGAAAAAAGTATTAGTTATTGTGTGGTCTAATCACTGATAATTTTGCTTTAGGTCCACTTACCTTTCCGGCTAAACGACTGGATATAATACCATTACTCGCCACAAGACAGTCGGCTAAAGTCGTCTTTCCTATGGGCAACACACATTTACAAATACAAAGTTTTAAGTTTTAGGTACGATTTTGAGGTAGATGCTTGACGGTTAATAAAAACAAAGACCTGACACACATCAGCATACTTCACACTCACCGTGATCTACATGAGCAAGAATACACAGATTTCTGATCTGTGACGTTTTCTTCTGCAGTGCAATTATCTTCTCCAAACTTGTGTGACCCATTTTTTGACTTTCTATGAAGATAAGGTGCAGAACATGAAGATCACCTTTAGTACAAATACATTAACAGCAACCCCCAAAACAGACTTAAGTCACTTCAAACATATACAGTACAATTCAGTTCTCAGTACAGTAACCACAGATCTGATCCCTTTGGTTTTATTCTATTAATGCTTCACCACTCATCAAGTATAAATCAAGTATTTTTAATTTATGTTGTCATAAAATAGTGGTGGTTTGGAAACAATATTACATTCTGAAACTGAATAGTTAAAAATTATCTTAAAGACCTGACAGCAGCATCAGATAATTAATTTAGAATAGTATGTTAATCGGTTTCATCATTTTAAAACCTTAATAAAAAAAAAAAAAAGTTGTCTGTCTTTTTTAAACGCTTCTTGGTTTGACTTTTTTTTTATCTAGCCTACAGCAATTGTCAAGTGTGTAGAAATAATGTATCTAATGTATAAACAACTGTGGGTCGATCAATTGCCAAATGTCATTCAACCCAAACGGTTGTTCCAAACCCGTGTGTGTGTGTGTGCCGTGCGTGTGTGTGTTGGTGACAACTGGAACATTTCAGAACATTATTTCTCAGATTCACTTATTCATAGACTCATCTGACACAAGCAGGTGCAACTTTTCAAAACTACGTCTGCTCAAGACTGACTGACTGACTGACAACAAACTGCAAACTGAACATTCATCGCAAACATATATAACAACGAATACCAGTGAAAATGCAACGTATATTCAACGGTCCATTAACTAAATTAACTTATGGAATATATGAAATGACAACAGATACTCACATGTTTCCTCCAGTCCAGGAAGCACAAATGAGCTGACCGTCGCAGGCGTCATACGTAATAAGTTACGCTGCGTCATCACTAGGACGCTTCAAACAGTAGTTGCCGGGGAAACGGGACGCTTTACATTGCAGCGTCAGGAAAGCAGCGAGTGGGTGAGTGAGGAAAAAAGTCGTCTTTTTCCCTCAATAACTCTACGAAAATGACACGGCTCTGTATCTGTAAGATGTGCAGTTGTGGGTAAGAGTATACTAGTTAGTGTTTGTTTATTGGTTTGTGTCTGTAGTAAGTTTTGAAGCCCGAGAATGTGTTTTGAATAATTAATGCGTGACTTAACGTTAACTTAAGTTAGCGTTAACGTTACATGGCAAGTTTGAAAGAAAATCAAGCAATGGAACAAACTAATCTTGAATGACAGAAAATTGCAAATACTTTAACATTAAATTATTATATTACATTTTAATTTCATTTAAACGTTATTATTTTATTTGGAATTCGTGAAGAAAATATCAGGTGCTTATTTAATGTAATCATTTTCTTTTTGAAGCACTGTGTGTGTGTGGTATAAGGCTTTAGCTACAGAGTTAGTGACAGAGTTTGTTGTATAAGTTAGTTGCCCTGGACTACACAAACAGGTAGCTACTGCAGGTAAAGTTACTGAGAAGAATCTCGTGGTGAAAGACCTATTAATCAGTTTCTGTCTTCTCAAAAGCATCAATTGTTTTTAAATAAAGGCCCTCTGCCTAAAATGTTTCTCCATTACCTTCAGCCGTCACCGTTGCACACACCAGCCCACGGCACTTTACAAGAAAGCAACTCAGACCAATGTGTTGTCAGAGTACTCGGAGAAGTATCCTGCCTATAAAGGTCACACTCGTCCCAAGAGCATCAAGCCCCAACTGCAGTATAAAGCTCACCAGGGCACTATGGACGGAACAACAACCTTCAGGTACTGTAACTTTACATTCTGGGACTGAAATAATACTGGGGAGTACTTAAACAAAAATGAACTTATAGTAAAGATGTTTACATTGTCAAATAGTGTAATTATTCATGGCTAATCTTTAGTTGAATAATTTACAATTTTAAACATAAACAATAAAGTGGATCAACCAAAGTGGCTTCTTCTTCTATATGTTTCATATAACCTAAAACATTTTTTTTTCTCTCAGGATGGACTATATCCCATATCCGGTCACCCGTCGTCCTGGGAGGCAGCAGGCCGAATACAAACGCAGGCCTGGAGAGATCGACTTACCCACCATACCCACCTATGCAGGTAATGGCACTTTAGGTCAGTTAGGTCATGTGATGATTTCTGAGCATACAGTTTCAGAATACATACTGAACAAGTGGAGCATTTATGAAGCAACCTCATCTATTTGCTGTTAAATCAAATATATTTAAAAGTAAATGTATTGATGTGGCAGACATTTTTATACAGAGCAACTTATAAGGAACATGAAAAACAATTTACCCTTCCTTTCAAAAGAGTGCAGTCAGTAAGATTCAATTTAGCTTATTCATTTACAATAATAACATTTTTATTCATTTTTGATGCATTAATTAATCATAAGTGACAGTAAAGACATTTATGTTACAAAATATTTCACTTAAATGCTATTCTTTTGAACTTTCTATTCATAAAAGAATCCTGAAAAATCAGTTTCCACTTAAATATGAAACATCACAGTTTTCAACATTGATAATAAGAAGCGCCAAAACAGCATATTAGAATTATTTCTGAAGGATCATGTGACTTGTTTAAAAAAAATCTTACTGGCCCCAAGCTTTTGAATGGTACTCTATCATAAAAAGCAAAAAGAATAATGCAGTACTCAGTACAGTAAAAGCTAGACTAGTACACAAGTGAAATGCAGAACATTTTTTAATAAAAAGTTATTATAATAAAGGCCCATTCACACCAAGAACGATAACTATAAAGATAACAATATTGTTCTGTTTATTCTAAACGCATACTTTTCTGTCACTTTAAAGGCTCAAGCTCATCACAATAAGATGGATTCTGATTGGTTTGATGTTTTTATATCGTTCATCAGCTAGACTTCAACGATATTGTTTCTCTGTGCTATTATCGTAACAGCTGTAGTTTGCTATTCTTTAAAGGTGGGGTATGTGATTTTCTTTTTTGACCATTTTTTTCAAAATCACTTGAAATCACATTCCCAACCCACTTACAGCCACTGAGTTAGAAGCACTGAAATGAATGAATGAAATTAAGCAATTTAATCATCTGTGGAACGGGCAGGACTCGAAAAACTCCAGCCAATCATTTCCAAGACCACCTAGAATCATTGGACAGAAAATGCATCAATCAAACGGTCGTACCATACCTCCTCCCCCCATTCCCCTCGGCGCGTGTCCCCTTCGTGCGCATACTCAAAGCTTGTGAGCCAGTCACAGTAAGTGCAAGTCGCCCCAGTACAGAGAGAGAGAGAAAGTGCAATCTGATGCATCTGAGTTTTACAGATGCATGATTGCCCGCCCATGTTCTTCGAATGGGTGGAGTCAGGGCCAGCGTTGGGGGAAAGAAGGTAGGAACTTTTGAGTTGTGTATTTTCAAAATCTGCCGGCCGTCTTGCAAATCCCATACCCTACCTTTAATATAAAGAATGGTTTTTACAACTTGATCTTTATCGTTATCTTTATAGTTATCGTCCTTGGTGTGAAAGTGTCTTAAGTGCCTTTGTTTGTTAAACATTTTGTATGATGTTTTTAAAGAGGATTTTCGTCCGTGGGAGATCAGCAGACGGGAATTAACTAAGCCTGACACAACGTATCAACCTCCTACAGCAAAGTTTGGGAATTCCACCACATTCCAGGATGATTTCATCCACCGAGGCCTCGTGCCACCACGTGAGAGTTTCAAGCCCTCAAACAAAGCCAAGCTATCTGATGCTCCTTTTGAAAACATGACCAGCAACAAGTTCACATATGTACCACACGCTCTAGAAGCCCGTTACACTAAACCGCCAGAAGAGTACAAACCCAGTAATGGTCCTTTCCAGGACCTAACTACCCACCGACAGGACTTCCAAGGCCTGCCGAGTCAGCTGACCAAAAGCTGCAAGCCCGTGCCGCTCAAAGTGACCTCCAGCAAGCCCTTCCAGAGCAGCACAGAATTCCGGGAAAATTTCCAGCAGTGGCCCGTCTCCTTCCGGCAGGTGCAGAAGTCGGTGGAGTACACCAGTCCCACGACACACATGGACCTGACAACCACCTCGCACACCGACTACATCAAGCACCAAATCCAACCCTTCCTTTCCGCCAAACCTTTCTCTCTTCCCATCAAGTCTTCCAAGCCCTTCCAGGGCAACACCACCATGAAGGACGACTTCCAGCCGTGGGTGGCCCAACGTCAAAGCGTGATCCGGAAGCCAGAGGAAATCCAGCGAGCCAGTGGGAAAATGGAAGATATGACAACCTTCAGGGCCCATTTTGTCCAGCATGAAGCCCAGCCTAGTCTCAGCTTCAAACCCCAAAATGCACCACTGCGGACTGATGTTCCCCTACAGAACGAGACCATGTACCGCACGGAGTTCACGCCCAAGAGGATCAGCGTGTGTCCGGCCAGTTTCGAGTCACCACCAGGGTTTGTTTTCGATAACTGCGATGATCAAGGACACCGTTTCTTCCGCAAGATGTCGTCCACTGACAGGATCGAGACTCCGAAGGAAATGGTCTTGACTGCTTAAGAAAGTCATCATGTTATTTCTATAAAAGATGGCAAACTAGAATGCAATATGATCTCCTCAATTACGATTTAAAGGGTCAATGGGTCAAATTACTTTTCAGAAAACACTGATTATGTGTATTTTACAATTTTAGCTAGTTTTTGATTTCACTAGGATGAAACTGCTGTATAATAGCAAGCACTATAAATGTCAATCTATATAAATCAGTTTTTGACATAAAATCAACAATATTCATATATCTACACCACCGTTTCACTATACCTTTTTTTTTTTAAATTAATACTTTTATTCAGCATGGACACATTAAATTGATCAAAATTGACAGCAAAGACATTTATAATGTTACAAAAGATTTCTATTCTCTTTTGAACTTTCTTTTTATCAAAGAAAAATAGAAAATTCAACAAAAATATTATGCAGCACAGCCGTTTTCAACATTGATAATATATAAGACATGTTTTTTAATCAGAATATCAGCATATTAGAATGATGTCTGAAGGAAACGAGTAATGATGCTGAAAAGAGAAATTTCACAATATTACTGTTTTACTGTATTTTTGATCAAATAAATGCAGCCTTTTGAATGAAAGCGTAGCTAACCACATAAAGCACAATTTAAACATTACACATTTGATTGTATTACCCACAATATAGAATAAAAAGGGAACAATAATTATGAGGATATATATAAAGTGATTGGTGAAACTGTATTTTATTGTATTTGTATCACATAGACTGTTTGCAATATTGACGTGAATAGTACCAAAACTAGCGCTTCCTCAATGGAATCATGTAGCAATGCTTTCTCCACATAGCAATAAGATGAAACGGATTAAATTCATGGATAAATTCTGTGAGTGGCTTATGTACAACATTTGTTGATGCAATTAAAATACATGCATAAAGGCCAGTAGGAAACCATTATATTAGAGATATGGAAAATCCTCTTCAGGTGTTATAAGTACGTACGTCTGTGTTGCGTTCAATCTTAAATATGGATAATACAGACAAACTAAACCAAGATGTAAGAAAATAAAATCCAAACTTTCTACACTCAATGTACAATATTGCACTTAAAAACACATTATATACAAGACATATTTTACAATGTAGCACTTTGTTTGAACACAAAACGTACATCTAAAAGACGGCTGAAGAAATGTGACTTTTATGGCACATGCCATTTCAATCAATCAGCGGGTTTTCTGTCATACATTCTACGCCCATAGTAACATATTCTCTGATAATAAAGTCAACATGAAAACAAATTGAACCCCTTTTACTTCCTTAAAACATGCTAGTGTAATCCAATACAAAATGTATTGTTCACAATTCAAAATAGCTATAAATAATACCCCTCTGCAAGAAATGACATCACAGGCACTTCTCAAATGGAAGGCTGCATCCTAGGGACGACTTCCAGCCAACATCATGATCCGGAAAGAGGAAATTTATTTTTGGAAAAATATTTATTATATATTTTTTCTTTCATTATTGATCGTACAGAGGTCAAAATTATCGTACAAATACGATAATTAGGCTCAATCCCAATCCACCCCTTGCCCCTACCCCTCGGTTTTGCACGTTCACGTCTAGGGGTAGGCTGTCCCAATTCTTGTTGAGATCGAGGGCGAAGGGGTAGCCTTCGAATCTGAGACTTTTCAGAGGCACGCTCCAAACGAAGGGCTACGAGAAAGTTCACAGAATGCATCGCAAATCACCGGCGAGATGGCTTCGTAAACAGTTATACGGTTATGAACATTTAAATTAAGCGCCAGCTGATACCACCATTAATACTATAGTCATTTAAATTAAGAAATCGTATAATAAATTACCTTTCCGAATCAGGAAAGACATACATTTCGAGGAAAGAATGTTATAATCCTGTAGAAAATCCTTAACGGCAGAGCCATTGCAGACATCTCGACGTATCGGGTTAATTAAGGGTTGTTCATTTCGAAGGGGAATATTTCAACCCCATAAGGGCCAAGGGGTACACTCGAAAACAAGGGGTGAATTGGGATTGAGCCTTATCGTACGTCTGGCAACACTGATCAGTCTGTGTTTCTTACATTATTGGCAGTTTAGAGATTAATTTACGTCAAAACAAAAGATAACATGTATGCCCTTATCTCAGAAGACATTAATTTTGTCTTACATTTCATAATGAACTCAGTTCTTTTTCATCAATTGGAATGTGCGCAAAGGATTGTGGGTGATTTAAGGATGTGAAGGATACATTGATGCATCCTTCATAATGAGCTGGATGAAGGATGCGAAACGAAGGCTGCCTTCCAAGGATCCTTCAAATCGTGACGGCGCACGATATGCTGCCTCCCGCTTGAGAAGCACTCCACAAAATCCTTTTTACTTCTTTAACGTCGTCCCTCTGACCACCTGAATCTATTAATCATCCAAACAAGTCCTAATGGATAAATAAAATGGGCTGCGACACCATTTTATTTTGACTTTAAAATGGGTTTGGGGGGGGGTTGTCTCTTGGTATACTTGAAGCTGTGTACAACTGATATTAGTATCAGTGCATTATGTATACTCAAGATGCTTTTATTTTAATTTCCTTCACATTGGTGAATGGTCCAATAAGACTGTCCTCCCATATCCACAAGAAAAAATGCTTGTCTCTTAAATTAATACACATACAATATCACTTTCAGGGCAAGATAAAATGAAATATGCAAAGAGAGCTGGTGGAGAGACAAGTCTCAAATCTCAAGTGATTTTCTCTTTGGACTTCTGATGATTGTGGGAAAGCATCCAGTCAAATGTTAACCAGAAAATATTCGTCTGCCACCAGTAGACATCTTTTAGGGCATTCACACCAGGTGTCCAAGGGTTTGCACGATTTTAAACAATATTCTGTATTATGAGAGACAATCAGTGCAGTGACTGAAAGGGCGTCTGTTAGTTTCGCCTCTGGTGCTCACTAGGTGGCGCTAGTGTCCTGTGAGCAGGTCTGGCAGCAGCGTTGCCGGTACAGATCCACAGGGCAAAGCTTGAGACGTTTCACCACAGGACAGTAGTGGGTTCTGTCCGTACACTCACCTAGAGAAGTACACACAACAAAGGTTATTTAAAGGGTTAGTTCACCCAAACATGAAAAGTCTGTCAGTATCTACTCACCCTCGTGTTGTTCCAAACCTCTATGTGTTTATTTGTTCTGCTGAACACAAAGGTAGATATTTGGAAGAATGTTTTAATCAAACAGATCTCATTCCCCATTGACTACCATGTACTTTTTCCTACTATGGTAGTCAATGGGGAATGAGATCTGTTTGATTAAAACATTCTTCCAAATATCTTCCTTTGTTTATAGCAGAAAAAATAAACAGGTTTGTAACAACACGAGGGTGAGTAAATACTGGCAGAATTTTCATTTTTGGGTGAACTAACCCTTTAAATGACAACCTGATAAATGATACTTTTCAAAAGCACAATTCACCACATGAATCAGCAAATAATGCAAATGTAACCATTAAAAGGACAGACTAACCAAGACAAATAAACAGAAAACAGAAGTTATTTAAACTAAAGAATTTGTAAACAATGACATTTGAATACATTTTTCACTATGAATGAAAGTTAGGGTAAAATTCTCACTATTAACTAGTTGCTTATTAGCATGCATTTTACTTGTATATTGACTGTTTATTAGTACGTAAAAAGCACATATTAATGCCTTATTCTGCATGACCATATTCTACATCCCATATTCTCTTAACAACTACATTACTAACTATTAGTTTATTGAGGCAAAAGTCATTCTTAATACTAAGTGTCTTTTGTACAATTTTATTATTAATTATTTGTAATAATTGTATATTATTTTTGTTAATTATTATTAAGAAAAAAATTAAACTATTATTTATTTTTTATGAATATATTTTTACAGTAAGCTGGAATTTCTGTTTACTGTAACCCTACACTCTAAAAAATGCTGGGTTGTTTTAACCCAACTTTGGGTCAAATATGGACTAACCCAGCCGTTGGGTTAAATTTTTACATTACATTTTTAACCCAACATTTCGGGTTTGTCCATATTTGACCCAAAATTGGGTTAAAACAACCCAGCATTTTTTAGAGTGTACAGAGAGAAACCGTTTCCTACAATACAAAATCTAATCAAATTGACAGTTCAGGTCTAGGAATGCTAAATGCTAGAAACATAATAATCACTGCAGTAAAGATCCAATCATAGACTCTTAAGCAATTGCCTATTTAAATCCAAACAATGACTTTTTTTTTTTGGCCGGTCAGTGTATATTTTCACATCGTAAATGTATTATCATTTGTTTTCAGTGATTTATTGTTTATTAAAAAGAGCGTTATATGACATTCTCTGCGGTGTCTGAAGCAACATTGCACGCTCAAAGTCTAGTGTGACTGCAGCTTCACACTCCAAATACAATATAAGTTCATTTATTGGTGTTATTTTATTAAATATTTCTGCACCCAGAAACAAGTTAAAAAAGTTTCATTAAGTTTCAGCACAGAGGAGTGAAGAACAAAACGCAGATGTTTGGACAGACAGGATTCCTGAAGGAGCCCACGAACAAGAGCGAGTTCTCTCAGGACGTTGTGTTAACTTATAAAAAAAAAAAAACAGACAAATAGCAGCTCTTGAAGAGTGACGGATCAAGCAAATATATTTCGCCCTCAGGTCGGTAATATTTTCCCTAATAAAACACGAGCGCTCTAATGGTGTCGAACAAGGGCAAACATCGTACTGACACTCAGTCTGGTTTATAACAAGGGGTTTCAGAGCTAAAACTGAGAGACTTACCGCCACAGGAAGTGATGTTGCAGTGTTGCCAGGTAACAGGCCGCCGTTGCCAGGCGCAGTGCTGGTCGGGGAGAGTTTTTCTGTTCTGCCGATGGACACACTCCACTCGACGGGACTGGAAGCCGCTGCCGCACGCCACGGTACACGTCCTCCACGGTAACACCTTCCAGTGCACGTCACACATCTCGGAGGAGCAGTTCCTCACGGATGACGGCCTGAGAGGTGTTGGGGAATCACATCTTGAATTATACAAGAGCTTTGCATGTGAGAATAAGTGATGCTGAATATTGGCACCTTTCTTTTGGGTCGCATGTTTTGGAGGTGGAGTTGCTGAAGTGTCTGCATGACACCGTTCGGCTCTGTGTGGCCACCGCAGGCCCCAGACAACGACCCGTGCACTGTAAACACATCACGGGACATATACTGAATATATATAGTTGACATATATATGTGTCGTAAAATTGTAAATGCAAAGAGGAGAGAGTTTAACAAATGCTACATAAAAATGATTATAGATGGACGAATGACATGATTTTTTTTTTTTTTTTATGATTGCATAAGAGTCTGTTTGGTAACACTTTACAATAAGGTCTCATTTGTCAACATTAGTTCATGTAATAACTAACATGAACTATGAGCAATACATTTGTTACAGTGTTTATTAATCTTTGTTAATGTTAGTTAATAAAAACACAGTCGTTCATTGTTTGTTCATGTTAGTCCACAGTGAATTAACTGATGTTAACAAATACAACTTTTGATTTTAATAATGTATTAGTAATGGTGAAATTAACATTAACTACACTGTATGATCAGTAAGTTATGAAAACATATGTTTTTACATTGTCTTAACTCATCAAAATAAGTTAAGCAATTTTCAGTTTTTTTTTTTCCAAATCAGTTTAATGTAATTCTGGTTGAAATGAACTTGATTGTACTTTAAGGCAGCAACTTTTTTTTTGTTGTTGTTGTTTTTTTGTTTTTTTACAGTGTATTAACATAAACATTAATTTATTGTAAAGTGTTACTGTATATTATTTTTATTATAATATATTTACAATATATAATACATTTTTATTAAAATATATTAAATATACTTATTAAAAATAATATTTTAAGTGTTTCTTTTTTATTCAGTAACTGGCCAGTATTTTATATTATTAGAAACAGACATCTATATTATTATTTTTTTTTACATGTTGCACATATCTTTAAGTTATTAAATATCATTTAAATATATTTAAATATTAACCCAATTTACTTGCCTAATACATCACAATCCAATCAGCCATTGATCTTTTTTTTTTTTTTTTTTTTTTGTTATTTCAACTGATTTGAACATTAAAACGTTGTTGTTGTTTTTCACACTGAATTTTATCTTTCACTCGGAGATATTTCAAATTAATTCGTTTAAATTTTACAAATTTATTTTTTAAAAATACAACCATTTCTCTCAATTAATAAAGTTTCTAAAAGTTTAATAATTTGTAACAGAAATGAGGGAAAAAAAATGTTGTTTAAAAGTTTATGAAAAAGTATAGCTGATCACATTGCAATAAAATGTTCCAAAAGATTTCAAATAAATTCCTTTCTCTTGAACTCTATTCATCAGAGATTCCTGAAAATCAAAAATAACCACGGTTTCACAAAAACATTTAGCAGAACAACTGTTTTTAACATTGATAATAAGAAGAAATGTTAGAATGATTTCTGAATTATCAAGACTGGAGTAATGACGCCGCAAATTCAGCTTTTACCACATGAATAAACTACATTTTAAATTATATATATTCAGATAGAAAATGGTTATTTTAAATTATAATAACATTTCGCAATATTACTGTTTTTACAGTATTTTTGATCAAATAAATGCATCCTTGGTGAGCAGAATAGACTCCTTTCAAAAAATATTTAAATAAATAGCAATGAGTCCACAGAATATAAAATATTTGTGTATAATGGTTATCATCAATTTCAATATTTAGAAAACCTGCTGTACTGGTTACTGGCTAATGATTTCAAAATGTCCAAATATCAAACTATTAGTTTTACACAATTTTAGACACAGTTCCACATTAGAGCGGTTAGAACGAATATAAAAGTGCCAGTAAACGTACCTTCCCCCAGGGTCCGGTGAGCCACTCCACACAGGCGTGAGAGGTGCACTCTTCCCTGTCTTCAGGCCGAGGAAATCCTTCACACGCCGTACGGGACAGAACCCTCGTGCTCCCTGATGCCTCCACCTGCTGACAGGACACCCGCCTCTCTCGGAAGCCCCGCCCACAGGAACTGGAGCATTTCGACCACACTGTCGACACCCAACTGACACACACAGGAAGAACATTGCTCAAAGTCAGATTCAAAAATCTGAAGTGTTTACTTTTTACATGATGTTAAAATACTTCATAATCACATATCCTATAAAATTGTCAACATTAAATACCTATAAACTTCGAAATTTTTTAAAATGTGCAGTACACAATAAAGCACACTGAGTAACACTTTATTATTGTTGTTGTGCATAATTACATGCAACTAACCCTAAACAAACCATAACGTGTAGTTTATTATTTTTACTCAGAATTACACTTAAAATAAAGTGTAACTACACAATGTATAAAATGCCACAATGCAATGCACTCAACTTGACCTTCCGAGTCCAGTGTGATTGATGAGCCACAATTTATGATTTCACATGTTTTTAATCAGATCACCAAAAAATATATTTCAGAGATCATAAATTCTTCGCTATTCATTGAATAAACATGCAACGTTATAAGGTCATGTGACAACAATGTAGCATAATCCTGTGTGACATTACTTTTGCATATTACAATTAATTTGGTTGCACATAAATAAATATATAAAAACACAGTAGGTAGTACACAGTAAAACCGTTCATAATATAATGACACATGCAAGTATATGGTCATGTATATAGCCAGAATATTAACTTTGACAACATAGTGTTAAAAAATACAGGTTTTTTTACATTTCCTGAAAAGTTGCAGTTTTGATCATACAAGGTTTTCGATTATTTTAGCCTACCTATGTCACAAATATGATGTAAATCCTGCCCTGTCCAACTGACATAAACAGAAAGAACAGTTCAGAAAGTCAAAAATTTGAATTATAATGTGCGATTATTATAATTCCATTTGGAAATTACACCCTTCATCTGTAAATGATTACAGGACATGATTTATCCTCACACCAAAGATCCACCTGTAGCCTCCAATCTTATACTTGACATTTATCTAGTTTTTACCCATTTTCTCTGCACTCGCACAGTTAAACACACACCAACAAACCTCAAAGTTCTAGCTAACTCTGGATACGTGCCATTCCAAACCGAGAAGAATATATATCGCATTCCTTGCTGGCGATACGTATGGCTGTATATTTTTGGTTGTTGAAAAAGCACAGGTTGTGCCCGAGTCACTGGGGAGCTCGGAGCCTCTGCGGGGCATTTGGGGTTGTGTTAGAGCGAGAGAAGCAGTAACAAAGACACGCTTTGTGAGAGGATCTCCCGCTGATGGCTCTGAACTGACGCTAAGCGCTTTTACAGAGCCATATGATTCATGCGCTGAGCCCAGACGCATGGCAATAATCAGATGATGATTTTGGCATGGACGTATAGAAGTCGGAGAGCATTTGTATGCACTATCTATCCTGTGTTCACCGTGAAACCCTCAATCAATCAGCTCACGATATGAAACGTGGAATATGCTAATGAGTCAGGCTCGGAATATTTTCTCTGTGGAAAAAAAAAAAAAACTCCTGCTGGGTTTTATACCAAAGAGTGAGAGTATGTGCTAATAATATTCAGTTGACAAAATGTACATTTTTACTTTTTTAAATCTTGTATTAATATTTTGAATTAGCTTTTATTTTTTGATTTTTTTTTAGCTTTCATGTTAATAGACAAATTTCGGTTAAGTTTATTTTAAGGTTTTAATATTCCCGCTTTACTTCAATTAACAGAAATATATATTTTTTTAATATTTTTTTAAATATACATATGTCCCTGCTCTTATAGTTCTAAAAATGTTTCATGAAAAAGGTCAATGAAATTATCAATACTACAATTGCACTTTGCGAATGGCAAAACGAAATAAATAAATAAAACAAAAATACTTGTATTAACCAACTAGATCACATTTTAAATGTGTTGCTAATGCCATTTCACACGGTTTTTATGAAAAGCATGGTGAAGAAAGAAATCCTTCATTTTTGTCACCAAAATTAAGAAAAAAAAAAAATAGAAAAAAATAGAAAAACAGGGCACAAAAAACAATGCCCCTGCACGATTTAACTAAATCTATTATGGCAGTTACTGTAAAAATGAAATGTGAAAATGAATGAAAAGTGTGGATCAGATTGCATCCTTACAAAAATACAAAAATAACCAGTGAGATATCTTGATTTTCTAAGGCGTAAAATGTGTGATTTCTTAAGTAAAAAGAGTGTAAACAATACAAGCGAGACCACGCTAGTGATGCTAGCGGGCTAATGCTAGTAGCGGATGTTCGGAAAGTTGGATACAAGTAGCGATATCAAAGTAATCCGATTGTTTCCGATATAGAATATTAGTTTCATTTAATAAAAGTAATAACATTTTTCAAGGTAATTATAAAAAAATTGCACACACAAAAAATCCCTAAGCAAAAAATCAATCCGAGGGGGCAAATATTGGAAAAGTTCATTTCTAACCCTGGTGATAAAAATAATTCTCACTATACTTTTTATTCTAAACATTGTGATTTCTCTGCATTGTGTCGAAATGGTAAAAAAAAAAAAAAATCCACATGGATTTCTCTTGCCAGACCAGTGCACTGACAAAAAGAAGCTCTTTTACGCTGACAACTGATATCTGCTCTTCTCCAGCCCCATTGGACTCATAGAGTTTGATTCATGTGCTTCGTTGAGCATCTGCACAGCCCCTGAAAAGACTGATGCTGGGAAGGCAATGATAGATGGGCTGTTTGATGGAGAGAGGCACTTTGGCTGGGAATCAGAGGACCGGGGTGCTGCTCGAAGTTAAATGTATCACAGCTCACAAGATTGTGAAGGGTTCTGCTCTCTTTATATTGAAGTCTATGGAGAGATCCATCAGCAGACACTCATTTATCAAAGACTGTCACTGTGTCAGACTTCTAAATCGCTAACGTTCAGAGAACTGGGGTAATTATACAGTAGGTTTGATAGCACAGCCATATACAGTTTTTTTATGTCTTTGTTTATATTGCACCCAATCTTTATTTCTTTTTACTGTGTAATCTTCCCAGTTGTTTAGTAAGTAATGAATCCATTTGTTCAGACAGTGGGGTAATTATCCAGTTAATTTGCATTTATGTACTGTAGTTATTTTGGTCTTTAAACCAATGAATCAAACCCATAAATGAGTATATCAAAATACACACAACTCAAAGAACCAGTAAACTCCACTTTTAAAACCTGTAGTCAATAATTTGATCCCTTAAAACCCATCTTTGATCACCAAAATTCTATATTTAAAAGTTTTTTTTTTCCATGATAAAGTGATCTGAACCATACATTTATATATATATATATATATATACTTATAATACAATTTATGAAGTAGACATCCTATTCAGAAGTAGTAAGGGAAGTTTGGCAGATTTTTTATATGAATTCAACCTCTAATAAACAGATATAAAATAACAGGTATGTGCATTATAGCTCACTGGCACATCACAAATGGTGAATCTATAATTTTTTCTTTATATTTAAAACATTTTTGGACCTTTTTTCTAAAAAAAAAAAAAATATGGATGTTATCTTTTGAACTCTTGGCATGAGGTTTCTACCATTCTTTCATGATTGTTCTTGTTCATTGCCATTTCAAAATAAAGGTTTGAACATGCCTTAGGAGTATAAAAATATTCTTTTTCAAATTGATAAATTACGGCTCCTCTGTAATTTATTTTGAAAATCAATCACCAATATGGAAACTGGAGATTGTAAGCTTTCAAATGATATATAGTTTGTCCAGATTAGTTTAGGTTGAGTATAGGATATTACTGTTTTAAATATGTAGTGGCTGTGTATGCCAAACGTGTAGCCAGTCAACAGTAGGGGGCGTATGTCGGTGGAAGAGAGAGTTAATTTTCATTAATATTAGAAAAACAGTCCAGTGCTGGAGAGAGCTAAGTGGGAGGGCCTAAAAAAACAGACACGGATGTTGCTTTGATTCGCTCCTCATGTGGGTAACACTGGGTTTGAGTTCTACTCTACTAACATGCAGACTGTGTAATGCCAAATGAAGATGCCAAATGCTTCCGATTATGAAGTACATTTATTTATTAACGTATCGAAGCATACCTGGGAGGGCAGTCCAGGACGTTGCATGGTTGTTTTTGACTGATTGGTTTGGGAAGATGATGACAGACAGAATGAGCTGTCTCCCTTCCCTCTGACGTCAGACACTGTACCTTCCTCATCTGAGTCCCTCTGCTGCCACAGGAAGCGCTGCATGTGCTCCACTCGCCCAAACGCCACTCAAACTCTAAAAAAATGACAAAGACAAAAATTAGAGATGATATTCAAATTCCAGAGTGCGTTTCCCATACAAATATGTAGTTCGCTGCTTCAATACGATAGTACGATGCATCGTTGGAGAAATCAACTAGCTAGTAGGGCTGTTGAAACGAATTCCGAAATTCGAATATAATTCGAATATTAAAAAAAGCAATACTATTCGAATATTGCTTTTATATATATATATATATATATATATATATATATATATACATATATATATATATATATATACATACTTCCGAAGTGACCAGGTATAAACGGCCCCTTAGATCGCGTTCTTATTAACAATAATCTCCCTTATTGCTGTCTTTGCTGATTTTGAAATTAGCCTATGATCAATAAAATCTGAGCAGCTCATACATGTTGTTTTCGGTGATGTCTAAATCCTTAAATCCGCATATAGCGCGGGAATTGAAGATCGGATTTATATCTGTTTTGCAAAAACACATTTATGTGACCAGGTGTAAATGGAATCGTTTTGATAAATCAGATAGCTATCCGATCTGAGAATACGCATGAAGTGGCCAGGTGTAAACAGCCCCTAAATGTTTATTGTAGTAATGTTAGAATGTTCCCTCTAGTGGGCCGAACGTGTAACAACAACCACAGGCTATAGTGGCATTGATGATCCATAGGAAAGTGTAATGTCATAAATAATAATAATAGGTTAAATTTGAGCGTTTAATATTCGAATATTATTCGAATATTATATAAAATAAGGAATGGACTTCGAATAGTATTATAGAGGAAGATTGACGGCCCTACTAGCTAGTCACGATTGTTTCCCGAAACCCATTGTCGCAAAGTATCGTTCAACCACGTTGGTTTCGCATGTGGTGGAGTAACTTTTAATGAAACTGTTTGGGTTAGGTTAACGCTAGATTAACGCTAGATTTTTACAATTAACGCTAGATTTTTTATCTTATCTGAGGACTATTTCTAATTGTTCTCAGTTATTTTGATTTCTTACCAGACTCAATATTTGGCTCGTTCTTACATAGTAGAGCACGTTCGCACATGCGCACTCTTCAAAATCGGTACTTAAAATCTAAAAAAAACAAAAAGATGTAAATTACATTTGTATGTATTTTAAATAAATGGCACCGGTTGTACTGAATGTCAGCTTGCTTATTTTGCCCAAGATAAGGATTTATTACGTCCAAATGTGATGCAATATAGAAACTATGCCTCTAACCACAGGTCGAGAGTTGTCGTTCAAACCACACAACTTTGTGATGCTGTTTGCGAATGTTCGTTGGAACGATTGCTTCGAGAAACACCGACTCGTTGAACTATGCTGATGTAATAGACGGAACTTGCGACCATATTTGGCTAACGATGCTTTCGGGAATGCACCCCTGGTCAATACCAATAAGCAGATCATTATTTAAAAATGACTTTTAAAAAAGTTTACTTTAGTTTGTCATTTATTTAGTTTAAATATTATATATAGTATAAAATACTATAGAATTGTTTTATTAAACTGTGCTATTGTTTTGTAAACTGTGCTAAAAACTTTTTCATTTGTGTTTTAAAAAAAGTGCATACAGACAATGTTTTCAATGCAATCCCATTCACACAGAGCCGCGTAAATGACTAAAAACGCTGTTACACTGTATGCATGCCATGCCAGTAGCTGACGATGTCACTATGGACTGAGTTTAATATGCCATTTTGGTACCGACCGACTACTGTTTGACCACCGATAATGGTAGTTTTCAAAAACTTGCACTATGAAACCTGTTTTCAAAATTTTGCATATATTTGCATAAATATAGAAATAGGAAAAATGAGCATGCACAATTAAATACTGACCAATCCAACATAAACAGATACTGATAAATAAAAAAATGCCTACTAGTGATCAATATGGTACCGATATATCATCCCTAATAAACAATGTATTTATCTACACTCCAAACATGCACCAATATGTTTATTTGTTAAGAAAAGTTCAATTATAAAGGATACGGAATGAATTCAAAGTGAGAGGTTATGCAGTCCATTAACAAGCGCTTCAAGGATACTAGGAATCTGGGCTTGAATATCCACACAATCGTCTCTGTCTTTTAAAATTTCTGGCATTGTGCCGGAACTGAAAAGAAGACTGGAGCTTTAACAAGACACAAATGAGCCTTCTAAACGGTTGGTTCTCTATGTGATGTCCAGTTCATGTCCAAGCCTTCAACACAACTCATAACAATTTTACTTTCCTGTCTATTCTGCGTGTTGAGTTTCATTAGAAGACAACAGCTATTCATCATTCACAGACTTTTATACTAGTACTTTTTTATTTGTTTTTTGCTTCTTTTTTTATCGTCACATTAAACATACAACAAAAAGACACACAAACCCAGTAACAAATAATAACAACATACATGAATAAAGAACAAAACCATATGTATATTACAATTGGATGTTGTGCATCATTTTTAAATCCCTAACATAAAGCTATTATCTTAGATAATGATATTAGTGCATGGAATTTGATCTTTAATGCCTCATGATTTTTTAGATTTACCCTCATTTATTTTTAATACATCTCATCCTTTGCTTGGTGTCATGTGATGTGATAGCTTTTTATGCTTTCTCTTCAATGACAGCTTTTTGTAAAAAAAAAAAATATGAAAGCTTAGATGACATGAGCTTGCCAAGATGAATTGTGGAATTGCCTCGTCTGTGAAGGAGATAGGCAATGATCCTTTAAAGCTTGGTTAAAGAAGCTATCTTAATGTGAAAGCCTTCAAATCAAGAGCGTGCATCTGATGCTTGAAAATGTTGTCAACGTAGGATCAATAGGATTTAAAAAAAAGCCAAATGTGCTGGCAAAAAAAGCTCCTATGCTTTATGGTACCCTCCTGTATTAGCAATACGACACTCGTAAGAGTATTGTTTTTCCGAATACCAGTACGACTGCAAATACGTTTAATACAACACTTCAATAAACAAAACGTTATTATTAAATGTAATTTTAGACACAACATTTTAAATATTGATGTTTTCGTTTTATTTCACCAATGAAAATAGTTCGAAGAATTGTAGTGCTTCTCCGAGCAACTCACAGCCGCGTTTTTGACCGATTTGGGAGAGTCAATGATTCAATGAGCCATTCATAAAGCAGTCATATGCTCAAGTGGACGTCATGGGTGGAATTTAACCTAGTCCAGCTAAAACCTCTGTGGATCAAATGGGTGGAGCTTGTCTCAATTAGGTTTAGCAATAGGGTTATGGGTGGTGTTGGGGTGTGGATAGACCTTCAAGCTCCACCCATTATGTCCAGAGAACTGAACGAATCAGTGAAATGAATGATTCAGTGATTCAATGACTCGATCATCAAGACTCTCCACAACAGTTTCCTATTTAAAAATAGGCTTATTTAATTTCCATATTCAAAATTGTATATTTCAAACATTAATCTCATCACATTAAACTATTTATGTAATTGTATTTGCAGTGTAAATTCATTAATACCACCTCTTAGCAGCATTAAAGTGTCAGTGTAAATACATCTAGTGTAAATATCACTTCTATTTTGTTCACTGATTTCATTTGATTGGTAAAACTAGTTAATCATTTTCATTAGTCAATGTATTTTTTAAAAAATTGGGTTCATTTTGTAGATTTTATTTTGCCTTGAGCTATAGTGTAGTTTCATAAGATATGTTTATGATATTGTGACGACCCTACTGTGCGCTATTCTAAAATTATAGAGAGCTCTTGTCTCTCCTCACCCAAGTTGTTTCTCTTCACACTAACCTTGTGAAAGCACATGAATCCAAGCTGTGAGACGCTGCTGGTTGTTGGTCTGTGTTTGGCACTCGTAACGTCCGTCAAATTTCCCTCCATGCGTGTTCATCTCCAGAACACGTCCTCCCGCCAGCATGCGGTAGCTCACGTCTGGACTCTGCTTCAGGGTCTGGTTCTGATAGGACCACTTGATGGGCTTCTTGTGACTGGAGACCACTGGACAACCTAATGGGGTTATGGGTGAATTTTAAGAGGAGATGGATTTGACATCTCGTGAGCTTAGAATTATAAGGTTCTATCTCCGTTTAGGGTAGTTCTGAGATATTGAGCATCAAAGTTTTTACATCCCAGCTGGCAAAACTGTTACGTAGTATAATCTTCTATTATAGCTTTATCTATTAATCTTTTTTTTTTTTTTTTTTTTAAATAACACCACACAGGCAATTAATAAACACTTAATGGATCAGATTATGTCAAAAACTAATTTCGACCAAAAGTGGAGATAGAACCTTATAATTCTAAGCTCACGATCTCCTTTCATTTGCAATTAGTTTTAAAAAGCAAGCCATGTATTCACTAAAGTCTGCAAAACATGCACTGAAAAGCATTTAAGACTCAATTAAACAGTCTTAATGGAAAATCTAAACTCACAAACACAAAGACACAAAGCTGTCCAATTTGTCAAACACATACCGTAAACTCACATCCCTAAGCTGTCCTCATTTAGCAACCTTTTAGAAATGTATGTATGTCATGAAACATCTCTTTGTTGGATTTTTGTACGTTTTTAATTAGTATTTTTAAAGGTTACTGAGGTAAAATATCTCAAAATTCTTGAAATTAAATAAATTTGCTTTGTGAAACAAGCTAAAAACACATCTGTTATAAGATATTCTTTGAAAACAAGTCTCTCACAGTCATACACAATAACAAAATGGAAAATGATGAAGGTAAGACTAATTATATGGTGTTTAAATTACAAAACAAGCTCATCCCATTTACACAACATGAAAAGTGCTGTACCTATCCTTAAGATATCTCCTGGTTTGACCGTGACGCTGGTGCCGATCACAGAGGTCATCAGAACCCTCTTCCTGTTCATTTCCTTTGAAGGCTCGTGCTCAGATTCACCCAAAGATCCTGCTGCCATGAAAAGAGGATTGTGTCATCAAACGCAATCAACCACAGCATTCCTATAGGTACTGTAGATTGCTTTGTTTTTTGATGGTTGAATGACCTCAAAAAGTGGAATTATTATTCTTAGTCAGAGCATTTTTCCAATCAGCAGAGAGATTATCCCTGACTTTGATGGAGACAGAAATGACCCCTCAATTAATAAAATACTGAGAGCCTCGACTGCCTTCTGTATGTGGCCTATGAGATCTCCAGAGACAAACGGCCTCTATAAAGAAGGGCATATTTCTTCATTTCGCTGCATAGATGGATTTTACCACCCCTGTAGGCTGTAGATCTCACGTTATTTCTCAACAGGACGCGCCAAACGACGCCAATATCAATATACGACTCGCAAATCTCCCGCTGAGTTAGCTGACTTTGTCGGAAACGGAGCCAACCCACAAAGTGTGGTTCACTTAGCACCGAAGCGCTGTCGTGCAAGGGTTTCCCCGTCACCTGGTGAAGTGTCGACTGACATATGGCTACTATGGGAATCGCTACTCACCCGCCACACGTAGCAGGCTGGAGGCCACCGATTTTCCAATGTTGTTGGCAGCCACGCAAGAGTAGGTGCCGTAGTCTTGCAGTGTGAGGTTCCTCAAGAGGAGAGATCCGTTCCGAAGAGGACTAGCACTGGCGCCTAGCGGGCCCTCCTTGTGGTGCCAGCTCACTGTTGGCTGAGGGACACCTGTTCAGAGACAAACGTCAAGTCACTCTCAATCAATCAATTCACACTCAAGTCTGGAGCTGACACTAATCACCATTTTCTCTGAGTAGGGTACACTTTGGTGTCCCATTACTTTTTAAAGGTGTTGGAAGGGCAAATTCTATGTTGTCAGAAATGTTAGATATGTTACATAAACTATTATTTAACAAAAAAAAAAATAGCACCGCATGAAGTATTATTGTTATATACAGTGTAACAGAATCCCACAAACTAAGACGTGCCAAAATTTGTTTCAAAAACTGCAAATCAAACAGTTCATATAATATTTATAAACATATTGGACCCCCTATTCATGAAAAATGCCAAACGCACTGGTCAGGGGGCAGCTTTCCCAAAAACAAACCTAAGCTCATGACAAATCACAGAACAAGCTCCAGTATTTAAGGGCAACTGCTATCTTACCATTAAAAGACTCATATATCAACATTAAAGCTCATGCAGAATTATTCAAACCGCTGAAAATGTTGATTCAAAGAGCAGATCAACAAGAGGCCAGCAGATTGCCACAAATTACTTGTACAAATGGGCACAATGAATGCAAATTGCCTCCCTCCAACCAGTTCCCATGGGACACCCTGGGTGAAAATAATGAGCAGCACATGGATTGGAGTCTGAGTTTTATGGTCCCCTGTTCTACCGAGTGGAGACATTAGTACTGACATACAGCCGTTAGCCTGAGAGCCAATGAATAGACACGCTCTCAAGAATGGAAAATAACATCGGAGGCCTTGAGGTGTGTGTGTGCATCAAGCGTACACGTGGGCATTGACACACTTTGGCAACAGTAAACTGTCAGGCATGCTTGCAAAGATGGCAGAAACTGATGTTGTTAATGGTGGCCGCCGAAGTGACCTCTCTATTTTCTTGGAGAGGAAATTTCCACTGGGAGGAGAAACATACACAGGAACAATAACTACATGATTATGAAGAAAAAAATGGAAAATAAAAGAAGATATATTACACATAAAAATGTGTATCTCTATGTGCTGACCGCCTACTGACTGCATACTCTGTTCCAATAATGCTCTCTGACTGTTTTCAAATCCTAATGAAAACCATTTCTTTGACTTTTGACCTGTTGTAGAGCCAGATGATGTACTATATTATAGCTCTATATCACTGCCGTATGGACATTACTTTGACACACTCATCTCTGAGTGATAACAAAACAGTGAAACAAGCATTTTCAGTAAAGCTGCTTTGAAATAATATGTATTGTCAAAAGGGCTTAACAAATAAGCTCGAATTGAATACTGATTAAAGTTCTCCTGCACACTCTGCACTACTTGTCTAGTATGAGTGTCTAGTATTAATAAAACTGCATTTTTTAAATCTAAATTACATCATATTTCCTCAATGACAAAAGCGGAATTATTAGTTAAAGAGTAACTAAACACTAAAACAACTTTTTTTAGTTAATGATCTTTAAGAATGGATCTTTATTAATACCAGTCATTGATTCGAGTAACTTTTTTGACATTTGTTTATAAAGTGTTCTATTTCTATAATATATGGTGTAAAAAACGTCTTAGTGCTGCCCTCTTCAGGTTGAACGGTGGCTACTGCAGTTGAATTTTTCTATTGGATGTTCCGCACTTCGTGACGTACGCAGGTTTCAGCTCACCACGCGAGCTACGCCCTTGGCAGTATAAAAACCATCTTGTGTCGTCAAAACCACTGTAGGGAGTCAGGAATTGGGATTGTGAGTATTGAAAACGATCAGGATTGAGCGTTTTAGGACCTGTTTCCTCCCCTCTATCTCCGCTGGGGTCAGCCCACTTTTTCAGCATTTTCAAATATTGCCAGTGGGTGGAGTCAGGCTCTGACCAGGGGTTTAGTTACCCTTTAATGCTTTCATGACATAAAGGCTAGATTACTGTAATGCTATTATGGGTGGTTGCCCTGCACGCTTAATAAACAAACTACAACTTGTCCAAAACACAGCAGCTCGAGTTCTTATCAGAACCAGGAAGTAAGACCATATTAGCCAAGTCAACACTGCATTGGCTCCCTATTAAACATTGTATACATTATAAAATATTGCTGGTTACTTACAAAGCACTAAATGGTTTATCTCCCCAGTACTTGAGCGAGCTCTAAACGTATTACAGTCTATTGCGATCTCAAAACTCCGGCCAGTGGATAATACCTAGAATATCAAAATCAACTGCATACGGTAGATCCTTTTCCTATTTAGCACCAAAACTTTGGAACAGTCCTCCTAACATTGTCCGGGAAGCAGCCACACTTTGTCAATTCAAATCTAGACTAAAACAAATTATAGACTTCAATAATGCAATGTTAGGCTGCACAGATTAGGTCAGCCTGAACCAGGAATACTACCCATAAATCCTGGGGCCTCATGTATCAACACTGCGTACGTACAAAAACACGGCGTACGCCAGCTTTCACGTTCATGGCCAGATGTACTAACAGTGAAATTAACGGAAGAATGTGCGTTCCTCCAAGTAAACTTCATGTCTGGCGTACGTACATTTGCCTTGATTTGTCCGTTGGCGACTCCTAGAGGCAATAAGGTGAAGTGGCAAACATTACTCTACGAATTGTTCTATCGCACCACCAGCTGTCAGATATTGCTTAATGATATGTCAAATAATGTATCAATTACAAATTATGTCACACGAGTCTTATTAAAATATTCTATTATGCAATAAAGTAAGAACATAAAGCATGTGCAAACCTGTCTAGCAATGGCAGCGTTGGCTTTACTATAGGAAATAAAAAATAAACTTCATTATTTCGGTCAGTAAAGGTAAAAAAAAAAAAAGTAATATTTTTATTCAGCCAGGACATATTGAATTTGTTTAAAAGTGCCCGTACATGCATTTATAATGTTAAAAACGATTATAAGATTTCTATATGTTTGATTTAAGTTTTTATTCATTAAAGAATCCTGAAAATACTATATCACGGTTTCCATGAAAATATGAAGCAGAAGCACAGCTGTTTTCAACACTGATAATAATCATAAATGTTTCTTGATCATCAAATCATCATATTAGAGTGATTTCCGAAGGATCACGTGACACTGAAGACGAGTAATGATGCTGAAAATTCAGCTTTGATCACAGGAATAAATTACACTTTCACATATATTCACATAGAAAACATTTTCAGTGGAATTTCATTTCTTGCAGGTTTCTTTAGCCATTTCCTTGCAGGTTTCTTTTGCCAAATTGGACTATTACCATATTTAAATTAATTTAATTGAGGGAGGAGACTGGGTGGGGCGTTGTGCTCGTGCATGTGCGCTCAATTTTACGTTAATTGGGATGTACAAAGAGAAAATGCGTGGGATCCTTCGTACGCAGACATTCATACATCTGGTTTTTTTTGTGCGTACGCACATTTACAGCTTTGATCGTACGCTATGTTTTAGTATGAATTCAACGCAAGTCTTTGAAGGATGGCGGATCCTTCCATAAGAGGATGAAGGATGGCGTCTACGCTAATATTAGTCTCTCTGTTTATCCCGATGTTTACTACAGTCCACAGTCTTGAAGTGTAAACTACAGTAGTCTCTCCCCTGTTAAGGCCTACTTCCCTTCTCTTTACTTCTGTACAGATAATACCTTGTCGGGATAATTACGTTTAACCTGGCTACGCGAAAGCGATAATTATTTATTAGAAATTTTAAGGCCAGACAAGTAGTTTGTTGAGGGTTGGTTTGTAAAGAAAAGCAATGTATATTAAAACACGCATATAGACTGAACGTGCGTTTTCGCGGGAAGTTTGAGCAGAGATAACCTTTAATAACTACAGTAATGATCTTTGAAACGGAAGTGAATCAATCAATCAAAACTAACTTTAGCTGGACAATAACTATATTCAAGAGCTCCTGTAAAGCCAAAAACAGTCTCTGTTACTGTAATTTCCTATTATCATTGTAAAGCTGTTTTGAAACTGTAATGTTAAAAGCGCTATATAAATGAAGGTTACTTGACTGAAGAATGTGCGAAAATCAATCACTTTTGAAGTTACATGGAAGCTGTCTATGTAGGCAGCTTGCTAGGTTTTAGAACGGAGCTATTATTAATGACCTACGTGATAAGCAGACTGAATTACACTGTGCAATCATGCAACCTGAATCAGATGGTTGTGTATCTGGATGTGTGCGTCCTCTAACAACACATCTCTCCACACCATCAGTTTAACCGGTCAATTACAGTGTCTTCTTACATCTTTACCCATAATCCACTGCTCTGTGGCCTGCCTATGCCGTCCTTTCTGTCAAAGCCAACTGGACTTGCTCTTCAAATCCCATTTATTCATCTCAGGGAATCAGATAGTGATGAAAGCATGAGAGAACAGCTGACACTTATGGTTCTCTGCTGCAGCGAGGCCATTGTTAACAGCAGGTGTCCTTTGCATCAACCAAATCACCAGATAAACAACTCTATATAAATTGTTTCGGGGAGTGAAGACAGACAGAGTGGCCTGAGAGAGGCCTTTATTTATTTAAACTGGAGCTGGGTAAAAAAAATATAGATTTCTAGATATTAATCAGTTCTCATTTTTATAAACCGATATCGATTATTAAATCCCAAGAATCGATCTTTTGGTTTATGCTTTGTAGCGCGCCTCCCATCCACTTAATCGAAATTCCCATTGTGCTTTCTTACTTTTCTAATTCAAATTCTGCCAATTCTATTATGAAATTCAAATAATAAATTTAAGGTTTAATGTGATGTGAGATATTTCTATTGCATCACATCAAGTAAAGTGCATGTTAACTGATCATCGCTTCTGCTTTACTAGTTACAGAACAAGATAAAGAGTAATGAACTCTGACATCCTATCAAAATCAATATCATGCCCCATGTAATCCATCAATTAGTGTTTTAACTTTATTATTATAAAAAAAATTAATGGTTTGGATACAAATCAGTCCATTTTAACCTTTAATATTATTGTAATGTAGTACCAACTGACTCCTTGTATAGATTATAGCAATAGTTAAGAGATTTTTTTACCCTTGAGATAATTTGTTTTGCACTGTGCCTGATATATATATATATATTGTATTTAATTGATATCGAATAGATTTGAATTTAATCAAATCATAAGCTTGTGAATTGAATCGTGACATTAGTGTCAATACCCAGCCCTAATATAAATTTGCAAATAAAAAGGAGGTGAAAGGAAGAATAGTATCCAGTTTGAAACCATAAAGGGGAGCTGAAGGTCTGAAGGGAGCTGATCTCATGAGGTGAGGGGTCCAAAGGAACAGGCGTAGCTCGTTCCTGATTGGCTGAGGACAGTTATCTGATGACATTTCATGCATGGGAAAAGCGTTACATCCTTTTTATCGTGAATTGTTCTTTTGAGAGATTCACCATTAAACTGTCGAATTTTAAAGTATCATTGATCAAGACTTTAATTAAACCCTTTAATTAAAGTATATCTGAATGATTTTGAATTATATCCACTAAAATCCACTAGATGACTCATTTTATAAGTAGAAAGCTATTGAGATCTCTAAAAAGAACATTTTAGTACAATAGGCTGACAGGAGGCCAATTTCTCAGTAGATTGCTGGTTGTAAATGATGCAGCACAGCATAAATCCCATAGAGGGGGCCCAGCATCCTGAAAGCCTGTTGACTTTACACATCATTTCTGTCCAATTAGTCGAATCTTTCACCAAAACCACATGGACAAGAGCTATTAAGCATTGGATATGCACACATTAAACATGTTCACTTTTTCACAGAGTGAAGTATTTTGTTAAGCATTTACATTAAGGCTGCACTGGAGAATATGCTTCAAGTTTGTATGACATATAATGGTTTCTTAAAAGATGCACAGCATTATTTCCTATTGCTGAAATCATCCCTCACCTTTGACAGGGCACTCCAGGGTGAGGTTGGCACCTAAACGGACACTGATAACACCTCCAACCGCCACCTTCAGACTGGTACTCTTCAGATCTGATGTGTTTCTCTGTGATGCAGCGATCGTGGGAGTTTCTGTTTGAAAAAAAAAGAAAAAAAACCAACAGCTCACATTGCATATAAAACAGTCATTATAGAAACAGTCATTACAGAGAGCAACCGTGTGTCTCACCAGCCAACAGAACATGTGTTGTCTCTGAATCGGAGCCCAACTCATTGGTGGCGGTGCACCTGTAGGTGCCCACATCATTGGCGCCAGGGCTCGAAATGTGTACGTCTCCACCACTGTCCCACGATACCCTAGGGAGGGCAAGAGAGCGAGAGAGTTAAATCAGCAGCAAATTTCAGGGAACACTGTCAAAGCAGCTTAAAGCGATACTCCACTTTTTTTGGAAATATTTTTGGCTTATTTTACAACTCCCCCAGAGTTAAACTGTTGAGTTTTACCCTTTTTGAATCCATTCAGCCGATCTCCGGTTCTGGCGGTACAACTTTTAGCATACATCATTGAAGTGGACAAGCACTTAGCATTTCTCAAAAAATCCTAGAAAATTGCACGATGTAACTACAGAAGAGTCAAGTTTTAAATAGGAAAAATATCGAAACATCATTTATTATAAAATATCGAAATATCATTTTTTTTTTTTTTTTTTTTGAGAAATGCTAATGGTCTTGTGCCCACTTCAATGATGTATGCTAAGCTAAGCTAAAAGTGGTACCGCCAGAACCGGAGATTGGCTGAATGGATTCAAAAACAGTAAAATTCAACAAAAAACAAAAAAATGGAGTATCCCTTTAAAGGGAAGATTTCAAGGTTGTAACAAAAAGTATAACACTACGATATGCAGGGAAAGAGACCAGAGGCCTTTTTTAATGGATGTCAGTGGAGAGGCTTCACTACACTGAAAAAACTGCATTTGTGGAAAAACTTCTTTTAAAATCCCTCTATTTTAACACATTAGAATAAAGGTTCCTAATCTCATTTTGGAGGTCTCCTACAATAGGTTTCAGAATGTCAAAACACATTTTTATTTGATCATAATATACATTGCAGAATGACTTTTGCTGTAAACAGATGTATTACACTGCACGAAAGGTAATATCCTATTGGCTAATCTTCAACTTGTTTTGATTTATCTATTATTAGAGTTTAGGGGGTGGAATGAGAAGTCACATATACATGCATATATATATATATATATATATATAGTTTTACCACAGGTAGGTTTCAGCTTAAGGCTTCACATTTGGCAATTAATTTCTATGGAAGAGTATGATTCGTACAACTCAGACAGAAATGCATTGATGTCAAGGCTTAATGTGATTGGTTATCAAGTCACAACATCTCCAACTTGACTGTTACGCTTTCTCCAATGATAGAGCCATGCATGGGCCCTACCGTTTTAATCACATTTCCCGTAACCACGTACGTACGTATGTATTACACAATTGGAGACTCACTAAAACCGGGTTGTTTTTAAACCGGGTTGTTTCTGGGTTAAAACAACAGCTAGTTTGTATATATAACAGAAGTGAAACCACAGGAGCTCAATGCACCACTCTGTGCCCTTTCAGTGAAAACACACACCACGATTGTGTTTTAATCAACAGCCACACCATCGGATCAGGTCGAGATCTGGTTCAATCTCTTATTTCCTGTATATCAATCACACAAGCTTCCCTTGGGTTCTGCCACTTTTCGGTTTCTGGTTCGCTCTTCACGTGATCTCCTACAGCAATCAGGAATCCCAGAAGAGTCAATCAGAGTGAGTGTGATGAACCCTCAGAGGTGTTTATATACCTGATTAAAGTGTTTATTGTGCAGACGCCGTTGTGCGGCTCAGGAAGTTCATCTGACACTCGTGAAGTCTAGTGGGCCTCCAGAGCAAAACGTTTTTTTTTAATTCTTAGACTGATCCTATAACAGAATAACACCAAAGTAGGTATCAGCTTAATATCTGTCTTTGTTTTCGAAACTAGAAAAAAAAGCAAAGCTGAATTTTCAGCATCATTACTCCAGTCTTCAGTCACATGACCCTTCAGAAAACATTCTAATATGCCGATTTGCTTCTCATGAAATATTTCTTCTTATCAATGTTGAAACCAGTTGTGCTGCTTCGTATTATTTCCGGATTCTTTATGAAAAGGATGTTCACAAGTTCAGATTTCAGTAAGGATGCTGCCTTTTAAGCAAGTTGCCTATGCATACAGAACACAGCATGGAAGCTCTCTGTGTTTTGGAACAGAGACAGAGTGATTAAGAAAGTCAGGATAGAAGCCTTCAGGGTGTAGTGAGCTCTCCGTTTGCTCCCACCCAAACCCACAAAGGGACACCGGCACAAAATGTGCATTGTATCCCATCCAGCACACATCTTATGAAAGTCTACTCATTCAGACCCACTAATAAAACACACCAGCTGAGTCATGTCTGAAGTATCGAAGAAAAGATATCATCTAAAGTGTGATGGCACGTCTGGGCCGACTCGCATGCACAAATGTGTGCGGAAAATCAACTTCGGGACAATGGTGGCATTGTTTCACAATCACAAACATTACCCTACACTTCACTTACACTACCACATTTAATGAAAAAAATAATCATTACAAGACGTCTTTGGAAAAATCTGAACAGAAAATAATAAGAACTTGCATGCAGATAATTTCAGATAATTGCTTTTTTCTTCTTTTATACAAACTAAATTTAAGACATATTGTCTGAAATCAAGTCTTTCACAGCTTTTTGGCTGAAGGATTATTAGGAACACCATACTAATACTATGTTTGCCTTCAAAAAAGCCTTAATTCTACGTGGCATTGATTAAACAAGGTGCTGAAATCCTTCTTTAGAAATTCCACTCCCGTTCCACCACATCCCAAAGATGCTCTATTGGGTTGAGATCTGGTGACCGCGGAGCCCATTTTAGTACAGGGAACTCATTGTCATGTTCAAGAACCAATTTGAAATGATTCGAGCATTATGACATGGTGCATTATCCTGCTGGAAGTAGCCATCAGAGGATGGGTACATGGTGGCCATAAAGGGATGGACATTGACAGAAACAATGCTCAGGTAGGCTGTGGCATTTAAACGATGCCCAATTGGCACTAAGGAGCCTAAAGTGTGCCAAGAAAACATCCCCCACACCATTACACCACCACCACCAGCCTGCACAGTGGTAACAAGGCATGATGGATCCATGTTCTCATTCAGTTTACGCCAAATTCTGACTCTACCATCTGAATGTCTCAACAGAAATCGAGACTCATCAGACCAGGCAACATTTTTCCAGTCTTCAACTGTCCAATTTTGGTGCGCACTTGCAAATTAAAGCCTCTTTTTCCTATTTGTAGTGGAGATGAGTGGTACCCGGTGGGGCCTTCTGCTGTTGTAGGTCATCCGCCTCAAGGTTGTGCGTGTTGTGGCTTCACAAATGCTTTGCTGCATACCTCGGTTGTAACGAGTGGTTATTTCAGTCAAAGTTGCTCTTCTATCAGCTTGAATCAGTCAGCCCATTCTCCTCTGACCTCTAGCAAGGCCTTTTCGCCCACAGGACTGCCGCATACAGAATGTTTTTCCCTTTTAACACCATTCTTTGTAAACCCTAGAAAACCCTTTTTTTTTTGTTAATGGAAAGCCAAAATAAATATCATGTGTATGCTTTTGTAAATGTAACCTTTTAGTCCCTTTAAATTACTTTGGTCAGGTCAAGAATAATTGATGCTATTTTATATTATTTATTTGAAAGAATTAAAAGAGCGGTTTCATCCTTGTATTGGACAGCCAGATGAGGTTGTTATTAAAGTAATTAAAAATAAGTAATGCAACCCTAGTCCTATAATCTAATTACATTGTTGAAGATATATTTAGTAACTTACCCAACACTGTGCCTACCTTAAAATTAAGTTGTTCATCTAAATATCAATCATACCATTACCGGAGCAGAAACTGCACTGGTTTGAGTGTGATTTCCAGTTCACAGCTCTAGGAGTAAATCAACCTCGTTAGGATCTGATTTAGAGCGTCGCCGTGGTGCCAAGACACATCTGAATAAAAGGGCACGGAAGGGTGAGACTTCACACAGCTTTAGAGTCTGTGAACGTCAATCACCTCGCCTGTGTTTTGCTTCACATTTGGCCAAAAATAAGAAGCACTACGTAAGCGCAACAGCAGAGACGGCCCTGGGGCCATGATCGCCACAGGAGCTGCCGATGGGAGGAGAATGGAGATATACGCCATCACACAGAGCTGCTGTTTCTCCAGTGAGCTTGTCATTGCACAGGACACGTTTCATTACTCCAGTCTTCAGTGTCACATGATCCTTCAGAAATCAATCGAATATGCTGATTTGCTGCCTAAGAAACATTTCTTATTATTCTCAATGTTGAAAACTGTTGTGCTGCTTGATATTTCTGTGGAAATCATGATGATTTTTTTTTTCAGGATTCTTTGATGAATCAATCAAATCATCATATTCGAATGATTTCTGAAGGATCATGTGACAATAAAGACTAGAGTAATGATGCTGAAAATTCAGCTTTGCATCACAGGAATATATTACCTTTTAAGAAATATTCAAATAGAAAAGAGTTATTTTCAATAGAGAGCCTAAGTCCCGCCCCTCCGCTTCCGGCTCATGGGACCTTATTTCGGAAAAAATATGAATGGTAGCCAATGGCAAGAGACAACTTATCTTTTTATTCCGTCTGAACTGTGCCCTCAATTACACATATGATGTTTGTCAATTTAAAAGACAATTCTGAAAGTCAAAAACGTCGCAGTTTGTCATAAAACAGAAGAGTAACATTTAGTTTTATGTGAAAATCGCTCTATGAACTACATCTCCCGTGAAGCGAAACAACGAGTGAGATCCGCTTCTGCGTGTGTGCGGTCTGGTACAAAACACTCAGGTATGCCGGCGTAACGTTACGATTATAACGTAAGACTATAGAAACAATGACAGACAATAGCCTCAGTAAAGTTAGCTTCATTCATTGACAGAAAATGTGCGCCTTTGGGGTTTGTAGTCTTGTAGTCTGTAATTACGCATTTTCACAGTCTTATACCTCAACGGTTTTACATCAAACTGCGACTTTCTTTACTTTAAAATGTATCTTTTAAATTGACAAACATCATATGTGTTATTCAGGGCATAATTAAAACGAGATCAAAATATTTGTTGTCTCTCGCCATTGACTACCATTCAATATTTTTCCGAAATACGGTCCCATGGTGGTCGACCGGAAGGGGAGGGACTTAGGCTCTCTATTGTAATAATAACACTGCCGTTTTACTGTATTTTTGATCCGATTAATGCAGCCAAGGTGAGCATAAAAATCTTCTTGAGTCCCCAAACTTTTGATCGGTTGTAAATATAACTAACTGAAATAACACATATTAATCATTAAAACGCTACCAAATTGATACCTTCACAAATTGCCTGAATATCTTGACAGACAGAGACAAACAGATAGTTTATGTTTCTTCCCATTAATGAAAAGAAAACACACTGTAATTTGGAACAGTTTCCACATAGCCAGACAGTTTTTAAAATATCCCCAATACCTGCAGTGAGAAAAGAATAACATGATCAAATTGTAAATATTACTCTGTAGGAGTGGAACGCATTCATTCTGGGTTGGCACTGGGCTGGCATGAGTTGGCAGCGACGTTATATTTGGTTTTGGAGTCAAGTGGCATTCTACAGCGCCACTTTGATGGAAGTTACTGTGCGGCAGTAATGCAGTCGAGACCGCACAGAAACACGGCTGTCAACAAAAGAGTGGGAGGCAAATGATTTGGCAGCTCTGAGCAATACTGTGGTCAAAATAACTTGAGCATAATAAATAAATAAAGTATTATAGAAGGATTGTGCCTGATCCAAAAAAATAATAAGACAAAAATGGTTATAGCTGAAAACAAGCCTGTTTCCCTGAGTTGAACTTCATATACAATATATATATATATATATATATATATATATAAAGATTGCTTGCCAGTTTGAGTTGAGATCAGTTCTGTCCAGGATACAGAGATGATGATCAAAAAATCATAGAAACAAGCATCAATCAATTAATTTAGTTCCAAGACCAATAAAATACAATGTGATCTGATAATGGTTGACAAAATTTAGTATAAATTCAAGCAGTCAGAGTCAACATCTGCAGTGTCATTTTACAAAATGGGTCTGATTTGTGTCTCCTTTATACAGTGCATGTGTAATTATTTTATGTACCAATGATTAACCGATTTCATCTTCAACTATGTGTTAACATAGTAGGGATGGGACGATAACCGGTTTCACGATAAACCGTGATAAAATGTACTGACGGTTAGTATTATCGTTTAAAATGTAATTATCATTAAAACCGTGTTTGATTATCGTGATTTTAATAACTCACTGAATCCTGTCGGCCAGTCTGACGCAGGCGCGCAGCACGCAATATTTTAAAAAATTACTATTCGAGAAGGAATGGTGGAAGGCAGTGACCGTGCTCAGGAGATTTTTCAGCCTTTTAAGAGGACCAAATCTGAGGTGTGGTCATTTTGGGTTTTACAAAAAACTATTAAAAATAACTTTTGGAAATAACAATCACAGTCCTGGACAGTGAGTGAGCTTACACATTAAGATAATATCGGATTTTCTCCAGTCATTGTTAAAAAACAAGCTAACAATCCTTGCTAACTAGCGTTAGTGAAGCGGCCTGACGGATCTTTCTGCCTCCACCTAAGCTCCGCCCACAAAAAAACGTCACCATGTTTACCAACTGTAAAAGGGTCTATAGAATCTTGCTTAAAAACTGCATAGAGAGGCTTGTTTTATTTGTTGTTTGTTGATTTTCAATTATAAAACTTGTTGAAATGTTTTCAGTGTGAGCATCAGTTCTTTTTGAGCACTTTAATAAATTTTTAACAAAACCGTGATAATATTGATAATCATGATTATTTTGGACACTATAATCGTGATATGAAATTTTCATACCGTCCCATCCTTATAACATAGACATTTTGCTAAACACATCCAAAATAAAAGTTTGTGTTTACATAATATACAGTATGTGTGTGTGCTGTGCATGATTATTTTGGACACATGCATGCATATATTTAAGAAAAAATGTGTTATTTATTGATAAAATATTTATATATAAATATAAATTATGTATAAATAGTGTACACATGCAAATATTTCTTAAATATACACATACAAATGTATGTATTTACACATACAAAAGTATTATACACAGCACACACACATATATTATGTAAAAACAAACTTTCATTTTGGATGCGATTAATCACTGCCCAGCACTAAATATAATATAATATAATAAAACTGTTGGAAATTTGTATGAATCTCAACAATAAATTCTCTTTCTTAACACAAGACACTGTTACCTCAACATCTTGACCTGATGTCACAAAGCAATTAACACTTAAACATTGTGTATCTCTATCTAAAATGTCTATATAGAAATTTTAGATTCAACTGGAAATGGCACACACTTCGTAAAATGACCCTACAGTTCAGGTCAAAAGTGACTCCTGGGAGTTAAAGCGCTTCAGTATATCACAACTACCTCAGAGCTGCTGAGTTTTTAAGCCCAAGTTGCGAGAAGAGGCCTGAACAATGTTTGCAGAGCCATGTCTCTTTCAGGTCCCATAGCGCTCGCCAGGAAGAGGGGCAGACAATGTTTGGCGACTGTCTGGGCGGAGGCTATGTTAAGGCCGTGAGCTGGTTACTAAGTCAATGTTTTCAATGACGGTATTTAACAGTCAACAGTATAGAGTAGACGATTAGACCACAATGCGACCCTGGAGAGAAACTGAAAGAAGCACAGCCAGTTTTTCTGACCCCAACGGACCGCATAACGTGAGATCTGGGGTGCTTTTGAGGTGAATATTTGAGTGGGTTTGTGATTAACAGGCTTTTGGAATATGCGGTTGCTCAATCAAGATCAGTCACGGCTGGACTCAGAGGTACACAGGGAGTCTTGTTTTCTATAAAGAGAGAAAAAATTGCTTTTCGGTGTAAAAGTTGAACTTTGCTCGTTTTCAGCATCATGTTCTTGGACTAAAAGAACTATCGGTGATAATAACTGAAAAAAAGAAAAGAAAAGAGTAAAGTCATGTGAATTCCAGAAGTTTTGTAATCAGACACTTGTAAAAATGTCTATGCCATTACTGTAGTTGGATTTTGAGCAGGAACAAAACGCCACATTTACAGGAATAGTTGATCTAAAACTGATAACTGCACTTCAGTGGAAGTTGAACACAAAAGGAGATATTCTGAAAAAGGGAAGCAATAATATTGAATAATATTGATATGATCAATCTTGTTATTGTTAATTAAAACTAAAACTAGAAAATAAAAATAAATTTAAATAAAAAAATGTATTTCAGTTAGTTTCCAAGGGAATATTTCAAATTTGTATTTAAGTACTATAGTACTATAATAGTACTATAATTACTAAAACTGAAATAAAAATCAATTAAAGCTAAACATAAAAAATGCACACGCACAACATTTCTAAAACTAAACTAAAAGGAAAACTGAAAAAAAAATCTAAATAAAAATATTAATAAATGTATAAATTATACTAAAATAACACTAATAAGCCACTAATAAAAACTCTGCTTAAAGTTCAGAGTTATATACAAGCTTTAACTCAACAATAATAAAGCATAAAAAAAGATAAATATTAAATATAATCTTTCATTATCCCTTTAAGTTAGAGCTTTATGATGGCAAAAGTAATATAAATCTAAAAATATATAAATCCTGAATATTGGTCGATAAATATCTAATATTAGCAGGAAAAAAAAAACACATATATATATATATATATATATATATATATATATATATATATATATATAAACTAATTAAGTACCAGTACAGTGTGTTGTGCATTCTTTTTCATAGAGTATCACTTTGAGTTACATACTGTATAAGAATAATAGGTTTGGAATGACACCGAATTTATGTTTTTCCTTTAAACATGGATTTAAAGCCAACAATCAAAAACTCTTAGCCCTCCAGAAACTGTAGAGTTAAAAGAAATAACCTGCAGAAACAACTACAAAAAGAGAAAAATAGAAAAAAAAGAGAGAAACTGCAACATTGAATTGAACCCCCAACCTCAGTACACATCATTGTCTTTACCTGTCGCTGTTCTGTAGTGGAGCTCCATCTTTGCTCCAGGAGAGGTTTGGAGGTGGTAATCCCTGAGCGGGACACATCAGTGTGAGGCTGTGGGTAGCATTGGTTAAGTAAGCATTCCTGCCCACATGGATCCTGAGATCCCTCTGGAAGTTCATGTCAGATCCGTGATGCCTTTGGCGAACGATTACCGCGCGACTGCCTCTTGTCGACGGCATTTCCCCAGTAAGTTCTGAAGTGTTTGGCGTCTTATCTAAATGATTGTCCATCGTAGCGCCTTCCCCTGTAGGTACCCCTTGCCCTGCGGCAGCCAAATCCTCTAGTAGCTTGCCTATCAGGTGCGATGCCATTTCATCCGACACATCCCCGCTCTCCGCCAGCTGACTGATGTTCTTCACAAGCTCCTCGAACTGTGCAGGTTCAAGGACAAAGGCCCCTGTGTGGCTCCTGGGCCCTGAAGACAAAGCATAGTTCCCCAAAGCAAGAGTTTCCCAGAGCTCCTTAGGCTGGCCATCATCATCTCGGTAGAACTCGTTTCTTTGCACCCAGCTTGGGCGAGATTTTGGAGCCTTCTTACCAGGTGGAAACCCCTCATTGCACTTTGAACCAACGAAACCTCCTTCTTTGTTGAGGTACGGATGAAAGTTCCTACTTCTTTCCTTCGCCAACCCCTTTCCTTCAGGCTGTTCCAGAAGTCTATTATTGTATCCGATCAGCTTCAGGATGAAGGTGTCTGAATCTTGATTGGCCCAGCAACGGTACAGTCCAATATCTCCAGCTTCCAGGTTGTAGATCCTCAAAGCCCCAGACTTGGTGATGCTTAAACGTTTGGAACTAGTCAGATCCCTCCCATCCTTCTCCCAGCGGACCTGAGCTTTAGGGAAATGCCGCACAGGACACTTGATAATGACTGCAGTCTTGGGAAGAAGGTAGGCTCGTCCTCCAATGGTTAAACTAAGCCGTTTTTCTTGTCTGGTCTGGATGTAGATGCGTTTCAGGCCAATGACCTGAGGGCAACGTTTTCTAGAGTGAGTGTGCTCTGTGGAAAGAGGCGGAAGAAGTTTAGGCGGTTCAAACATCGGTTAGGGCTAATTACTTTAGTTTCGCGTGAGGTTGAACCCAATGAAGTCAAATCACATGGGACTGAAGGGCTTTGGAAAGTTTAGGTGAAAGAACAAATAACATGAGGGCACAATGTGAATATACGTTCTCCGCTTACTGGATATTGGGCCGCGGGACCTTATCAAGATATACAAACCAATAAACCAAATTCAGTTTGAAACTGAAGCTTAAAAAGAAACGTTATCAAGATCGATTTTTTTTCTGAACCATAGCATTAAGCTATATCTCAAAGCCATCCTGGGAGTTTCATAATATATGTTCACATATAGTTATTACATATGACCATAGAGAGTTCATTGGTTCATGGGTGTCATGAGAACAGTGATAACATGCTGAGTGATACCCACTGATCCCAGCTGTTTATTTAAGAAATTTGAGACTCAAGTAAGATTGTGTTGTTCCTAGAGCTCAAAACATCAGAGGGTCCCAAAATCTTTTTATGAAATTTCCTTTGTGTTGGTATCTGAATGTATGGAGACCATAGTGAGACCAAGATCAAATAGAGGTCAGTTCTAAGTTAAATTACAACCACAATTTTACAGAACACTAAATTTACAAGAAAACATTCAGGCGTAATGGGGTTCCACACTGGGTAAGCCATAGGTAAAGGATATCTTACTGCTGCAGGGGCTCATACGGCAGCTCCTGATCAGGGGAGGAAGAGGGAGGTCACTGCAGGATGACCTGTCCAAAGTGACCAGCTGACCGGACGCCGCCTGTCTCCTACAGACAGGTTCCCTCCGCTGGACACCTTTACCACAAGTCACAGAGCACTGCAAACATACATGGACAAAAGGTCCTGGTGTACAGAATGATAACTATAGAGGTAACTACAACAATAAATATATTAGCGTCCACACCAATGCACAATACCTTTGTGTTTATTATATTAAGCATGCACAGTTATGTTGTCAACTGCTTTAAATACTCAAGCTCTTTAAAGCAGGATGAATTCTGCCGGATGACAATGTTTTTATCGTTTAGAATTCTGAAAGTGATTCCAACGATATAATTTATCTGTGTTGTTATGGTGAGCAATTCCATATTCTTATAGAATTAGAATGATTGTTAAAACGTTTTAGTTATTATTATAGCAATAGTACTTGAAGTGAACTGGCCTTAGCATCTCCAAAATGGCCATTTTTGAATATCTAATTTGAATTTCCCGGAAGTAAAAAACTACAGGGTTGGAACAACATTTACTCTTCTACTGGTTTTAAATTAAGCTAAATATAGCACCGTTCAAAAGTTCAGATTTTTTTTTTTAAATGTTTTTGAAAGAAGTATTATGCTCACCAAATATTTGATTAAAATACAGTAAATACAGTAAAATTTTGATATATTATTATAATATAAAATAAAAGTGTTTCATTTTAATATATTTATAAAAGTAATTTATTCTAGTGTTGGCTAAGCTCCATGTGCTCCTACAAAGCACATCTGTTTAGCTGTGCATTTACTGAATGAGCACTGTGCCACTGTTCGCCCGACTGTTACTGCACTTCATTTTATTCTAAATGGTTTTAATTTACTGTATTTTATTTTTATCATAATTTTTATTTTTCATTATTTCTTATTTTATATTCTAAACTGTTTTAATTATTCTGATTTCTTTTGATTATTTGACTTTCTTCTATGTAAAGCACTTTGAATTGCCATTGTGTATGAAATGTGCTATATAAATAAACTTGCCTTGCCTTGCCTAAGCTGAATTTTCAGCATCATTACTCCAGTCTTCAGTGTCACATGATGCTTCAGAAATCATACTAATATGCTGATTTGGTGCTCAAGAAACATTTCTTATTATTATCAATGTTGAAAACAGTTGTGCTGCTTAATTTTGTGAAAAACTGATATACATTTTTTTCAGGATTCTTAGGATATACATGTTTTGTAACATTTTAAATGCATTTACCATCACTTTTTGTTAATAGAATGCATGCTTGCTTCTTAAAAAAAAAAAAAAATTGGTTAGAAACACACACACATGCAGAAACACACCTTGGACCACTCTCCGCCTTCCAGACGAGGCAGCAGACAATCAGGGTTGTTGCATGTCCTGTGTACGTCGGGTTTGGTTCCAGCGCACTCATCATCTCTCAACTTTAGGGAGCTTCCAGTAGCTAGTCTTTGTTTACAGTAAACCTTCCGCCACTGCGTACCTCTGCCACACGAATGAGAGCACTGACCCAGGGATGAAACAAAACACCAACAAAAACACAAACAAACAAATCAGTCTTTCCCACATATATTACAACCACAAAGAGCACCGCATGTGAGCGAATACAAATCACAACTCTTGATGTTTACAGTAGAAAAGCCAAATAAAGATGGAAAGTCGGCTAAGAAAAGGATTTCACATCATGTTCCATAATCCCATATCCTCAAAAACACATGCTCAATGAGAATAACAAAGTGAATCTTCAAAGTCCCTACGAAGGTCTCTGGCACTTTCTGCAATTTTAATCAAATAAACACATTTAGACAAAAGTTTCTCCTTTCAGTCTCACGTTTACATGCAGCCAATAACCCGTTCGCGAACAGCCATGTAAAAATCCTGGTTTTGAACGGTTTATTGGCTGCATGTAAACGTAGTCAATGATGTCTCGGAAAAACCATTTAGATACTACAGAGATTTCTTAGATCAAGTTCACACTCTCAATCCAAATCCAATTATCAGTGTGTCTGATGACTGACTGTTCACACTGTGCATCACAACTGGTGCTCTAATCTGTGTTGGTTTCTATGGCATTGGCATTGCGTTGGTGGGCCTACGACAAATGTAATATGGAGTTGTTTAAAATGTTGTCTTACAATATGACAATAATGTGTAGCCGCAACACTGGAGTACTACGTCTAATAAACACAGGAAGCTGGAACGCGTGGCTTTTTTTCCATTCTGCCGGTCTCAAAACGTAAAGACACTTCATCACTGGACCACAGATTATATATTATAATTTTCTGGGTGATCTGCACACCAACAACAACACAACATAGTTTCTGCAATGGCAAGAAAGTGGCATAAGCAATAAAGCAATGCAGAATCGAATTGAATTTTAAAATACATGAATGTAGACTGAAACGAATTTGAAATATCAGATTATATGTGAGTTTTTGCCGTTCACACTTGCTAAATATAATCAGATTTCCAAACGGATATACACAAAAATCGAATTTAAACTGACAGTCTTTAGTAATTAATAATCTAAAATCATAGGAGTCACTAACCTGTTGCCAGTCCTCGGCCTCCCAGGACGGTGGACACGCCACCTGGTTGCAGGCCTGCAGTTCTGGAGGTCTTGTCTCCACACAGTCTGTGCTGGACGCCGGTTCAGTGCGGTTTCCCGCCACAGACCTCACGCAGGACACGCCACGCGTCTGTAGCCCCACGCCACATGACACAGAACACGGGTTCCACATGCTCACCTCCCATCTGAAGAAAACACACAAACCCCTGTCTTACACACTACATGCATTCACAAACCATTTTACATTGATGTGAAAAACAGGATATTTTGATTAATTTAAGGGTAACGCTTTATTTTGATGGTCCCTTTGCGTTATTTTGAACGCTTTATATTGAACGAACTCTTTATAGTGATGGTCCTCCAACAGAAAAGTGGACATAAATGGAGTTGATCCTATAGTCAGAACTGAATATAAAGGCATTTCTCATTACCAAATAGAGCAAGTTCGGACTTTCGCTCTGGCTACTCTGGTTATCTGTTAAATGTAAATTTTAATGGTCAATAATAGCCATTATAATTCAGTATAATGGTATTAGTATAAAAGCTTCATACCCAAGTAATACCTAAGTATTAGTATAAAGTATAAGAAGCTATACAATAGGAAATAAAGACAATTTAGTCAAATTTAGTACAAGTCAATCAAACAATTTAGTCAAATGTACAAAGTTACGGTATAAAGTTGAATAAATATAAAATGTTATGATACTTCACTCAGCGCACAGTCAAAACCTTGGAACAAATAATAGATTAATGAAATCAAAGATGGCCCATTAGTAGACTTGTAGTCAAGACTGCCTAAACCGAAACCAAGACACTATCAAGACTAGAGGGTATCGAGACCAAGACAAGATCAAGACCAAGACAGACCAAGTCGAGACCAAAAAACAGACTAGTGTTGTTGAAGCTAAGCAATAACTTGTAAGATTTTGTTTTGCATTGCCTGTCTATCTCTGCCGATTTCGAAGTCTCCAAATGAATCCATTCTGCAACTTTTAAATACATATATTTTTAAAAACGAAATTATAAGCTTAAGTGCAGGATCCAAAATTTGGTTGTTTTGTCGCTATGGTTACACACACACACAAACACCGTTGGCTGTGCGCTCAAAGTCATCTGTCAGTTGTGCAGTTACCCAAAATCTCCTGAATGAAGTTAAAACCCATCATGTCACTGATAAGTTTTTTACTAAATATTAATACATCAATAACTGTACATGATATGTGTTTTTTAAATCAAGTGATCAAAGTGCTCATTGCCGCTGTGATCAGTGTTTTCTCGTGTGGCTCGCGCACACCGTACAATCTGTTGCGGATATCGTCGTGGATATTGTAGTCATGTATTGGTAAATCCCTCGACTACTATGTCGGTCTGAGACAGCGAGACCTAGACAAGACCGAGAGGTCCGAGACAAGACAAGACAGAGACCAAAGACCGCCAAGGCCGTGACAAGACCGAGACCATGTAAAAGTGGTCTCGAGACATACATCACTACCCATTAGATATACATAATACGAGTTATCTCATGTTTAACCACTACAGAGACATCAGAGCCAAAAGTAAACGGCAGAAGGCCTAGCCGACGTAAGGCTGTTCCAGGCGGGTTAATAAGAGCTAAGCGCCGGGTGATCGACTAGATCTCACAACTCCAGAAAGGTCTGTCACCAATACCTATAACAGTAGCCTAAAGCAATGCCAATTGCTTAACCAGTGTTATTCTAGAATTATTTACATATTTATTCCTATTTTAAATCGGGTTTTATTTTTATGCTATCAGTTATCATTTTAATTTTAGTTCAAGTTTTAGTGCTTTTGTTATGTGCTTCTGTTTTCATTGGTTTTCATTTTGTGAATATTTTTATGTAGCTATACAATTATTTTTTTTTAGTAATTTTAGTACTTAAACTTATTTAGTTGGCAACGCAACATTTCCATTTTTAAGTTTACGTTTTCCATATAATATTAATATTTTAGTTTTGTTTTATTTCAGTTAACAAAATCTTTTTTTAATAGTTTTATTTAACAATAACATTACTGTGGTTCACATTAACCAACAGTCCATGCAGCCTGGGGGATGTCAGCTGAAAAGGAAGGACCAGGGCAAGTTATTAGTTGCTTTGTTCGATAGAAAAATTCTGCAAACATTTCAGATAAACATGCACAGATGAATCTTGCACAATTAGATCAAGCAATGTGTATTAAGAAAAGCAAATCGGCTGCATTTTCATTCCATGTTTCATTTAATACAAAAAAGCCAAAAATATTTCTTACCACAATCAAAAGCAATATGTTTATGATTTAGCAAAATATTATTGTATGGAATGTGTACGGTAATGCAAACCATGAAGTCACATTGCCATGGTCTTTGAACTTTACGATCCCTGGCATTCCATCGCAATCAAGATCGGAAAGATCCATATGAAGGCGACCATGTCTTAAAACGCTATAGGCATTTCAAATTTTAACAATACAGCCCATATAATCTGAGAAAACAATCAAACTTTTGTCCATTATATTAACTATTATAATATCCTGAGCCGCAGTACATAAAAAGTCAAATGAAAGATCCTATAAAGTCATTTTTTTCCATAATGCACTACTCTAAAAACCCAGCTGTCGTTTTTTGTTGTTGTATTGTTTTTTTGGCAAATGGTCAGTTAACAGGAAATCACATTATTTTTGATCACATGTCCTTATTTTCAGAGTGGCCCTACAACCTATGATTAAATCTGAATTTAGTCTTTGAACATAATCTAGGCCAGCAGGTTCAATTTTAGCTCCTTGTTAAGAAGCTGGATGAATCATACAGTTTTTTTATTCCACACTTGCTTTTGCACGCAACATCTTTCCTTGAAAAACGCATTTGGAGTTGAAAGAATTAATTAGCGGGCATACATATTGTTAAAAGAGGGTTGTGCGCTTACTTTTTCTTTAAATCATCAGATTTATGTCTGGCAGTCTTGTGAAGATATTTAAAATATGTATTTAAAACGTTGTAAAAAAAAAATGCCATAGAGTTAACTGAAGTAAAGACTTAAGACAAACATTTTTCCATAGTGATTTCTTTTGGACCGTACCTTGGTGGACATGGTTGGGGGTTACAGATGCGAAGCAAGGAAGGCAGAACTTTGGAGCCATTGCAGAGTGTGTCATCGACAATTTCCTGTTTCAAGGTGCTCACACACCTGACAACAGCCATCTGTTTGCCTGCAAAACAACACTGTGAGGAACGGGTTTTGGCAGGGGAGTATTTAAAATATATGTTTTTTTTGTAGTCCAGGCTGATCACTATCTGCTCTCTTAGCAATTTTAGATTACATGCCAATTTCATTTCATCTGGAAAGCTGGACATGTAAAAATCTAAATTAGTTCTTTAGCACAAAGAAATTGTAAAAGCTTTTCGAGCAGTAAACACATTAGAGAGGTTATTTTCTCTAATGGGATTCATGGAGACTTACCAACAGCACATGATGCAGAGCAGGGAGTGAAGCCCATGTATTCCCAAGCGTAGTCCTGCTGATCAGGGATCTGCTGGGGTTTCAGGGGTCGCCATGAGTCTGGAGATGCTAGACAGGAGCCTGAATCACAGCTCCTTTGTAAGGGAGGCTTGTCCTCGTCACACTCTTCATCGGGTAGTTCGACTTCGGCTTGAGTGAAAGACAGCAATACTTTACATTTCACCTGACGCCTTTGAACCCCCGGACCACAAGACACACTGCAGTCCGACCACGGACCTGGGATGAACCTGCACACACACACACACACAACACACATACACAACAAATTATGATTCTGTTTTAAAGGTATGCAATTTTCAATACCAGTTTACTGTACAAGCACAAATATTAAATGATTAGTTCACTTTTGAAAAAACTTTTGCTGATAATTTACTCACCCCCATGTCATCCAAGATGTCCATGTCTTTCTTTCCTCAGTCGAAAAGAAATTTAGGTTTTTGATGAAAACATTCCAGGATTTTTCTCCATATAATGGACTTCAATGGGAACCGGATGGTTCAAGGTCCAAAAGACAGTGTTAATAACAGTTTCAGATGCAGCTTCAAATGTCTTTAAACGACACCAGACAATGAATAAGGGTCTTACCATGCGAAACGATCGGTTATTTCAATGCTTATTCCAAAAATGTAACTTTTCTAAGGACAAATGCTAGCCTTTCTCCATTCTGTGAGGCGCGTTTGCAACGTCACGTAGTACGTAATTACGTTCAAAAGGTCACGGGCGACGTAGCCAGAAGTACAGAGTCAGAGTGTTTACAAGTTGAACGCATAGGTTGAACGTGAAAACTAACTCAAACGCCGTTTACAAAAAAGTTAAAAAATTAATACAAAAAAATTAAAAGGTAAAACAACGATGTCGGACGATTTTGATTCTGTACTTCTGGCTACGTCGCCCGTGACCTTTTGAACGTAATTACGTATTACGTGACGTTACAAACGCGCCTCACAGAATAGACCTAGGCTAGCATTTGTCCTTAGAAAAGTTACATTTTTGGAATAAGCTTTGAAATAACCGATCGTTTCGCATGATAAGACCCTTATTCATCGTCTGATATCATTTAAAGACATTTGAAGCTGCATCTGAAACAGTTATTAACTGTCTTTTGGACCTTGAACCATCCGGTTCCCATTGAAGTCCATTATATGGAGAAAAATCCTGGAATGTTTTCATCAAAAACCTTAATTTCTTTTCGACTGAGGAAAGAAAGACATGGACATCTTGGATGACATGGGGGTGAGTAAATTATCAGCAAAAGTTTTTTTCAAAAGTGATCTAATCCTTTAAGGGATGTTGTTATGCTATAGTGTTGGCCTACTAACTGCACAAGAAAACTTGATTGGTAAAGCAAGGACTTTTCAAACTAATTTGGCGAATCAGGCTGAATCAAATCAAACCCTTCTACGACAAGTCAGTCAAAGACTTAAATCTCCAAAACTGTTGGTCAATGTTATGTTTAAATGCACTAGCATGTTTCTGACAACAGTATAATAGATTACATGCACTCTATTATGCACTGATCCCTCTCTGCTACATACATATATATATATATATATATATATATATATATATATATATATATATATATATTAGTGCAATATTTAAAACTGATTACAAATTGATTATTTGTGTATTATATAATTAATATTTGTGTTGTATGTAACATTGTTTGTGTTGTAATGCGGCACTAACGGAAGAACTTCCTAATTTCGTTATACATGTTTATAACAATAAAGATAATATTATCTAATCTAATCTCAGGTCTCCCTCGGAAAAGAGACTCAGTCTCAAGGGACTTCCTGGTTAAATAAAGGTTAAATAAATAATATTCAGTACAGTACTTAAATTACATTTAAAAAAAAAAAAAAAAAAAAAAACATTTTTAATATATACATTTCTTCTTTTTTTTTTTTTGTTGCCATAATTTAAGATAGCTATGTTTCACTCATTCCATCAGATTGCTTTGTTGAAAAATTAAAGACCGTTAAACTTGAAACACTGTCTCTAATTCTTTCCATAACAGTAAACCAAGCACCATAATAGCTATAATAACAATGAAAACAAAATTGATTTCAAAATAAAACCAAGTCATATTGATAAATATAGCGTT